>NW_008345700.1:932135-956464 GCF_000622305.1 Nannospalax galili
AGGGGTCCGGGCCACGCGCGAGGCGGCCCCGGTAACGCGCTGCGTCCTCCCGCAGACTCCCGAGCCTTGCCCTCCTACCCACGCCGGAGCCGGGCCGCGGGGGTGCAGTATGCCCGCGCCCGCCGCCTGAGGACGCCGTGGCCCCCGCCCCAGCCATGGGAGCCCCGGCCTGCGCGCTAACGCTCTGCGTGGCCGTGGCCCTGGCGGTGGTGGCCGGAGCTGCCGGCCCCGGTAACGCGCTGCGTCCTCCCGCAGACTCCCGAGCCTTGCCCTCCTACCCACGCCGGAGCCGGGCCGCGGGGGTGCAGTATGCCCGCGCCCGCCGCCTGAGGACGCCGTGGCCCCCGCCCCAGCCATGGGAGCCCCGGCCTGCGCGCTAACGCTCTGCGTGGCCGTGGCCCTGGCGGTGGTGGCCGGAGCTGCCTCCGAATCCCCAGGCACAGAGCAGCGCCTTGTGCGGAGAGCCGCAGGTAAGGACCGACTATAGGTCCCCGGGAGGGCCCCTCGGGCCCCCCCAAGAGGCGTCGGGGACCCCGAACAGCCCCTGGCGGAGGAGCAGCACCCGGGCGGGTGCCTGAGTTCCGTCGCCGTCCTCGCCACCCCGAGATCGCGGCCAGGCCCGACGCGGGCGGTTTATGGGGAGTCTGGAGCGCTGGGGCCACCACCCAAGTTCCAGGGGCCGCGGGGAACCGCAAGCGGCCTTTTCCCCCGGGCTCCCCAGCCGAGGCGCGAGTTTCCACGATTCCCATTGTTGCTCCTCGGTTCTGCGAGGGCCAAAAGTTTCCCGTCGTGGGCCCCCCGGCCTCTGGGCACCGTGGTCAGCTTCGTCCAAAGTGAACTTTGGAGAGTGGGTAGGCGTGCTCCAGCCAGAGCCCCACGGTGACAAGGTGACAGCCGAGGACACTCCCTCCACTTCTGTGCGCCGCCCGAGTGTCCGATCCCGGGGGAGGCTGCGCCCAGGGAAGTGGAGGGGCTGATGCCGTCCAGGCTCCGGTGGGACGTGGAGAGTCACTGAACAGACCCGCGAGCGAGCAGCGCACCCAGGTCCGCCGCGTGCTGGCGCTGCTGCAGGACGTGCGCCGCGCGCGGCCCCTGGGGAGAGGGGAGGCCTGGCGGGCGGCCGCGCGGAGGGAGGCCTTCGCCCGGTGAGCTGTTGCCCCACCCGGGCCTCGGCCCGAACAGCCGCTCCTTTGTACCCGGGCGGCCACAGACCGCGCATTGATGGCGGCGCGGCCTCGCGGGGAGGTGCGAGCACGCCGGGCGCAGCGGGACAAGGCAGATGGCGGCGCGCCCCTCCCGGCGCCCCCGAGCCCCTTTCTCCCTCGGCGGCTGCAGCCTCCTGGAACAATGTCATTTTTTTATGAATGAAAGTGGGCCCGACGCTTGAATGTGCGTGTCATTCAGCGGCGTGACAGAGGCCGTCGGGAGGTCAGCGCGCGCTTTTAGCGCCTGCCCCGACGGCCCGGCTTTCCGAGCCGAATGGCCGGCGACGGGGAGCCGCATTAGCATGCGCATTCAGATGAAGCTATTACGGCCGGCTCCGGGTGTCAGCGAGCCCGGAAGGGCGGCGGGCGGGGCGCAGATCCTCTCGGTGCCGCGGTTGGACGGTGGCCTCCCCGCACTCCAGCTGCGGGAACGCAGAGCGCACCCGAGTGCTCCGCGCCCCCGCACTGGAGCTGGTGAAACAGGTAGGGAAGTTGATAGGTCAATAAACTTAATCCGGTTCCTTAACGAGATGGGCCCGGCAGTAAAAATACAAAGACCTCGTGAAGTTTACAGAGGTCTGGGCTGGCGCTTTCCCCAGGAGCATAAATGAGGGAGAAGGAGCTGGCTGTGGTCAAGGGCGGTGGGGCAGGGCTTGGCCCCTGGACTGCACTGGCCGCTCCTGGTCTCACCAGCATGGCTTATGTGCTTAGTAGGGGGAGAGGGTGAGTGACTTGCTGGGGGTCGAAAGGTTGGCAACCCCCCCCCCCAGTAAGGCGTGGTAGGTGAGAAGGACCTTCCACCTCCCAGGGCGTTACCTGTAGCCTCCCCCCACCTGGCTTAAGGCAGGACTGGACTTTGAGCCCTGCAGGCCTCTGGGTGGTTCATTAACCTGGACTGATCCTGGGTCCTGAAGCTTAAGATCCAGTGCTGAGCCTAGGAGCCCTTTGCCCTCTAGGCATCAGGTCCCACATAGGCCTGGAACCCGGACTCTGATTCCCTCATTTTTACTGCTGCCTTTAGGAAAGAATTGAGGAGGTGGTTAGGGGAAGGGTGAGGTCTTGGAGTAAGGCAGCCTGCCCTACCAGGTTGAGAAATGACTGAGCTGTGAGCCAAGCCATCCCCGGTGGAGGGGTGTCTGCCTGGACCTCTGGAGCTCCAGGCTGTGGTTGCCTGTCCAGGCGTGGGCGCCTGCCTGGGACCTCAGTTTCCTTACCTGCCCTATCCAAGAGGACTGCTAATGGCAGTGTTGTTTGGAAGATTAGGCCGGATAATCCCCCAGTAAGCCCTCATTAGCTGGCCTGGCCTCCCGGTCCTTTTTTTCTTTCTTGACTTTGTTACGAAACTTTGTGGAATGTCTCCAGTCTCTGGGTGGGATGGTTTGGGAGGCTGGGGGAAGGGAAGAAGCAGGAAGGCCAGAGACCCTTGGTTTCAGGGTGGGCACCCTCCCTTCTGGGTTATTCTAACACCTGGCCATATCCCCTCAGCAGCTGCAGGTTCATTGCGTCACTATCATTGTTTCATACCAAGTCCAAATCCCTGAAATCTCGAAGGGTGATCAACCTCAGAAACAGGTCTGAATTTGATGCTCATTCTGAGGGGTACACTTGGGGCCTCAATGGTAGTGACTAGAACTGGATACCAGGTGCTCCTTTCTGAAGGCTGGTTAGCTGTGGCTTGATCTCCTTGTCTGAAGCAGAAGTGCCCCTCACCCCCTACTTTTACAGGCTCCAGCCACTTACTGGTGAAGTGGCCTTTCTGGGCCCTAGGCCTGCAAGATGGGATTTGTACCTTGTGCCACAGTAAAGGAACCCCAGGGCCAGCACAGCCCTTCTGGGACACAGTGTATTTGTCCTGTACCAGTGAGCATGTTGTGCCCTGGTCTGTCTTGGCAGTATTTGGCAATCAGGATACCAGTGGGGACAGATACAGTGGAGCCCATGTAGTGGGGGCACTCTCCATCTACGGCACAGCAGATGCACCAGTACCTGTGTGGTATAGGTCATTGATGGGCTCTAAGGAGTTGTTCTCATGTGCTGCTGGAGGCTCATAGGGTGTGGGGGGCTCTACTGGCCTGTGCTGCTACCACCTCCTCAGGATGTGCCAGACTCAGTGTCATTCTCTTCTCAGGTCTAGTTCCACACTGCCCTTTCCTCCTTATTAATGGGCTTAACTCCTGATCTGATTCCCTATAGGCCCTGTGGCCCTGGGATAAAGTCACAGGAGTGGAGACACTGCTGTTTAAGTCCCCCAAAGTCCAGGTGTCTGGACTCTGCTGGCTCTTGGTGGACGGGATGGGTAGGCAGGTCAAGGGTCAGCTCTCAACTGACTACAGGGACATTTCCCCTTTCCACCTAATGGCTGCAGCCATCTGCTGCTCAGTAGGGCTGGGCTGGGGGTTGCTGTGTCCTCTCTGAGTCCCTTGCTGGACCAGGTTAAAGCAAATACTTGTGCGAATGGCTTGACCTCTTGTTTTGCCCAGACCAAACCGGAACCAACTGGCTATTGCCTTTGGGCCAGGGCCTAGACTGAGGCTACTGACCAGCCTGTTCTTGGCCTTCTGGGGGGCCTCAGGCAGCTTCCAGCAATGGGTGGTCCCCCATAGGATATGACAGCAGGATTGGAGAGCTGGAGGTCAGGCCAGAAGGCCCATGGCTATGGGGCCCACCCAGGGACAAGCTAAGAGCTGTGGGACCCTGAGGGATATGAGCCTCATGGATACTTCTGGGGACATGTGGGTCCCTCTGGCTGTCAGAATCCCGGTGGGCTCTGGGCCTATGGGCTGACTCTGGGATGGGCAGAATTGGGTCTGGCTTTGGATCTAGGGACTGGTGTGGCCAGAGTGGGCAGCTGGGCCTCGAATCTAGGCCATGCATCGGCAGAATGACAAGCGATGGCGCAGCCGGTCCAGCTGGGTCTAGGGAAGGAGGTCTGCCCAGCAGGACCACCCACCCCTGTCCTGGGCCTCAAGCCCAACTGCCCCCATGCTGGGCATTGTCTGGTTCTGGCAGGGAGGCCTGGGGATGACGGTCAGAATAGGTGGTAGTGTGTCCCTGGGTCTCGAGGCCTTTGGGATTCCTCAAGAACTGGGCAGCAACTGAATGGGAGCGGTACATGACCACCTATGTCTGCCCACCTGAGGGCTTCTGCTGCCCTACTTTCTCAGCCCTCAGGGTGAGCGGCTGGCTCCACTGGCTATGGCTCTAGCTCCAACTGGCACACATGAAAACTCTGTCAGCACCTTCAAGGCTGGTCTTCATCTGTCGAATGGGGGTCACAGCCACTTAGCCACCTTGTGAGCTCATATGGGCTCCTTAGCCCATTGTCCTGAGACTCATGGCCAGACCTGGTGTCCTTTCTCTATGTCTGTCCTAGTTTTCTTTTCGTTTTTGGGTTTTCTTTTTTTTTTTTTCTGTCTTTTTAGAAAGGGTCTCCCTGTAGCCCCAGCTGTCCTGGAACTCACTATGTAGACCAGGCTGGCCTCGAACTCACAGAGATCCGCCTGCCTCTGCCTCCCGAGTGCTGGGACTACAGGTGTGTGCCATCATGCCCAGCTTCATTTTTGTCTTCTTAAGAGAGGGCCTCCTTCTAGCCCCAGCTTTCCTGGAACTTACTATGTAGACCAGGCTGGCCTTGAACTCACAGAGATCCACCTACCTCTACGGCTTGAGTGCTGGGCTTAAAGGCATGTGCCTGATGCAGTCTGTCCTATTTTTCTAACTGGCTGCCATGTGGAGCAGGCACGTAAGCTGCAAGGCACAGACGCTCCCTTCTCAGGGAGCCTCCACCTGACACATCTCGACTGCTCATGAGGTACATGGGGTGTGCAGCTCCCGAGCACAGACAAGTGCCACCCACCCATGTAAAAACAGCAGACGTCTGATCTTGCATCTCCTTCCCACTTCTCATTTATTTTAATTTTGTTGTAAGACCTTTCGGTGCCTGTTATTGTTGGGTTGGGGGTTGCTATGTCTCCTCCATCGTCTTTGTCTTGCTGAGAGGAGTTGTGAGTCAGCGCAGACCACTGGCAGAGCCGAGTACTGACACCCCTGGGCTCCTACCTTAGTGAACATGTCTGCCAGGACCCCAGGCTCTGACAGCACACCCTTCTCACTTGCCTGCTACAGCCTTCGCTAGTGTGTTGCAAAGTCAGGTGCTGGGCCACCAGCGTGCTGCTTTGGGGAATCCCTCTCACAGCCACTCACTTCTTCCACAGAGGTGCCAGAGCCTGAGCCTAGCCAGGAGGAGCAGGTGGCCTTTGGCAGTGGGGATACCGTGGAGCTGAGCTGCCACCCACCTGGGGGTGCCCCTACAGGCCCCACCGTCTGGGTCAAGGATGGCACAGGGTTGGTGACCTCCCATCGAATCCTGGTGGGGCCCCAGCGTCTGCAGGTGCTGAATGCCTCCCACGAGGATGCAGGAGCCTACAGCTATCGGCAGCGTCTCACTCAGCGCGTCCTGTGCCACTTTAGTGTGCGTGTCACAGGTAAGTGCTTGTTGGTTGTGGCTGCCAAATGCCCAGAGCAGCGGCATAGCCAGGAGAGGCCAGGGACAGTCCCAGGCAGGGTGGCCATAGCATCCCTGGCTTGAGGATGTTGCTGGCTGTTGAGAGAGGGTGGGGTTACCCCCTAGGAAGTGCTGTCTAAATATGTGCCCTTGCAAGGGCAGGACCCCAAAGGTAGGGATCAGTGGGCTCTGAAGGTGGACAACAGAGGGCCCCAAGTGTAGGGAGTCACAAGTCCTGGTTGTGGGGGTATCACAGCCCTGCCCACTGATACCGACCTTGCAGATGCCCCGTCCTCAGGAGATGATGAAGATGGGGAAGATGTGGCTGAAGACACAGGTGAGATAAGAGTCCAGGTGCACTGGGCTGGCTTGGGTGGGGTTGCCTCCTTCCTACAGTCTAGGGGTCAGAGGGGGTCACTGCTGCAGGTGTGGAAACCAGGGCACAGCGCTCCAGGAGGAGTGAGGAGGCAGGGCTGGCGTGCAGGGCCTTCAGTATTGACTAGTGGGGAGGGACACACAGTTGAAAGGCAGGGCAGGGGCTCAGGTTGCTGCCAAGGGACAAGCAGACCCAGCGATTAGGAGACTAGTGGCTACTGTGTCAGGCCAGCAGGAAGGGAAGGTGGCTGTGCTGGGCTGAGGCACAGACTGTAAACGTGGTGTAGTGTTGTTTATGACAAGGTGTGGATATGCCAGGGCAGCTGGAGTGACGATACCCAGGGAGAGGTCAGTGGGGAAGTGTGTGTGTGTGTGTGTGTGTGTGTGCGCGCACGTGTGCGTGTACATGTGTGTGCACATGCATGGTGCAGATTAGGGCCACCATAGGACAGACATCAGGGAGGTGGTTATGACTTGGGAACTAGGGTGTGTAGACTGAGTCCCTGGACCATCTGGGCCTTCTGGGGTGGAATGGAGAGGAACTGGTCAGAGACAGAACTAATGGGAAACCAGGGGTCTCAGGAGTCTGTGTGTGGAAGGAAGAACAGGTACTAGGGGCTTAAGATTTTAGGGTGTGGAAACCTGGTTATAGGACTGAGGCCAACAGAGCCCCCTGTTCTGAGGAGTGGTTGAGCTTCTCATTTCCCTTTTCCCTTTGACTACCAGGATGTTCAGAGCAAAATTTCTAGCACAGTTGCCCTGTCAGCCTCTGCCCTCAGCCACATTCCCAGTACCCTGGCCCTGAGTTCCATTTACTTCTGTCCCCATGGCCTTCCTAGGCTGTGTGTGGTGTTCGAGCCCCATGTCAGTGAGCAATGTTACGTCTGTGGGACACAGTACCTGCCACAGCCTACTGGGATCTTGGTAACCCTAGGAGCCTGGGAGGGCAGCTCAGAGCTAGAAGGGGCCTTCTACCTAGTGTCCATGTACCTTGTTCCCTCTTATCCTGTGCTGAGAGTCCCTCTCCTTGACTCCTACTGGGTTCTGCCTCCTAGGAACCTGTACCTGTGGGCCTATCCTCGAGGGAGAAGAGGGGCATGCCCAACTCTGAGTTGGGTTGCTGTGGGTGCTGGCATTCAGATTCCGGGAGCCTGTCTAGGCAAAGCAGAGGACTCATCACACAGGAGGAGAAACAGGCTAGAGGGTGGACAGGGCAGCTTTGGGCTGTCACCGATTATGGCCTTCACGGACATCTCTGCCATCAGGGGCCCCTTACTGGACTCGGCCAGAGAGGATGGATAAGAAACTGCTGGCTGTACCGGCCGCCAACACTGTTCGCTTCCGCTGCCCGGCTGCTGGCAACCCCACTCCCTCCATCTCCTGGCTGAAGAATGGCAAGGAATTCCGTGGGGAGCATCGCATAGGGGGCATCAAGGTGGGTCTGGTAGAGGGGACCTGAGGGGTAGGGCCCGGCACAGAGGATGTAGCCTGTGGCTGCTCACCTGCTTACCACCCCACCCACAGCTGCGGCACCAGCAGTGGAGCCTGGTCATGGAGAGTGTGGTGCCCTCCGACCGTGGCAACTATACCTGTGTGGTGGAGAACAAGTTCGGCAGCATCCGACAGACATATACCCTGGATGTGTTGGGTGAGGGCCAGGTCGAGTAGGCTAAGGCAGGGCAGCCCTGGGCCCCTTGACCTGCTGCTCTGACCTTGCTGTCTCTTGCAGAACGTTCTCCACACCGGCCCATCCTTCAGGCGGGGCTGCCGGCCAACCAGACAGCTGTTCTGGGCAGCGATGTGGAGTTCCACTGTAAGGTGTACAGTGATGCACAGCCACACATCCAGTGGCTGAAACACGTGGAGGTGAATGGCAGCAAGGTGGGCCCCGATGGCACGCCCTACGTCACTGTGCTCAAGGTAGGCTCTGCTGCCGCCTAGGGTAGGTGGGTGGGTGGATCTACTGGGGTTCTTTGCCCATGGGTCCATCTTGGCTGAGGCATGTGTTAGGATTGAGGTCCAAGCATTGGAACTTCTGGGAAGGGTCAGCTGAGTCCAGGTGCTTCTCACCTGCTCTGAGTTCCAGGGAGACTCTGTGCTCCATGTGCTATGCCATGGAGCCTGTCTCCCTGTCTGCTCTGAGCCAGGCCTTTGCCCCTAAAGCCCCACAGCTTGAAGCTGGGCCTCTCTTGGGTGACAGCTATGGTGACTAGGGGCAGGAAGATAAGTGCTGAGCTGGTATCCTCTGGATCCCAGAGACCTGGTAGCCACTCCACAAGCTGGCTTAGATTGGCTGGTATTATCTACTTGCAGTGTCGTACTGGCTCTGTCCTGCCATCCTGCCTCCCTTTGCCTGTAGCTTTGTTCCATGGCTTCGGGTGGGGGCCACCGGAGTTGGGACTTTGGGACACTGGAAGTCCAAAGAGAAACATCTGTTCAGAGACAAGGCGGTCTGGTGGGGGAGGGGAACAGGAGCTGGCAGAAGCAGGAATCTTGGCCTAGGGAGAAGACACTGGGGCCCTGTCTGAATGTGCTTCTCACCCGAGGCATAGTCACCCTGCCATGCAACTTGGGGTGAGGGTGTTGGGGCTGTGGGTTCTGGTTGTGTTGGGGGGGAGGTGGGAGTGGACACAAGGGCCAGTCTGTGAAACTAAGCCTACCACTGCTTTAATGCTCCTCCCTTCCAGGCACCCCTCCATCCAGGTGTCCATCCTGGGGTCGGGGGGAGGTCTCCCTTGCCTGCCTTGTCCTCATGTCCTCATGTCCTCATGGCCAGCTGGAGCTGGCTCGGGGTGTGCCTGAGCCCAGTCTCTTGTCCCCGCAGTCCTGGATCAGTGAGAATGTGGAGGCAGACGCACGCCTCCGCCTGGCCAATGTGTCGGAGCGGGACGGGGGCGAGTACCTCTGTCGAGCCACCAATTTCATAGGCGTGGCTGAGAAGGCCTTTTGGCTGCGTGTTCGCGGGCCCCGAGCAGGTAACCACTCTGTCCCACGCCTGCCCGGCACGCTGAGCTCCAGCTCCAACGCCCCAGCCGTGCGGCTGCTGCCCGCCCATCCCGCTTGGCCCTGCCTGCGGCTCCCACTCCACCAGTGATGCCGTGGCAACACTGGTAGCCCCCGGCCACCACTGACCAACTACCTGCTTCAAGCACCCCAGGCTTGTGCTGACCCCTCTTGCACGTCCCCTCCCGACTTGCACATTTAGAATGTCCTTAGAGCCTGCCAGGGGCTGAACTCCGTACTACTTGTGAGCACCCACCTTCTGCCCCTCTCCGGCTGACTCCGGTGCCTGCTGGCTTCCTGTCCATCTACCAGTCTGTCCCTCTCTCCATCATCTGCAACCCTCCCACTTCTGCACTAACTCTGCATGCTGCCTCTGTGTGGCACCACGCTGCCCACCTGCCTGACGCTTACCCGGGACAGAGGACTCGCCACCGGTGGAGGGACTGGCTTCAGGCTCGGTGCCCGCGCTCCAGGCAGAGGGCCCTGGGCCGCCGTGGCCGTGGCAGGGCCGTGGTGGTGGCCGAGGTGGTGGTGGCCGCGTTTTCCTTGCAGCCTGGCTGGATCGTCGCCCCGTGGACTGTGCTGCGGTGCCCAAAGGGAGGTGCTGGCGCTTGCCTATCGCGCTCTGTTCTCTCTTTGTAGACGGCAGGCGCTAACACCACCGACAAGGAGCTAGAGGTTCTGTCATTGCACAATGTCACCTTTGAGGACGCGGGGGAGTACACCTGCCTGGCAGGCAATTCTATCGGGTTTTCCCATCACTCTGCGTGGCTGGTGGTGCTGCCAGGTACTGGCTCCTGCTGCTGCTCATGCTGCACCTGTCCTCTTAGGGTGCTCACTCAGGACATGCCAAAGCCCCGGGGAATGGCAGGAGGCCCCTGTGGCTCATTGCTACCCCATCCACGTGGCTCATTCTGGCCTTGTGCATGGTATGGGAGCATCAGCCTGCCCCATCCTGGTCCAGAAGGACCTCCCCTCCATCTCCAGCTCATCCCCAACTGCCCTGCACTGAGGCTCTGGCATCTCCTGGGTGCCTTGGGTGGCGGTGTGGGTGCTGCTGGCTCTGCTAGGCTTCTCTCCTGGGTCTGGCTCCTGCTGACTCACAGATATTTTGACTGTACTACTAAGGTGAATGAGGGCCATGGGCCCCCAACTCCAAGCACCCCAGATCCCTTTTTTTCCTACTGGTGCCTGTGGTTCAGGCCATAGAAGTCCCAAAAGAGTGGGCCAGGCCCCAACACCTGTGTCTTTGCAGTTGAGGAGGAGCTGATGGAGGCTGGTGAGGCTGGCAGCGTGTACGCGGGCATCCTCAGCTACGGGGTGGGCCTCTTCCTCTTCATCCTGGTGGTGGCGACTGTGACACTCTGTCGCCTGCGCAGTCCCCCCAAGAAGGGCCTGGGCTCCCCAACTGTGCACAAGGTCTCTCGCTTCCCACTTAAGCGACAGGTAACAGAAAGTAGATACCGGGTTTTGAGCTCCCTGTCCTCCTGCCCTGGCCCTCCAGAGGCCCATAGGGTCCAAGGCCTGGGTCTGCCTGGGATGAGTTTTTCTGCAGTTGGGTGGGCTGTTCCCTGCCTCTGTTCTCCACATGGAGCCAAGCTCTGAGGCACATGACATCTTTTAGTCTTCAGTTGATCTTGCCACTCCTGGGGGCCACACCACCCTACCCATCTCCAGCCCCTGACCCCATTGTGCGGCACCAACCTGCCCCTGCCGACCCAAGCAGGTGTCCTTGGAGTCCAACTCATCCATGAACTCCAACACACCCCTGGTCCGCATCGCCCGGCTGTCCTCGGGAGAAGGTCCTGTCTTGGCCAATGTTTCTGAACTTGAACTGCCTGCTGACCCCAAGTGGGAACTATCCAGGACCCGGTCAGTGGTGGTGAGGGACGGCACGTGCCTGATGGGGTTCTGTGGTGGGAACTGGATGGCCTGCTGGAGTAGGATAAGGTGCTCCTGAGGTGGGGTGCAAGGTGAGGTCTGAGAGGGCTGCCCTTTGTCTTCATGTCCACGGTCAGCTGTGGGGCATCCTGGAGGTAGTGGCGGCCGGGGATTCTGGTTGCACACTCACTGCCTCTGCTCCTGTGGCCAGGTTGACGCTGGGCAAGCCTCTCGGGGAGGGCTGCTTTGGCCAGGTTGTCATGGCGGAGGCCATCGGCATTGACAAGGACCGCACAGCCAGGCCGGTCACTGTGGCTGTGAAGATGCTGAAAGGTGAGGAGGGAGAGAAGCAACAATGGGCATTTGAGGGCCGTGGGGGCCATCACCCGACACCCCCACTCCCTACTCTTGGCAGATGATGCCACTGACAAGGACCTGTCGGACCTGGTGTCTGAGATGGAGATGATGAAGATGATTGGCAAGCACAAGAACATAATCAACCTGCTGGGGGCCTGCACGCAGGGTGGTAAGCACAGTGGGAGGTGGGTGCACGTGGGGTGGTGGGTGCAGCAGGTGGACTAGTGGGCCTGCACACAGGGCGGTAAGCGCAGTGGGAGGTGGGTGCATGTGGGGTGGTAGGTGCGGCAGGTGGACTAGTGGGCCTGCACGCAGGGTGGTAAGCACAGTGGGAGGTGGGTGCACGTGGGGTGGTAGGTGCAGCAGGTGGACTAGTGGGCAGGGTTCCTGATGAGTCACATAGCACCTCTGAGGTGCCTGTGCTCCCAGGGCCCCTGTATGTGCTGGTGGAGTATGCGGCCAAGGGCAATCTGCGGGAGTACCTGCGGGCACGGCGCCCTCCAGGCATGGACTACTCCTTCGATGCATGCAGGCTGCCTGAAGAGCAGCTCACTTGCAAGGATCTGGTGTCCTGTGCCTACCAGGTCGCCCGGGGCATGGAGTACCTGGCCTCGCAGAAGGTGAGCGGGGGCATGGGTATAGGCCCGGCAGCCCCTCTAGGTAGAAAAGTGGGTGACGAGCTTGCCTGAACTGGTGAGGGGTTGGCTTAGCTTAGGGTCCTGTCTCTGCAGTGCATCCACAGAGACTTGGCTGCCCGGAACGTCCTGGTGACCGAGGACAATGTGATGAAGATTGCAGACTTCGGCTTGGCCCGTGATGTGCACAACCTGGACTACTACAAGAAGACTACGAACGTGAGTCCTGGTCTGGGGTGGGTGGGGTGCAGGGCTCAGCCAGAGGACACCTGACAGCCAACACCCACCTCTCTCTGCCTAGGGCCGGCTACCTGTGAAGTGGATGGCACCAGAGGCCCTGTTTGACCGGGTCTATACCCACCAGAGTGACGTGTATGTGTCCCCACATGGAATAGGGATGGCAAGTTCTGGGGACAGCCAAGACCCCAGCTGTACTTCTTACAGCTTCCAGGGCCCTGGTCTTCTCAGGCACTAGTGCGTCCCCTTGGGCCAACAGCACAGTCCTGGCCTCTCCCTCCCTGTCCTGGTGCCCCACCTTGCCCACTGGTAATATGTCCTGGGACAGGGCTACAGAAATGGCCTAGGGGTAATAGGCCATCTGTCCTTGCCCCCTTGCAGCTGGTCCTTTGGGGTCCTGCTCTGGGAGATCTTTACTCTGGGGGGCTCACCATACCCTGGCATCCCAGTGGAAGAGCTTTTCAAGCTGTTGAAAGAGGGCCACCGCATGGACAAACCAGCCAACTGCACACACGACCTGTGAGAGAATGTCCCTTACTTATTCCTCCACCGAGTCTCTGGGGATGGTGGGATTCCTGTCAGGGCGCCTGGGGTGAGTGGGACACTGGCAGCCTGGGGTGATGTGGGGACAGGCCAGAAGCCCACAACTGTGCCTGCCACAGGTACATGATCATGCGGGAATGCTGGCATGCAGTCCCCTCCCAGAGGCCCACTTTCAAGCAGCTGGTAGAAGACCTGGACCGCATCCTCACTGTGACATCCACTGACGTGAGTGCCGTGTATTCTTGTTCCCTATGTCTGCTTCCTGAGGGTGGTGCTTCTTGGAGTTCCAGCAGTTGGACTTGCCTTTCAGGGCACAGCCTGAACACAACAGCTGTGGGATGGAAGGGGATATGTATTGGGGTCCAGTCCTGACAGCCTTGTCCACCAACAGGAGTACCTGGACCTATCTGTGCCTTTTGAGCAGTACTCACCAGGTGGCCAGGATACTCCCAGCTCCAGCTCCTCGGGGGACGACTCTGTGTTCACCCACGACCTGCTGCCCCCAGCACCACCCAGTAATGGGGGACCTCGGACGTGAGGGGCCAACAGTACCACAGCTCAGGCCCAGACAATGTTTACGCGGACCCCAGCCCACCCTGCTGCTGTAGGTGCAGTGGATCCCGGCCAGACCAGTGCGACAGGCAGACAATAGACAGGACTTCCTGTATGTGTGTCCTTGGCCCCTGGATAAAGAGGCCTCCTGGGAACCTGTACTGCTGTAGAGCGAGCTCCTGACTGGCTGGGGCCAGGAGCAACAAATGTAGAATGTAAGGGACCTCACCCTGTATAGCCCTGGGGTTCTGGCTCACTCATCCCCTGGTACCACCTTGCAGGGACCAGGGATCATTGCAGAGAATGTTGGACTCCATGTCCAGGGTGGGCCTTGGCCTCTCTGCTGCCCAAAGCTGAGCCTGCAGGGAAGCCCTGCCCGTGTGGCGAGCCTCCCTCATACATGGCACCTTGTGCCTGGGGGTGAGTCACAGCTCCTCACCTCCAGACCTCTCCACTCCCCACCCTGCCCCCTCAGAGACTGAAATTACGGGTACCTGAAGGTGGGAGCCATTAACTTCTGTCCGAAAGGTTTATTCCAGGAGCAAGTGTACATTTATATAAATAGATGCTGTGTATGATATATACATACATACATATATATACACACACATATATGTATATATATATGAATATGTGGAAGAAGGCAAAGCTGAGACCCAGGGAACAAGATGCCCCATGGGGATTCACTGGTTAGATGATAAGAGCCAGCAGAGGAGCAAAGGGCTTTTCCGGCACCATGGTTTTGTTTGTGCCTGGACCTGTATATTTGTAAAGCTATTTATCAACTCCCAGAGCCCCAGTCCCCCAGCCCACATTCATAGCATTTAGCCAGTGTGGCAGAGAGATTTAAGTTTTAACTTATTAACAGCTGAGGAGGTGGAGGTTTATGCTGCATTTAGGGGTGTTGCTGAGAATGTTATCTGGCCCATGCCAAGGCTGGAGGTGGCCCCTTGGAGCCTGAGCTACCCTCATAGTTGGAGGTGGCTCCAGTGAGTGTTTTTTTATTACCTTTGACCCTCTTGCATGGGGCAGTTAGACTTCCACAGGATCTTTTTTAGGAGATTTATTTTTTGAATTTTAAAGTGAGTTGGTATTTTCATAAAGATTCTTCTAATTGCTGTGTGTTCCAGGTGTGCGCCTGTGCCCAGGGAGGGGTCAGCCCCGCACACAGGTTCAGATGTTACAAGTTTATGTATATCTATATATATATAATTTATTGAGTTTTTACAAGATGTATTTGCTGTAGACTTAACACTTCTTATGCAATGCTTCTAGAGTTTTATAGCCTGGACTGCTACCTTTCAAAGCTTGGGAGAGAAAGCCTTGAATTCAGTTTTGTTACATTTTGTATCTTACTGGGCCCCAGGCATAGGTGGCTGTCCCTTGCCAGTCAGCGGGGCCAGGGCAGTGGCTCAGGGTGACTCTTCTTGGGGCCCAACATGTGGTTTGTCGGCCCACACCGGCAGATACGGTTTTGTTAACACAACCGACGTACTTTGCAAAAAATAAAGAGACAACGGTTTCTGATTCTACCTGTGCCTCTTCTGTTCTGGGACCTGGGCAGCTGTGTCCTTACTGCCTGGGACAGGTTCTGGGGTTTGTCTCCAGGGAAAGAGACAACAGCAGTGGAGGGATCAGTCCCCAGAGCAAGGTGTTGGTCCCAGGCCCCAAATGGACTGCTGTCTTTGCTGGGCCTTCCCAGGGTGAGGGCAGCTGGGCTTGGGTAGGCATGCCTGTGGTCTGAGGCTAGCACCCAGAACCTCAGGGTTACCAGAGTCTGGGGGTCCCAAGGATAGGATACAAGAGAGTTGGTGTCTATAGGAGAGGGGGCTGTGAGCATGTGGAGGGAAGTGTGCTGGGCCTGTCCAGCTCCCTGGCTGCCTTACCAGGGGAGGGACTTGGGGACACAGGGTTGTGCACAGGTACTTATAACCCGGGGTGGGAGGGCAGATAGGCCAAGCCCCTGGTTCAGTCTATAATGGTGGCCACTCCTGCCTGTGACCAACCTATACCTCTGTCTCCTAACAGTTTGTCAGTGTCTTTGGACAGATGCTACAGCTCTGGGCTGCTAGCTGGTCACTGAGGACAGAGACAGAAGACAGCAGGATAGGAAAATGAAGGGTTACTACAGTTACCCACAAATGTGAAGTCTGGAAAGGCTTCTCCGAGGACAGGCAGGGTGGTCAGGGGTGAGTGGTCCAGGGCTCACCCATCTTTTCTGTCTCACTTCTAAACTGTTGGACTGACTGAACTTTGACCTTGGGATCAGACTCACCTAGGTGAGGGCTCTTTTCTGCACAGGCAAAGCCACTGGAGTCTTGGTTCTAGGTGGCTGAAATCTGAGCCAGGGGACCCTCAGGGAAGTTCTGGGTTTTAGAGGCAGATGTAGGCTAGGGGTGGTGGTGTGTGCCTTTAGTCCAAGCACTTGGGAGGCTGAGGCAAGCGGATCTCTGAGTTTAAGGCCAGCTTGGTCTATATAGTAAGTTCGAGGCCAGCTGGGGCTATAGGGAGACCCTGTCTCAAAAAGACCAAAAATAAATAGAGGCAGATGTAGGCATGGCTTCTGTTTCCCACAGCAACCTCACAAGGGGCAGCAGACAGCTTCATGCCAGAGACCCCTGAACCTGGCCTGGCCATGAAGACACCTGTGACAGTAGCCGGGGCAGGAAGATGCCACTGGAGGGCCTAAGCCCCAGAGGCAAAAGCCTGGGTAAGCTTGTGTAGGGAGGTACTCATCCCTGAAGAGAGGCTTGTACTGCCTAGACAAGCAGTGTGTAGGCCAGGGGTGCCCCCTAGTGCTGTGCTGAGCCTAGCTCCCTCACCCCCCCAACACCCTGCAACCTAGAAGCCACTCTCAAGCCCAGGCCCTTGTGGATCCCAAATGGAGTAACACCAAGGGGTTGGTCCCTGGGGGTTGCAGTGGCCTTTTGAGGGCCAGGGGCAGTGGGAACATAGGTCAGGCCACTCTGACAGGAGGTGACCCCCCATTGTCTCCACCCCTACCTCCCTGGGATTCTCCAGTCAAGGTCAGCCTCTGCCCTTGGCAGAGACAGGGTCAGGCCTTCAGCTGCTCCACCAGGGGCTACTGGGTGGCCACTGCCCAATGAGAACACAGCACAGATGTGGTCTTGTGCCACCCAGTGTTGGGTTTGCACTTGAACTTCCCATACCCTCGGAAGACAGGACCCCTCTGTCTAGTCTCCTCCAGTCTGGAAGAATCCCTCACCCCCTACAGCTTTGCCTTCTGGATATGGGTGGTGGTGCTGGTGGATAGTTGTCTGGTTGGCTCTGGCAGGCATCAGGGACAAGCTCCCAGCCTGACTCCTGCTTACTGCCGGTGGCCTGTGCCTGCCCATCATCCTGGGTTGGTCCCAGTGGTCTCAGGACCGGCAGCAAGAATTATCTTCCCATGACAGCAGGAAGCTGGTTGCCAGAGATGGCTCAGCAGTTAAGAGCATTGGTTGTTCTTGCAGAGGACCAGGTTCAGATCCCCGATTTAGATTCTAGGGGATCCGAAACCCTCTTCTGGCCTCAATGGAAGACACTCATATACATAAGTGAAAAAAAAAATTAAAATATATAAATGCAGGAAGCTGGTTGTGTCAAATGTCTGGTTTTTCCAGTAAGAATCAGGTACAAGCACTCCCCAGTGCCCAGCATACAATGATCTTTCCCCAAGAGTCACTGGGAGAACTAGACTTCCATTTACTTCCCAAGTTCGTCATTATGTTTGCGCTGTCCTCACTGTGGCCCTTTGGCCCTCTGACCTAGCTGCTGTGCCGTTGGAATGGCTGTGCCCACCAGCAAGCAGCTCCTGTCCCTACCCTGACACTTGCATCTCTTGAGCTTGGGAACCAATGTGGCCTCAGAACTCTGGCCTCAATAACGGTAGGCTTGTGTCCTGAGCTCAGGGTGGCAGTGGGCTGCTGAGAGGCTCAGGAGATAGATATTACACCTCTGTCCCGCCCAGATCCTCCTCCCGTCTGGACCACTTCACAGTAGGCAGCCAGAGATGGGGCTTTGGAGGCTGCCTCCAACCAGGCCCACTGCCATCCACATATCCCTCAGGCTGGGACCTGTCCCTGGATTAAGGAGCAGACTGTGGTATAGGGAGAGCCCCCACTTTCCTGGGACTCCTGGCCAAGGTCCCAGCCCCTGCCCACCCCATACAGCTCATGATAGGCACAATACAGCTGTGAGGTGAGTGGGTTCCAGAACACTGAAGGTCCATAGGCTGGGGAGAGCCTGGGCAGGTGCTGAGGTTGCCAACCTGGACAAACCATCACACAGCAGAGAGGTCATCAGTGCGCTTTATTCAATCATCTACTTACATCGAGTTGTAGAAAACATCACCCTGTGGCCTATTATCCTCAGCCTGGCAGTTCAGCTCCTGACAAGCAAAGACCTCTTATTCTCTACAAAGCAGGGCTGGTGTCCTAGGAAGAGGAGACACAGACCTCCTCGGTAATGTCCTGCAAGGCAGGAGCCTGGAGTCAAGACTGCAGTCCCTGAAGGTGAGCTGGCACTCACAGAGGGGCTTGGGGGAGGGCAAGGGCCCTCTTGAATCTGCACATCTTACATCCACAATGCAGTCACCAGAGCTCAGGGCACTGAGTTTCCACTAAACTTCTTTGCTAGTCAAATGGCTGATACATCACTCTGGCTGTTACAGGAACATCGATTAAATGTTTTAACAAAAGAACCATCTCAACAGAAGTTTACACATGGCCCAGCCTGGAGGCTTTAGGGGCCCCTGAAGGTCAGAAGACGATACAGACCACAAAGAGGACAACTACAGAGGGTCTGCTTTTCAGAACTGCATGGTGCCCTTCACATTTAAAATGTTGACAGTTCAAACAGAACCTGGTGCCAACTTCCTGAATCTTGTGTGAGAAGCAGTGTGAGGTGAAGACGGGAAGGAATGCTAGACTCCTGTCTGAAACTCTAGCTTCACTGAACAGGCATGGGTATCTCAGTTCCTGAAACACCCGCCGGGATGCAGTGCTCATGAACAAGGAAGCTGACGCAGCCATCTTTCAAATGCTTGGCACGAACAATGCTCAATCCTGGACCCATCATTTCCAAACCTGATCCAAATGTACTAAGTAAGGTTTGGGCAGTAAAACAGAAGGGGGATGGCTCTTAGAACCAAGGCAGGAACCCACTGCTGGACCTTCCAGTACATGTGGGTACTAAGCCCCTGAAACATAAGCAGGATGAAAACTTCCTGGGGTGATGCTGTGACCTGTGAGGGAAGAATTCAAGGCAGAGGGGACAGAAGTTCCTGAGTCAGCAAAAGCTAACACGTGACCACGGACAGCACCCAACAATGCCATGAAGGATGAGGGCAAAAGCTAGACCTGGGCCAGGCTCCAGAATGCTACTCAGAGGACAGACGGCCTCTGTGGTGGAAACACATCTGGCAACCATAAGTTTGTCCTCCTACATATACTGACAGCTGGGACCAGGTTGTCGGGGCACAGCACGTTTGACAGATGCTGCCATGGATCTACCAGCCTGCAGGTGACAGGGACGAGATCACTGAGACCCACTGCTACTCTACAAATGTCCAGGTGTGGGATGATCTCATTCTCCCTTCGTGTCATACGTATCCTTTCGTGGCCAAGAAAAAGGTTTCAAGTAATAGAGAAGTGTGGTCTCCAAGTGCAATGCTTCTCTACACCTTCCGGTTCTGTCTGAGTTCTGTGAAGGGCTTTTGGAGGCAGGGTCTTGCTAAGTAGCCCAGGCTGAACTCATGACCATCCTTCCTTCACTCCCCTAGGGAAGGTGGTGCTGAGGCCACAGGACACCTAGCTCTGGCCTACCTCCAAGTAAGAAAGGCTGCTGGCCACTCAGCAAAGAGCTCTGGACACTGAGCAACGCTGATACCACTCAGAAGGGTGCCAGCAAGCTGTTGGCAGCCAGGAGTCATCATGATGAAAGCCCCCGTGGCGCCACTGTCACACAAGCCTACTTTGTCACTCCTCAGTGGCAGGAATAGCCCCCAGCATTTGTGCTACGGACAGGCTAAGGGACTCCCCTGGTACCATGAACCAGAAGGCGAGGTGCATGGCTGAAGCCCACCTTGGCTCTGTCCTATGTGACTTACAATTTTATGTGCAGAGCCACACCGAGGCCCCAGGTGTGCTCAGGCTGCAGAGGTCAGCTCTGGACCCTAGGCCAGCCTAGGCACAGCACTGTACAGCAATGTGAACTGCTCAGTAAAAGGCTTTATGTTCAAAGGCTTCTTCCACGTATCTCACCCACTACATTAGATATTACTCATGAATTAGGCAGATGGTCATGTTTGAAAACTCAGTACTAGTCAGTTAAAGAATTAGTGGAGATCAATGGTAACTGAGCTCCAGTCAACACACCAGAGAATCCAGGTAAAACAGACACTGCTGCCAGGAAACTGCTATCTCCAGAGGCCACTTAAGTGATTACGGCACATATATCAAATGGTTAGACACAACGGTGAACATGTGTGAGCAGACATATCTATGCACATTGATATTTACGAATCCAAGTCCTCAGACTAACTGCAGGACCTTCAGAGCAGAGGAGGGCTGCACTGTTTGTCTAGTTCCTATTCCAAAGTCTCTAGGACCTGTAGGCACATCCGCTTGGCTCCGTACAGGTAATGGAGTTCATGTGGTCCTCACTCTCCTTCTGGGGATGGAGGCCAGATCAGACCCTAAGCCAGTGAGGACACATACATGGAGACACCTTCCTGCCAGCCTGGCCTGAGTCACCTCTGGAGTTGGGGTCAGTGTGAGCTGTGATCCTACTGGCGGAGATACCCTTGGCCCATGTGACTATGGCCATTCAGCACACCATGGTGTGAGTCCAGACGCAATTACTCAGAGGGCTCCAGCCCTGAATCTTCATGGAATGATGAAATTAAAAATTGCTTGATTATGGAAGTTTCTGATTTATTCCAGACAAAAATGTTAGATTTGCCACTAAAAATCACCTCAAAGCAATCACTCTCATGCCATCCCCACTGTGGCTGGTGTGGCAGGATGGAGCAGACCTGCACAGGCCCTGTGGTACCAAATGCCAGGCAGCCCTAACCCTTCACCTCTGCAGCCTCTTTCTCAGCCTTCTCCTTGACCTTCTTGGCACCCAGCTTCTCCTCCTTCTCGAGAGTTGCCACAATCTCGGCCACCTGGCTGGTAGAGATCTGAACGTTCTCTTTGTCCACCAAGTCGATCACCTACACAAACAGGATGGAGACTTAGGAGGTTCCACCACAGCACTTATCTGCTGTCCCTTAACAGCTCTGGGAAGTGGGACTCTGGGAGGAGACGGCCCTCTTCTGTGCCATGTTCTTGGCTGGGACTTGCCATTTCACTGCCTGCTATGGGTGCCCAGGTTCTTCCACTGCTCTGGTCCTCAGAGTTCCAGACCAAGGGGTCACAGATAAGCCCTTCAATGACCCTGGCACACTGCTGGGGGCCAAGGACCCTGCCCTGGATGTGGTCTCCCCTGTATAAAGAGGGGTGGGAATTGGGGTACATACATCCCCTCTGCCATGCAGACTGATAAGGGAGTAGGAAGTGTTCAACATACATGTCTAACAGTGCCTTTTTTATTTATCTTTTTTTTGTTGTTCTTTTCAGACAAGGTCTCCCTGTAGCCCCAGCTGGTCTGGAATTCATTGTGTAGACCAGGCTGGTCTCCATCTCACAGAGATCCACTTGCCTCTGCCTCCCAAGTACTGGAATTAAAGGCATGTGTCACCATGTCCGGTTCAGTGCCTTGTTTTTAAATGGAACTAAAAGAAATTAGCCAGATTTCGTGGCTATGTCTGGAAAAATCACTAAGTCGGGTGCTCTGGGAGCCATGAAGGCAGTTTCTTCTCAGAGACATGATTTAAGAAGGTCCAGGATAATCTGCAGACTGGAATCCTGAGGTTGGATCCCAATCCAGGTCCTGTGGGCTGACCTGGGGCTTAAAGCCTTCTACAGAGTCTCTTGGGTCTCAGACAGTGCCAAGAGGTTCTGGCAGGGCTGTTACACTGTCCCCAAATTCTAGTGGTATGCCAGTAGGGGCCCAGTGCCACCAGGGGCCCAGTTCAGCGCCACAAGGAGTCCAGCTGGAGCTTCACACAGTAGAGTGAGGGAAAGAAGTGGTGCACGCCTGGAACATGGCTACAGGAGCCCCTCTCATGAGAAGACTCTGTCCACTAATGCTCAGGTCCACCAGGCTCCCAGCTGGGCCTGGGGCTCCACAGTTCTTCAGATGCTGGAAGAATCAGGCCTAGAGTCACAGGGGGTGGCCTGCTCCAAAGTGACAGGCTCACTGTGCTTTTGTGACTATTGCCACATGTACAGGTGAGAGCTGAGACTGACCTAACATATGACCTCCAGGGTGGGATGCAGGGTCCTATGGTATGTGCAGACAACCTGGTACAGCATGAGCTGAAGTGGCCCTCAGCAGGGCAGGGACTTATTCTGTCATCTAACCACGTCTGCAACATCAGTAACTTCTTGCTTCCAGTAATTTCAAATGAGAACAAAAAGCTGAGACACTTGTCCTATAGACCCTACCTCCTGATACAGTTTTTAAGCTCTGTCTGAGCAGCTCCTCCTCAAACTCCTGGGCCCCAGAACAAGAGGCAGCCAGGCCCAGTCCCCTCTGTGCTGGATAGCTTTAGTGTCAGCTTGACATACCTGGGTGGAGGGAGCCCCAATTGGGGAATTGCCTCTATTGGACTGGCCTGTGGCCATGTCTGAGGGGCATCTTCTTGATGAGTGATGTGGGAGGGCCCAGCCCACTGTGGGTGGTGCCACCCCTGGGCAGGTGGGCCTGTGTTGCATAAGAAAGCAGGCTGAGCAGGGGCCAGGGGAGCAAGCCAGTAAGCAGCGTTCCTCCATGTCCTGCCTCCAGGTTCCTGCCCTGAGTTCCTACCTTGGGCTCCCTGATGAACTGTGATCTGGGAGATATAAGCTGAATAAACCCTTTCCTCCCCAAGTTGGTAGTGGTCAGAGTGTTTTGTCACAGCAATGAAGAAACAAACTAAGACACCTACCTTGACCAGGTCATCAATGTTGATCTTGCCATCCTTATTTTCATCGAGGGCTGAGGTTAGGCTGACCAGTTTGTGTTCTGGAATGTGCTTGATTTGCTTCATGGCGCTGATGAGCTCAGTGACACTGATGACGCTCTCCCTGGGGAGTACAGCCTGCATGTGATGTTGGCCAGGTGCCCTGCTTACCCACAGCTCCAATCTATGGCCCCTGACCCTGGGGCCATGAATGAATTGGAAATGTCAGCATGACCCCTTCTCTTTGGCATACAAGGTCAGCAGAGACAGCAACACAAAACACCACTGTTGGTGCTAGGGAGATAGCTCAGCGGGTAACAGAGTTTGCCATACAGCATGAGGACCTGAGTTCAAATCGCCAGAACCTATTTAAAAACCAACGAGTGGTCACGCACCTGTTTATAAACCCAATGCCAGGAGGTTAGGGGCTTGCAGGCTGAGAGCCTAGCTCCAGGTTCAGTGAGAGGGAATAAGGGAAAGGTGCCAGGTCAGGACAACCAGTACTCTTCTCTAGCTTCTGTGTGTTCACTAGTGTAGCCCAGAGCACAAACAGGGGCACATACATGTTCATTACACTCTGCATATAATTATGTATAGAAAACAACACACCCTTGGGTCCAGGAGTCCACATGTGCCTATCCCCTCAATGGAGATCACCACAACGCCATGTAGTGGTTCTCAGGCCTGTGTTTACCAGGCAGCAAATAGTTAATTCAAGAGAGAAACAAGGTTCAACTGCAGGTGGTAAGAGACCCCTGGAGCAGAAGCAGGGTCCAGCTGCAGCTACCTGCTCTTGCTATGGGGTATGTTCTAGACTTATGGGAAACCCACACACAGCTATAACACAAGAACCTGGGTGTAGATGAAGCCTAGTGGTGGCTACTCAGGAGGGCAGACCACCCATAGTGGTATAGGACAGAGGACAGGCAGAGGGAGGAAGCATGAGAAAGTCCGGCAGTCTGAAGCACCGTGAACCAAGCAGCACTAAGAATAAAGCTCAAGGGTCCAGTGCCATGGAAGGGAAGGATGGGCTGGGGGTCATAGGCAGGGAGGAGGCAGATCTGAGCTACCTAGATGAAACCAGCAGGCGATGTGGAGACTGAGCTGTGAAGGAAACAAAAACAGGAACCAAGATGCTCTTGGGACTGTGGCTGCCCCTGGGCCCCAGGTGGGGTGGTAAGGCAGAGGCCCAGAGGTACACACTTTGGAGTCAGAGCCCAGCACAGCCCTGGCCAGCTGAGGCTGGGAGTCTTGGGTTCTCTTGTCACAGCTCACTTACCCCATGGGTGAGCTCTCAGCAGAGCCTAACTTGCCATCCTGCTGACTCGTCTCCAGCTGTGCAATCAGGCCGTCGATCTGCCCAATCATCTGCTGGACCCGCTTCGTCAGTCTCTTGCTGGCTTTGGATTCTTCTATATATCGCTCGTCTCCCGTCTTTGAAAGTTCTTTCTTGATCTCCTGTAAGTCCTGGGAAAAAAGTTTGAGTCAAAAAGCAGGGGAGGCCCTATATGAACTTAACTTGAAAAAGCAATTAAATCATTAATTGGGCTGGGATATGGTCCAGGGCTACAGCATCAGCCTACTGTGCATACATAAGACCTGGGTTTGATCCCTAGCACTTCAAAACCAAACCAAACCAAACAAACAAACAAACTCTTCATTTCAACCTCAGAAAAGCTGCAAGACCTATTTCTGTCATGTAAATTTGTTCTTATTTATTTTCTACAGTTCACCACCCCAACTCCTTGTTCTTGTAAACTTGGACATTTTCTGCAGCAGAGGAAAAGGAATAGAGACTGCACCTCAACTACCTTTGTATTTGCTAGAGAAAAAACATATGAAGAATCTAGGAATTAAAAAAAACTTTTTTTGGCTTTTTTGAGACAGGGTCTCCTTGTAGCCCCAGCTGTCCTGGAACTCACTATGTAGACCAGCTGGCCTCGAACTCACAAAGATCCACCTGCCTCTGCCTCCCGAGTGCTGGG
>NW_008345700.1:956600-961327 GCF_000622305.1 Nannospalax galili
TATTTTATAGGGTCTCCCTATAGCCCCAGCTGGCCTGGAACTTGCTAGGTAGACCAGGCTGGCCTCAGTCTCACAGAGATCTGCCTGTGTGTAGCTCTGGCTAGGGAGGAACTCACAAAGATCCACCTGCCTCTGCCTCCTGGTGCTGGGATTAAAGGCGTGTGCCACCACGTCTTGGCTAGGGAGGAACTCACAAAGATCCACCTGCCTCTGCCTCCTGGTGTTGGGATTAAAGGCGTGTGCCACCACGTCTGGAGACAATAGTACTTTTACATCAGATTAGAAAATGTTGGTTGGGGCTGGGAATGTAGTTTAGTGAAAAACAGCACTTGCCTAGCATGCATGAGGCCCTGGGATCAATTCCCAGCACTATGAAAGAGGAGAGGAAGGAAAGAGGGGAGGAAGGAAAGAGGGAGAATCATCACACAGGAAAACAAAGAAGTCTCTGGCCCGGCGTGGTGGTGCACACCTTTAATCCCAGCACTCGGGAGGCAGAGGCAGAGCTCTGTGAGTTCAAGACTAGCCTGGTCTACATAGTGAGTTCCAGTTCCAGGCCAGCTGGGGCTACAGGGAGACCATCTCAAGAAGACAAAAAAAAAAAAAAAAGTCTCTGGAAGAATCATGACTGAAAGTATGAGTTCATGTATCAAGTGACCAAACTGCTCACGTGACACCTGGGTTCAGGGTTCAGGGTTCCGGTACCTATCACCATCAGCTCAGCACCAACAAGGGTACCTACCGTTTGCCTACAAAGGGGCCTGGTTAGAATCACTGCGAAAAAGCTTAGGGGTAAAATTCATTTTCTTTTTTGGTGCTGGGAATCTAACACAAGGGCTTGTACGTGGTAGACATGCGCTCTACTGCTGAGCTACGTTCCTGGGCAAAATTCATTTTCAATTTGCTTTTCTCTCCAAATCCTTTCTGGCCAACTTGCTCTGCATTTGACTGGAGTTTTGCTCAATGCTTTGGGGCCGACAGAGCTGTACCCTAACCTCTGTAGTATCAGCCTCAGCAGAAAAACTCCACCCCAGTCCCATCCCTGGCCCCTGAGTAGTTAGGGAAGGGTCAGGGACAATAATCCAGAATCCCTGCAGCCATGTGCCACCCACCTCGCTGTAGTCCTGCACATCCTCCTTCAGCAGCTCCAGCTCCTCCTTCTCCTTGGTCAGGGACTTCTTCTGCTCCTTTAGCTTGGAGCAGGCGTCGCTGAGCACGTCGATTTCCTCTTTAGTTATCTCTTCTCCCTGGAAAGAAATAGCAGACAAACCTAAGTGAAGGGAACAGACGGCTTCTGTCCCTGAGAGTTCAAAGCTTCTGTTCACATCACACAGGCCAGAGCTTGGGGACAGACTCAAATGCACTGGAGCTCAAATTAGAACATGCTGGTTATGGCACCTCCATTTGTGCTCTTCCCAGTGCCACCCAGCCGCACACCTGAGTGTGTAGTCTGGTGAGTTGTAACCTGTATGTGTACCTGTGAAACCTACACTGTAGCCAGCAGAGCCAGTACTGACTATCCCCAAATGCCCCCTCGTATTCCCCAGGGTTCTGCCCCTAAGCAACACTGACCTGCTTCCTGCTCTACAGGACAACCTTTGTTTTCTGGAATTTTACAGGAGAGGAATCACGGGCTCAGTCTCTTTCACCCAACTTGCCTGTTTTGGGATCCATCATGTGTTAAGGAATGCACTTCTAGTGCTGGACCCAAAACAGGTTTGCATCCTTCCTACGGGCCACGACAGAGGCAGCTACTGTGAATGCTGGTGCACAGTCTTTGGTGGGGCGACGGCCAAGAGTGGACTAACTATCAACAGGGCGCTGGGGGAGGGGCAGGGTGAGTCTGGTATTTTGGGAAATAATCAAATTGGTTTAAAGCGATCTACATCCTCCACATCGTCATCAACACTGGGGGGGAACAGTCCACCTGTTTTCTGCTTTCACAGTACTGGACACTGAACCCAGGCCCTCATGCATACCATGCAAGCATTCTGAAACTGAATCACATCCTCAGTCCAATTTTACTTTTATTTTGATAGGTTCTCACTAAATTGTGCAGGCTACCCTCGAATCCACCACCCTCCTGCCTGAGCCTTTCTTTTTTTTGAGATAGGGACTCACTATGTATCCCTGGCTGCCTGGTTGGCCTAGAACTTGGTATGTAGACCAGACTGGCCTTGAACGAAAAGATTCACCTGCCTCTGCTTCCCAAGTGCTGAGATTAAAGGAGTGTGCCACTATATCCCACAAAGGTTTTGGTGTTCCCACATGGAGAGTCAAACCTGGTGCCTGTCTCTTAAATAGCTTGAATTACAAGCCCGTGCAACCAGACATAGTGTAGTATGCTTCTAAAATTAAACTATTTGTCTTCCTTTTTTTTTTCATTTTAAAAAACATTTTTAAAAAATTTTATATGTATGCATGTGTTGCCTGCATGTAGGTCAGTGCACCCATGTCATGCAATGCCCATGGAGGTGAGAAGAGGTTGTCAGATCCCCTGGGACTGGAGTTGTTAGCTGCCATGTGGGTACTGGGATTCAAACCTGGGTCTTCTGCAAGAACAACCAGTGTTCTTAACTGCTGAGCCATCTCTCTAGCCCCTGTCTTCCTATTTAGGTCATGAGAGTTCTTTTTATTTTTATTTTTTTATTTTATTTTTTGGTCTTTTTTGAGACAGAGTCTCCTTGTAGCCCCAGCTGTCCTGGAACTCACTATGTAGACCAGGCTG
Organism: Nannospalax galili; assembly: GCF_000622305.1. Lineage (NCBI taxonomy): Eukaryota > Metazoa > Chordata > Mammalia > Rodentia > Spalacidae > Nannospalax > Nannospalax galili. The sequence goes on from NW_008345700.1 coordinate 959,326, forward strand.
GCCTTGAACTCACAAAGATCCACCTGCCTCTGCCTCCCAAGTGCTGGGATTAAAGGCATGTGCCACCACAACAGATGAGAGTTCTTTTTTAAAAAAATTTAAAGAGGGGGCTGGAGAGATGGCTCAACATTTAAGAGCACTGGCTGCTCTTTCAGAGGACCCAGGTTTGATTCCCAGTACCCACATGGTGGCTAACAACCACCCAGTTAACTCCAGTTCCAGGGAAATTCGATGCTCTCTTCTGACTTCCACAAGCATTACACGACATGGGTGCACTTACATACATGCAGGCAATACACTCATACACGTAAAATAAATTAATTTTAAAAATTTAAAGATGAGACAGGTGTGGTGGCGCACGCCTTTAATTCCAGCACTCAGGAGGCAGAAGCAGGAGGATCTCTGTGCGTTCAAGGCCAGCCTGGTCTACATAGTAAGTTCCAGGACAGCTGGGGCTATAGGAAGACCCCATCTCAAAAAGACCAAAAAAAAAAAAAAAAAAAAAAAATTTAAAGATGAGGTTAAAGAAATGGCTCAGGGGTTAAAAGCACTGCAGAGGACCCAGGTTTGATTCCAAGCATCCACAGGGTAGCTAACAACCTCTGTATCTCCAGTTCCAGAAAATCTGATGCCCTCCTCTGACCTTTGCAGACACTGTATGACACAGGTACACTTACATACATGCAGGCAAACACTCATACACATAAAATTGAAATAAATAAATTGAAAAAATTTAAGCTCTATCATCTATCTATCAATCAATCAATTCATCCATCCATCCATCCATCTATCCGGTATATGGAGTGTGCTTGCATGAGTTTAAGGGTACCACATGCATGCAGGTTCCCATGGAGGTCAGAAGAGGGAGTTGAAACTAGAGTTACAGGCAGTTGTGAACTACCCGAAGGGGGTGCTGGGAACCGAACCCAGGTCCTCTACAAAAGCAGTAAGTGCTCTTAACTCCAGAGCCCAGAACCATCTCTGTAGCCCTGTGAGAATTCTTCTTTAAAATTTATTTTAGATAGGGTCTCAGGTAGTAGAAGCTGACCTGAGTGCTGTGTGGTAAGGCTGGGTCTGAGATCCAGCTGACAGTTCTTCCTATATTCTAGAAACAAGTTTTTTGTCTTGGGTATTTTGCAAACATCTCCCTAGAGCTTGTTTACTCATTCATTACCTTAAGGGTTTTTTTGAAGCAAAGCTTTTCAATTTTGATAACTGGCTTCTTTTACTAAATGTTCATGTTTTTATATTGTACTTAAGAAATTTATGCCAGGTGTGGTGGCATAGACCTTTAATCCCAGCACTCTGGTGGTAGAGACAGGTGGATCTTTGTGAGATTAAGACCAGCTTGGTCTACATAGTGTGTTCCAGGCTAGGCAGGGCTAGAAAGCAAAAAACAAAAACAAAAAAGAGAAAAAGGTTTCACGGAGTACCACAGACTTGCCTTGAACTTGCAGCAATTCTCCTGCCTTAGCCTCCCAAACGCTGGGTTATAGGCGTGAGTTACCATCCTAGCTCTTCTAGGGTGTGTATATGTATGGGCCTCCACTGTGACCTGCACCTCACCTTCTGGCCTGGCTCTCTGTCTCTTGTGCTGTAGTGTCTAAAAGCTTTTATTGTGGAGCCTTTGTCCACCTCTGCTTGCTGGGCAGCTGGACAACACTGCTGGCCTGAGCAGTGGTCATAGGGCTACCAGCCTTGGCCCTACAGTGCCACTGTCAATGTGCAGTTCCGGCTTGGTGTCCCAGGTATTAGTATACCCTTTCACTGTCTCTCTCCAGATTTCACAAAGTAGACAGTTATTTGGAAAGTAATATCACAATAAGAAAATTTTTAATTTATTTTAACACATGAATGCAGGTGTTTGCAAGTCCTGGAGGATATCAGATCCCCTGGAGCTGGAGTTACAAGCAAAGGTGAACTATCAGATGTGGTGCTGGGAGAAAGCGTTAAGCTCTCTCCAAGAGCACTAGAGCTTCCACTACCCTCCTTCCCCCCTCCC
>NW_008345700.1:961377-968914 GCF_000622305.1 Nannospalax galili
TCTCCCCTCCCCTCCCTCACCCTCTTCTCCCTCCCTTCCCTCCTCCCTCCTCCCTCTCCCCTCCCCCTTCCCCTCTTCTCCTCCTTCTTCCTTTTTTTTTTGGTTTTTGAGACACGGTCTCCCTGTAGCCTCAGGTGGCCTAGAATTCACTATGTAGACCAGACCGGCCTGGATCTCACAGAGATCCACCTGCCTCTGCTTCCTGATGGTATTGAAGACATGCACCATCATGCTGGGCCTGTTATTTTCATTATGAAGTTTGTCTTGGCTATCTTAAATCTTTTTTTTTTTTAAAAAAAAACTTTTTTTTTTGTCTGAGACAGGGTCTCCCTGTAGCCCCAGCTGTCCTGGAGCTCACTGTGTAGACCAGGCTGGCCTTGAACTCACAGAGATCCGCCTGCCTCTGCCTCCTAAGTGTTGGGATTAAAGGTGTGCGCCACCACGCCTGGCTTTTTTACTTAAAAAAAAAAATTTTATTTATTATTTGTATTTTATGTGTATGAGTGTATTGCCTGCATGTGGTAAGTGCACCCATGTCGTGCAGTGCTGGCAGAGGAAAGAAGAGGCTGTTGGATCCCCTGGAACTGGAGTTACAGACAGTTGTTAGCTGCCGTGTGGGTGCTGGGATTCAAACCCAGGTTTTCTGCAAGAACAACCAGTGTTCTTAACCGCTGAGCCATCTCTCCAGCCCCTCTTGGTTATGGTTTTTGAATCTCCATATAAATTTCTGAAAGTTTGGCTGGGTGTAGCACTCAGAAGGAAGAGAGAGCCAGATCTCTGAGTTCAAAGCTAGCCTGGTCTACACTGCAAGTTCTATGCTAGCCAGGGCTATATAGTGAGAGGCAGATCTCTCTGAGTTCAAAGCTAGCCTGGTCTACACTGCAAGTTCTATGCTAGCCAGGGCTATATAGTGAGAGGCAGATCTCTCTGAGTTCAAAGCTAGCCTGGTCTACACTGCAAGTTCTATGCTAGCCAGGGCTATATAGTGAGAGGCAGATCTCTCTGAGTTCAAAGCTAGCCTGGTCTACACTGCAAGTTCTATGCTAGCCAGAGCTGTATAGTGAGACCGTATATAGTGAGTGGGGGGGCTGGAGAGATGGCTCAGCAGTTAAGAGCACTTGCAGAGGACCCGGTTTGATTCATAGCACCACATGGTGGCTAACAACTGTCCGTAACTCCAGTTCCAGGGGATCTAACACCTTCTTCAGACCTCTGTGGGCATTGTACAACATGGGTGCACTTACATGCATGCAGGCAATACATTCATACACAAAAAAATGAAAATAAATAAAACTTTTTTTAGCCGGGCGTGGTGGGGCATGCCTTTAATCCCAGCACTTGGGAGGCAGAGGCAGGTGGATCTCTGTGAGTTCAAAGCCACCCTGGTCTCCATAGCGAATCCAGGCCAGCTCAGGCTACAGGGAGACCCTGTCTCAAAAAGACCAAAAAACAAATAAATAAATAAATAAAACTTTTTTTAAAAGAACAAATATTCAGCCAGGCGTGGTGATGCACGCCTGTAGTCCCAGCACTTGGGAGGCAGAGGCAGGAAGATCTCTGTGAGTTCAAGGCCAGCCTGGTCTACACAGTGAGTTCCAGGACAGCTGGGGCCACAGGGAAACCTGTCTCAAAAAAAAAAAAAAAAAAAAAAAAAGAACAAACATTCATCAGTTTTAACAACAATAACAACAAAAATCTTGTAGCACTCTGAAGGTCTGGAGGACATCCCTTCAGCAACACTGAATCTCAATACAGGAGTTGACAGGATGTTCCCAAGGAGCCCCACACCCAGATCACCCAGGAGGTAACACCAGAGTAGGTTTCTGTGGAGGATGCCCTGCCTTGAAGGCTCAGGCTTCATCCCCTCCTATAGCCCAGCAAAGCCCTAGAAGCCCGAGTAGCTCACAGCCACACCTGTGTCAGAGGCTCTAAGCTTCTCATAGCCCTGAGGCTGCTCCCACCTTGCTACGGCGACTACAAGTGTCCCTGGGGCTGCACGTGGTGGGACATGCTCATCATCCCAGCCAGGTGGCCTACATGAGTTCCAGGGCAGTTGAGACTATAGGGAGACTCTGTCTCAACAGAGAGAAAAAAAAAAGCATCCCTGTCTCGAGAGGCTCCCATGGCTGTGGAGGTAGGGGTCTCAGTTCCATCTACATAGTGAATGCGTAAAGAGGGCTCCCAACAACACATACCAAATCTCTGGGAGGGTCTCCAGGGTGAACCTGAGTTGACTGGAGGGTAGAGTGTCCTGCCCAGCATGATTTCTTCAGGAACTATGGGGCCCAGAGGCCAGCCCTCTTCTCTGTGGCTCACCTTCAAGCCCTCCAACACAGGTGCTGTGTCCTTCAGTGTCTCCGAGGGCAGGATCACTTCAGGCACCTCTGGCTGTGGCTCGGTCACTAGTCTCCTGGTGACAGTGGCTTCTGTTCCTTCTGGCTGGCTGTCCTTCTGAAATGCAAGCAGCACTATACTGTCACCTTAGTCACCCAGCTGTGGCTCCACACTCAGCATGTCCCCCGAACAGGACATACTTGGAACAAGCCTGCTAAGTGAGGGGAGATCCACAGATCACCACCCAGCAGCAGTGGCTCCCTGCCTCAGGATAAGCAAGGAAGTTCATACTACTCCAAAGCTGTGGCCCTACAGTCCACTGCTCAAGTCACCATGCCAACCTTGACCTCTGTAGGTGAGGACGACGAGAAAGGGCTGAGGAGCTGCACAATGATGGCAGGCAGAGTCTAGGGAGCTCTGACTGGGACAGCCCTGGGTTCCACGGTGAGGCAGCCGGTAGGTCACTCACCATCGCCTCGGCGGCCCTCTTCTCCTCCAGGTGTTCCTGCTGGATGGCAGCCTCCTCCTGCAGTGTGGCCTCCAGCTTCGCCTTGTTGTCCACCTGCTCACCTTCCACCTCTGCCACTTTTACCTGAGCTTCCTTCGCCTTCAGAGGGGAGGAGAAGAGAGCACACCTGACAGTGAGCCTGAGTTGCCAGACCTCTAGCTGAGAAATGTCACCACCTGGGCCTCATAAAAAGCAACAGAGGGGCCGGAGAGATGGCCCAGCAGTTAAGAGTGCTGACTGCTCTAGCAGAGGACCTGGGTTCGATTCCCAGCACCCACATGGCGGCTACGAACCGTCCTTAACTCCAGTTTCAGGGGAATCTGAAGCCCTCTTCTGACTTCCACGGCATTGCACGACATGGGTGCACTCACTATACATGCTGGCAATACACTCATGCACATAAAATTAAAATAATAGATAAAATATTTTAGAAAACAAAAAGCAACAGTGTACATGGCTGAGGTGCCACCTTCCAAGTGTTGGGAAGCACCTAACAGCTTCCAAGGCTGACCTGCCATATCTGTCAGAGGACTGCTTGACTTTCAAAGCAAGAACAGCTATGGGTACCACTGGCAAAACTCAAATGCAGAGATTCAGATCTACCGCCCTGACCAACACTAGGCATGTCAGGACTGCTGTGCCACAGAGGGATGGTCAGAGAGATAGCAAAGGTGCAACAGACAGAGAGTCAAGCCAGGGAGCTGGTGGAAGGAAAGGTAGATCAAGTTCTCCTGGAGGGGCTTCCATGATATGGAGATGAGGGTCCCATCCTAGCCCAAAAAGAGGATACATCAAAGGGCTCTCCAGCCAACACATACCACAATCTCCGGAAGGGTCTGCAGTGTGGACTTGAGCTGGTCAGCAGGTGAGAGGGTGTCTGGGAGGTACATGGCCCGGGACAGGATGAGCAATGACGTGGGGATCTCGTGGTGTAGGTGCAGGTCCAGCCACTGGAAGCAGAACACACTCACTGGCTACACTCTCCTTGTCCACACATGCTCCAGAACCTCCCCTGCAAGGTGCCCAGGAACATCCACCCAGAACTCTGTTCTGTTGCTTTGGCTTAGTTGAGGGACATGGAGTCTGGTGGCCAGAAACAAACATGACTTGTGTGGATAGGTTCAAAGTCATGAGAATAATTTCTTCAAAGGTAATTATTTCAAAAATATCTTGAAGCCAGGCATGGTGGCGCACACCTTTAATCCCAGTACTTGGGAGGCAGAGGCAGATCTCTGTGAAGCTGAGCCAGCCTTGTCTACATAAAAAGTTCTACATCAGCTGGGGCTACAGAGAGAGCCTATCTCAAAAAACTAAAACTGTAAACAAAACAACTCCTCCCCAAAACAAACCGAAAAACCAAAACAAACAAAAACATTCTTGGTGGCCCCATAATATGGGCAAAGCAAAGATGGCTTTGCTGGAAGAGTCCACACTCACATGCAGGCCTCCGTGCCATACTAAATTACTTCAGTGATACCAAGTGAGATAGGGTATCACACTATAGCCCAGACTGTCTTGGAACTTACTATGTAACCCAGGCTGCCCTCAAACTCAATCATCCTCCTGCCTCAGTGTGTGCCACAATGCTGTCTTGTGTGTGATGTTGAGGGTGGAACCCTGGGCCTCGTTGTGCATGCCAGGTTCCACTCGGGCAATACTGGAACACCGGGGCTTTTCTTAAAGACATCCACAATGTGCCTGAGCTGATGGTGGGCTCTCTCATGGAAGGGGAAGGTATGAACCTGCCCTACTGGCCCCTCAAGCCACATACCTGCTTCAGCTGGCCCCTCAAACGGTCTTCTGTGACTCCAAGGGCTCGCATGCCTCGTGCCCGACATGCTGCCTGCAATTCCTTGACAGTCAGGCTGTCCACCCCTTCCTCAGAAATCAGCTATTAAAGAAAGTAAATCAATTCTTGTTTTTCAAGGTCATCTGAGGTTTATGGCATTAACATAACTGGGAAAAGTGTTGACTTAGAAGCCACTTCCTAACAGGCTTTGTCATGAAAAAGTTAATGCCTAGAGACCCTGGGGATAAATAAAAGACAAAATAGTACCACCAGAACAGGTCAAGTCTAAAATGACTTGAGCTACCTGAAAGAGGTCAGAACTTTGGAAAGCACACAATGGCCAAAAGTCCACCTCTAGGGGAAGATGCCGGGAGGAACTGCTCCTCCCCATGACAGACCCTTGTCCTGTCAGCTGAACGGGCCCTGCATTGCTTGCTCACCACCTGCTACAACACACTCAGTGTCCACAGCATGATGAGAGAGGGGCCCCAACACCCTGAAAACACCCTGGCCTCGTACCCAAAGAGGTCTCCTCCCCTTCCCCCTGAAATTATGCAGGTCATGGTGACCCCAATGTGCAACACAGACCTGGAGACTTGGAGGAGCAGCAGGTGAAGAGAGAGAAGAAACAAAGCGACACTGGGGTGCTGCTGTGTCTGTGCTGGGCAGTCCCTGAGCCCCTGCCATGCCTGTGATCACACAGCCACCCTATAGCACCACTGCCCCATTATTAACAAACTTTTTGATATGATCATAGACACACGTCACTGATACCAATGACACAAATCCCAATGCTCTTCCCACTCTGGGCATCAAAGAACTACTTCCCCTTGAATGAAGATCTACTTTGTTGCCTTTCATAGACACCCTGAACTCCACGGGTATCATTTGAAGAATGTCTGTGAGTTCAAGGCCAGCCTGGTCTACATAGTGAGTTCCAGGCCAGCTGGGGCTACAGGGAGATCCTGTCTCAAAAAGACCAAAAAAAAAAGATGTAATCATACAGGAATCACACCATAGGCACCTGTGGGGTCCCAAAGGACCCACCTGTCTGCTGTGGGCATCCAAGGTGGCTCCTGACTGATGGGTAGCCTCCTATGAGCTGGGTGGATCATTCTGCTTAGCTGGTCTCCCAGTGGAAACCATCTGGGCCATTTCAGCTTATTTATTAGAGCCAAAGTTGCTTCCTGTTGGTTTTCTTGCCCTGTTTCCTTCTGGCTCCTAGAGTTATCACAACCTACAGGGTGGAGCCACGGGCAGGACTCTGCCCTCTCCCATTCCTCTGCCTCTGCCTTCCTCTGCCCTCTCCCATTCCTAGTCAGAGAACAACAGCGCGGGTGCCTCAGTCCTCTTGCTCACTAGAGGGCAGCACTGAAGACTGGCTGCACACCCCAACCTCTGCCTGTCTCCCTCCTTGTTCTAGTCCAAGGCTACCTCTGGGCACTGGATAATAATTCTGAGTAGAGAACCTCCTTTGGCCATTTTGTGTGAGTGTGTTTGTGGCTGTGCGTGTACATACTGTTATATTTGTACTCGTTTTTTTGTTTTTTTTTTGGTCTTTTTGAGACAGGGTCTCCCTGTAGCCCCCGCTGGCCTAGAACTCACTATGTAGACCAGGCTGGCCTTGAACTCACAGAGATCCGCCTGCCTCTGCCTCCCGAGTGCTGGGACTAAAGGCGTGTGCCACCACACCCAGCTCACAACTACAATTTTAAACTAAATATTCCAACTTTCATGATGCTGCTGCCTCACGTGCCACCACACCCGGTTCCACCCAGCTCCTTAAATTTGGAGATGTGTGTTTTGTACTGAATTTGGAGAGCTTTCAGCCATCAGTCCTCAAGGACTCTTTAGGTTCTGCCCTACCCTGGTTCTCCTGTCCTTTGGGTCCCTGCGACATGAACACCTGACACTGCTGCTCACTCCCAGTCTTTAGCCTGTTGTCAGAGGGGACCCCTCGCATCCACCCTCTGCTGCTGCTGCACCAGGCCACTGAGCTTCCTGTTTGGTTCCGACTCTCTGTGTGGCTCTTCTTCATATCCACTGGTGTTTACTGAGACTTTCACTGGTGTGTTTAAGAATTTATACAATGGCTACTTTAAGGTCCCTGTCAGAAGCTGGGCACAGTGGCCTGTACCTGTGGTCCTTTACAAGGTGGAGGCAGAAGTTCACGGCCAACTTGGACACCAAAGCAAAACTCCATCTCTGAACACAGCCTCTCCAATTTTTTAATATTCACCTTTCGGTTAGCAGCTGTTCATTGCCTTTCTCTACCCATGTGCACATCTTCTTGGTTTTTGGTATGACAAATGATTTTTCAATCAAAATCAATGAAAAAAATCAAAATAAAAACTAAAAACATGTCCATAGCACAAGAATCTGGATGTTCCCGTGTCTTGCTGGCTTCCTCTGGTGCTGCTCCCAGGGAAGGGGATGCTGCTTTCAGATGCTTTGGTTGATGATTCCACAGCTAACGGCCAGAGTTGCTCACAGCTACCCTGTTATATGGCTTTCTCATCCAAACACAGACCTTGACCCTTCTGTTTCACACCCTACAGTCAAAGCACCCGCTGGCTGCCCCCACACTAGGAATGAAGGCACAGTGCTGGTTCCTAGTGGTGTTCTGACACCACTCTGTATGAAGTGAAGCTGTGCCTGGCCCAAGTACTATAAGCTCCTTGAAGGGTGCTGGCCTCTTCACACTGCCATGTGCTTTTATCCGTTAGTTAAGATGGCACATTTCAGGCCAGGCGTGGTGGTGCACACCTTTAGTCCCAGCACTTGGGAGGCAGAGGCAGGCGGATCGTTGTGAGTTCAAGGCCAGCCTGGTCTACATAGTGAAAGTGAGTTCAGGTCAGCTGGGGCTATAGGGAGACCCTGCCTCAAAAAGACAAAAAAAAAAAAAA
>NW_008345700.1:968930-969473 GCF_000622305.1 Nannospalax galili
TCAGAACAAGTGGGAACACAGGCTCCCTGCTATGCACTGGCTAAGTCCCTCTAATATGACTATAAGGATGGTTGTCACTACGTAGTCAACCTCTGCCGACACATCCCGGCTGACAGGGCAGAAGTTCCTCATCATTGCTTCCTACCAGGCTTCCATGGAAACCACAGGAGTTGGCCTTGTTACTGCTGGGCAGTGGTCAAAGTCCTGACTGTACTGGACCGCTGCTTACCCCACCTGACAGTGAGGGGACAGAGTAGAAACTTGTTCTCCATCTGTCCTTACTGACTTCTTGGTGGAGAGGAGGCAGCTGTTACCATCTGCTGGAGACAAAAACCAGCTTCTTGCCAGCTCCCTGTCACCTTCCCAGTCAGAGAACGTCCTGCCAACGGTGGAGACGGACAGTACCTGAACTTGCTCACAGGGTTAGTCCTTCCTGAAATAAGAATCTCTGTCACTAAAGTTGGTGACTGTATTTAAAAAAAAAACCCCAAAACTGCCGGGCGTGGTGGCGCACGCCTTTAATCCCAGCACTCGGGAGGCAGA
>NW_008345700.1:969574-975983 GCF_000622305.1 Nannospalax galili
CAACTAAACCAAAAAAACCCACAAACAAATGAAACCAAAGGAAAACAAAGATAAAAACCTGCAGACTATGCAGTCCGACAATACTGGACATGAGCTATGATTAGTATGTTTAAGAAAGAAAAATGAGCCAGGCCTGGTGGAGCACCCTGCAATCCCAGGACTTGGGAGGCAGAGGAAAGAAGATTCAAAGTTCAAGACTGGTCTGGTAACTAAGTGAGACCCTGCCCAAAATAAAAAGTAAAAACAGAGTGCCGAGGGCAGGTGGTGGCACATGCCTGCAACCCTTCCTCAGGTGAAAGCAAGAGGATCAAGAATTGAAGGAAGGCCAGGGGTATTGAGATGGCACTTGTTGCCAAGCCTGATGATCTGAGTTTGATTTTCAGAACCAACTCCTGAGAGTTGTTCTACCTCCACATGTGTGCAATGCACACATATGCACGCACACGCACACACACACACATACACACACACAAATAAATGTTAAAAAAAAAAAAAGTTCTGCCAGGCATGCTGGCACATGTCTTTAATCTTTAATCCCAGCACTTGGGAGGCAGAGGCAGGCAGATCTCTATGAGTTTGAGGCCAGCCTGGTATACACAGTGAGTTCCAGGACAGCTGGGGCTACAGGAAGACCCTGTCTCTAAAAGAGCAAAAAAAAAAAACTTCTAAAAAAGAACTGAGGAGCTGGGAGCTGGAGAGATGGCTGAGCAGTTAAGAGTACTGGCTGTTCTTGCAGAGGACCTGCGTTTGATTCCTAGCACCCACATGGCAGCTAACTGGAGTTAAGGATGGTTCATAGCCTCTATGTGGGTGCTGGGAATTGAACTCAGGTCCTCTGTAAGAGCAGTCAGTGCTCTTAACAACTGAGCCATCTCTCCAGCTCCCCGCCTTTAAAAAAAAAAAAAGAGAGAGCTGAAGTTGGGGCTGGAAAGATGGCTCAACAGTCAAGAACACCAATTGTTCTTGTAGAAGACCCAGGTTCGAATCCCAACATCCATATGGCAGCTAACAATGGTCTGTAACTCCAGTTCCAGGGGATCTGACAGCCTCTTCCATCCTCCGTGGGCACTGCACAACACAGATACACTTACCTATATGCAAGCATCCATGCATACACATTAAAAAAAAATAAAAATAATAAATAAGATTTTTTTTTTTGGTCTTTTTAGACAGGGTCTCCCTGTAGCCCCAGCTGTCCTGGAACTCACTATGTAGACCAGGCTGGCCTTGAACTCACAGAGATCCGCCTGCCTCTGCCTCCCAGTGCTGGGAATAAAGGCGTGCGCCACCACGCCCAGTCATAAATATTTTTAAAAAGAGCTGAAGCTGGGCATGGTGGTGCAGGCCTGTAGTCCCAGCACTTGGGAGGCAGAGGCCAAGGCATGCAGATCTTTGTTGTGAGTTCGAGGCCAGCCTGGTCTACATAGTGAGTTCCAAGCCAACTGGGGCTACAGCAAGACCCTGTTTCAAAAAAGACTCCCCCCTCAAAAAAAAGAGCTGAATGCCAATTTCAGTTACACCCCATCTCAAAAAGAAAGGGCTCAGGAGAGGGCTCAGTGTTCAGACACCTGCTGTGCCAGGACAGAGCTCAGTGTTCAGACACCTGCTGTGCCAGGACAGAGCTCAGTGGGCAAATACCTGCTGTGTCAGGAGAGAGCTCAGTGGGCAAACACCTGCTGTGTCAGGAGAGAGCTCAGTTGTTAGATACTTGCTGTATGGGAGAGAGCTCAGTGGTCAAACACTTGCTGTGTAAGCATGAGGACCAGAGTTTGGATCCCCAGAATCCACATACATGATGGGTAGCCATGGCAGCCCACCTGCAATTTCAGTCTCTGAAGACAGAAGCAGGGGATCCCCAAAGCAAACTGGTTAGCAAGCCATACTAGAGAGCTCTGGGTTTGACTGAGACCCTGCCTCACTGAGTAAGGCAGGGCAATGCAGGATAATTCTCGTATGTCCCAACATTATATTCAGGCCTCCGTGTGCATGTGCACTCACACATGTGTGCCCATACATATACCCCCACACACATACAAGCATGCACACACATGTGCATAACACACACCAATAAAAAGGAAAAAGAAAGAAAAAGAGCTGAACACGGTGACGCACACCTTTAATCACAGCACTTGGGAGGCAGAGGCAGAGGCAGGTGGATTTCTGTGAGTTTGAGGCCAGCCTGATCTACACAGTGAGTTCCGGGCCAGCCAGGTACATGATGAGACCGTGTCTCAAAATATAAATAAATAAATAATAAATAAATAGAAAGAAGTAAGAAGAGGGCTGGGCTGTAGCTCAGGGGTTAGAACGCTCACCTAGCACGTGAAGCCCTGGGTTCAATCCCCAGTACTGCCCTTCCCCAGTGACAAAAAGAACAAGAAAAGAAGAAGCCAGGCGCAGTGGCTCGTACGTGCAGCCCCAACACTCAGAGGTCTAAGGCAGGAGGACCACAACAAGTTTAAAACTAGTCTGGGCTATTGAGTGAGTTCCGGGCCAGCCTAGGTCACAAGGAGAAAAAGAAGACAGATGGAAAGAAAAGAAGACGGACAGACCCAGCGACAGCAGGGCAGGGAGGAAAGAAGGTGACTGCAGAGACTGAGAGGCTGCTCAGGGGCCAGAGCAGTGAGAAACAGCAAAGGGGGCTGCTGGGAAGGAACTGGGAGTGAGAGCAGAAGTGCAGATAGGGTACACACCTGGGCTACAAGACAAGAAGGCAGCACCCCAGCAGCACTGAGGCAGGGAGGGCAGCTATAGCTGAGTATTTTCAACTGGCAGCAACTTGAGCTATAAGTACTCATGAAACCTGGGGCAGGCCAGGAAAACTACCCAAGTAACGAGCTAGCAGAAGGCTGCAGAACAGTTAAAATACTTACTGATCCAAAAATGAGATTAAGTAGAACAGACCATGTGAGATAAGGGGGTGGGGGAAGGAGGCTAAATATCCCAACTGAAAGATAGACACTGTCATGTCAGACCAAAATGAGGACAAACACACAGAACTTGAAGGCAAGGGAGGCTTGGCTAGAAAGGCCAAAGGCCTGCCCAGGAAGACCTAGCAGTGGAGCTTAAGATGAAAGACCTCCCTTGAGGAAAGAAGGGTACCTCACTAATCCTTCTGGAAAGAACACTTCTGGGACACAGGTCAGCAGCTGGCAGCAGCCACATGGAAGACTGTGGCCGGGACTTGTTGGCAGCCTCACTCAGAAAACCTAATTCTAGGTCACTAGTTTGTTAAAAGATATTTATATGAACGCAGTGTTGTTTAGGACAGCAAAAGATTAGCTAAAGTATTAATTAAATGAGTATTTTCTTCCCAGTAAGAACTGGGCAGTCATGAGAATTCACTTGCTCAACAAAAGAACTCACACTGTCATGCCAAACGAGACTGTCTGAGCCCACTAGCTACTTCAGCAGACATGCATGCACATTCACGTGCTCATCAGAGGCAGGTGGACAGACACGTACACTGCCAGTGGTCTCGATGTAGGTAAGACTACCAGTGATTGGCTGTGTCCTACTCAGTAAGTTCCAAGGTCTGCTCTGACAACACTGCTTCTGTAACCATAAGACACATGTAAAATGTACATACACAATGTATGGACATGGAAGGGGGGGCCAGACCTTTATCAGAACATCACATTATACCCTAGAAAGAAGCTCAAGTTTTGGCCTGAATCTCTGCAGCCAGGCTCACCTTGTCATCAGCCTTTATGGATCTCAGCCGCATGGTGAGCTGGAAACGCAGGAAGTTGTTGGTGCCGATGGACTGAAGCTCCAGCAGTTTGCACAGTGCTACCAGCTGAGGCCGCGTGAGGTTATCCAGGGTCAGCTCATCTTCAAACAATTTGGAAAAGCGCATGATTTCCTCATTGCTGGGTCTCTCCCCCGTCTCCCGGATCTGCAGAAGCCATCCCAAAGGTCATCCACTGAATCCGAGCTGCGAGTTCTCCTACCTCCAGAGTCAGCTGTGGGTCCCAGCTGGAAGTAAGGAACTAGGAGAGTGTGGGTGCAAAGGCTTGGTACCTTTCACCATACTCTCCAGGGAGCCTTACTCCTCAGGCACTCAGCACTGCTAAGCCTGTGCTAGGTACACACAGCACCATCGACCCCTATACCATTCCTCCTGTGCCAGCAGCACCCAGGCTGTCTTCTAGGGGAGACTGGGGGTTGCCAGCTGTGGGGTAAGCGCTTGCTTTTTCCCTATCACGAAAGGGGCTGCACTGCAGTGTCCTGGGCGCTTGTGCCAAGTGCATTGTTTTATGGCAGGAAGAGTCTATGTGTGTGCAACTCCCTTGTGGGGCTGAACACAGGAAGCAGGTGGTAAGCATAAGCTCTGGGTTTGGATATAAGCAGAGTTTAGTCTGTGGAGTATCATTGGAAGGGAGGGACAGAGTAAGAAAAAGAAGGGAAGAAAAGAAAGGGAGGAAGGGAGGGAGGGAGGCAGGGAGGAAGGGAGGGACGGAGGGAGGAAGGAAGAGAGAGGGAAGGAAGGAGGGGGAGGAAGGGAGGGGGAGGGAGGGAAGGAAAAACATAAAGGGAAGAAAATGCCCAGTGGTGCTTGATACGCATGTCAGCCTGACTGGGCATATGCACCTTCTGGAAAAACGCTGAGAAGTCTTTGGTGGCATTCCCCTTGGCTGCCTTGTTCTTCAGAGCCATCTCCTCGATGGTGTCTTGGAGGAACTTGGCCAACTCTAGCTTTACTCGCAGCTCCTTCTTCAGCCTCTCCTCCTGTAAGAGCAAAATGAAAGCTGTGCCCTCCACCTTCTAGTCCTCCGCCATTAAGGGGCCTGCTTATGTTGCCGTCCACCTCAAGATGTGGGTCTCACACCTCCAGACCCCTTCCAGAGAACAAAGTCTAAGCACAACAGACTAAAACTATTTCACGGCTTTAAGAGAAAATGTCTGTGTGAAGCTGTTGTCCTTTCCCATCCCTGCCCCTGCCAGCAGGAGGAGCAAACTGGTTTCATAACCGGCCAGACAGTGAGGCTTCTGGGCCTCATGGATCATTGGGTCTGACACAATCACTTGACTCAGCTAATGCCTCACAAAAGAACCAGACAACATATACATGATTGTGTGTGGAAGTCTGCAAGGAATTTCAGACTTGTTTTTCTATGTTTTTATTTCATTGTGTGTGTGTGTGTGTGCGCGTGCGTGCGTGCGTGCGTGTGTGTGTGTGTGTGTGTGTGTGTGTGTGTGTGTGTAGGTCAGAGGGGTCCTTGACTTCCACCCATTTGAGATGGGTCTCAGCTGTTTGCTGTCACATGTTCCAATCTAGCTGGTCTGTAAGCTTTGGGGATTGTCCTGTCTCCGCCTTCAATCTTGCTACACAGGCCCTGGGGTTACAGATGCTCTAACCAGTGTAGCTTTTCCGTGGTTCTGAGAATTTAAACTCAGGTCCTCATGTTTGCATGCAAGGGCTTAGCCACTTAGTCATGTTCTCTGCCCTTAGACTCATTTTCAAAGTGTACTCAAAGCCCCAGTGCCCTCACCTTGATGGACTGGGTTTCAAACGTGGACGGCAGCATGTTGGGGAAGAGCTTCACGACTACAGGCAGCAGGAACTCCATGAAGGGCACGACCACGAACACCAGGAAAGGCACTAAGCGGAAGAGGTCTGCACAAATCCGGAGAAACTGCAGAGGTGCAAGCTCCATGAGTAGGGACAGAGCAGGGAGAGTGTTTTCCTACCCTACAAGCTCAACCACAATGGTGACTAAGGAGCTCTTAGCAGATAGCACCTGAAATCTACTTCTTTCTCAGGAGTCTAAACCCCATCCCAGTGGCTTTCAGAAAAATGGGGTGTGATGCTAAGCTATAGCGCATCAGATGCATGAGACACATGGAGAGAGAAACAAACAGGCCCAAAAGAGGACAGTCTAGACATGATAGTAATCTGTGGGAGATGCCTCAGACCACCCTGTACAAACAGGGGACCTGTGGAGTCCTTCAAATGAGTTTATAATTTTCCTCAGTGAAGCTTGCAATGGATGTGGTCTGAGCAGTTCCTTAGAGGTTCTGAAGGCATATTTCCTACAAATATTTGGCTTTTTTTTTTGAGACAGGGCCTAGCCTAGAACTTTCATGCGGATCAGGCTGGCCTAGAACACACAGATCTGCCTGCCTCTGCCTAGGATTAAAGGAGTGCACCACACACCTGGCCAGCTTGTTTTTGGTAGCCCTAATCTCTTTTAAAATGATGAACCAGGGCTGGAGAGATGGCTCAGTGGTTAAGAATACTGACTGTTCTTGCAGAAGACCCGGGTTTGAATCCCAGCACCCACATGGCAGCTTCAAGCTGTCTGTAACTCCAGTTCCAGGGGATCCGACAGCCCCTTCTGTCCTCCGTGGGCACTGCACGACACAAGTGCACTTACCTACATGCAGGCAATACACACATACACAT
>NW_008345700.1:976093-1007858 GCF_000622305.1 Nannospalax galili
TAAATAAATAAATACAATAACGAACCTTAGTCTTGCTGGGCTTGGTGGCACACACCTTTAGTCCCAACACTCAGGAGGCAGAGGCAGGCGGATCTCTGTGAGTTCAAGGCCAGCCTGGTCTATATAGCAAGTTCCAGGCTTTCAAGTCTTTCTACTCAGCTTTTTGCTCTTGGTCTTCACTATAAGCCTAAAGCATCCAGGAAAATCATTCCATTGACTGATTTATTTTTGTAAGTTATTCATTTACTATTTATTAATTAGTATTACTGTGTGTATGTGTGCATGATGTGTGTGCTACAGCACATGTGAGGATCAGAGAACAACTTTGTGGAGTTGGTTCTCTCCTTCCACCCTTACATGGGTCCCAGGAATCAAACTCAGGTTGTCAGGATTGCAAGGTAGACATACCTTTCTTAATCTGCTGAACCATCTCCCAGGACCCTGATTCTATTGTCTTGAAAGTACCTCTGCCAGATTAATTGGTCTCCTTTAAAATCAATCTCCCAGATTCTCAAGACACAGATAAAATGAAAAGAACATGGAGACCTTGTCTCAAAATACAAAAACCAAACTGCGTGTGGTGGTGTCTGTCTTTAATTCCAGCACTCAGGAGGCAGAGGCAGGAGGATCTGTTCAAGTTCCAAGCTAGGTGTGGCTACAGGGAGACCCTGTCTCAAAAAGACATAAAAAACATAAAAACAAAAAAAAAACACAAAAAACAAAAATATAACATGAATGGCCTCTAGTCCAATTCCCAATAAAGTCCTATTTCCATCTGAAACCTAACGTTACACTCTTTGGGGTGTGTGTGTGTGTGTGTGCACGCATGCACAGTGTACTGGTCTGTGGTCAACACTAGGTGTCTTCCTCTACTGCTCTCCATCTAATTATTATTTATTTAATTTGTGGGTTTTTTGAGACATGGTCTCCTTATAGCCCCAGCTTGCCTCCAGCTTACAGATCTGCCTGCCTCTGCCCTCCAAGTGCCAGAATTAAAGATGTGTGCCACAGCGCAGGTTTCCATCTAATTATTTTGAGATAGAGTCTATCTCTGAACCTGGAGCTTGCCGTTTTGGCTAGGCTGGCTGACAAGTAAGCCCTAGGGATTTGCCTGTCTCTGCCCCCCAGCTCTCCAAAGCTGGAGTTACAGACATGCGCCCCATGTCCAGCTATTATGTGGGTGCGGGGCCTGAATCAGGTCCTCATGCTTGCATAGCAAGCCCTTCACTTGTTGACTAATGACAGAGTCTTCACTGCCTACATTTCTGTCAGCATTCTGATCTTCTGAGCTCCTACCAGAATTACCCATTAAGCTCTGTTTACAGGATTTTGTGGCTTTTCTAGCCTACTTCTCCAAACTTTGTCAAACTTCTTCCTCATACCAGTTCCAAAGGCTTAAGAACTACAAGCAGAGGTTTAGTCATAGCAATGACCCCAGTTCTGGGATCAGTTTTCTGTGTTACTCAGCTCTCTTATTGCTCTAAGCAAAACACCTGAGAGGACACTTTAGCAGGAGGGAGGGCATCTCAGCTTGTCTCAGGGTTTAAGTGTATCATGGTGCAGACAGGTGGGCACAGTAGGGAGCTCCCACCATGGCAGCCAGGAAGCAAAGCAAAGCAGTAGCAGGACCAGGGTAAGACACAACCGGCAAGGACAAACCCCCAGGGACCTATTTCCTCCAACCAGGCCCTACCTTGCAGAGTTCTACTACATCCCAACAGTCATTCAAACTTTGAATCCATCAATGGATTAAAGGTAGAGTACATTAGTTCACAGCCCTGATAATCTAATCATTTCTCAATAACTTGATCCACCAGCAGGCTGAAAACTTTTAAAATACTTTAAAATTTTTAAATTATTTTTATTTTAAGTGTATGAGTGTATTGTTTGCATGTGTGTAAATGCACCCACGTCATGCAATGCCCACGGAGGCCAGAAGAGGGTGTCAGATCCCCTGGAACTGGAGTTATGGATGGCTGTTAGCTGCCATGTGGGTGCTGGGATTCAAACCCAGGTCTCTTAAATCACCAAGTCATCTCTCCCTCCTGCCCCTTTTTGGTTTTTTGTTTTGTTTTGGTTTTTGGGGGGTCTTTTTGAGGCAGGGTCTTCCCGTAGCCCCAGCTGGCCTGGAACTCACTATGTAGACCAGACTGGCCTTGAACTCACAAAGATCTGCCTGCCTCTGCCTCCTGAGTGCTGGGACTAAAGGCATGTGCTAACACGCCCAGCTTTCCAGCCCCTAACATTTTAAATATTTAAAGAAAAAAAACTTCTGGGCTTGGAATGTGGCTGTGGTAGAACACTTGCCTATCATGTACAGAGCCCTAAGCTTGATCCCCAGCATCACAAAAATAACTCTTCTTCATCATCTTGTTTTTCAAACAGGGTCTCACTATGTAGCTCTAGTGAAACTTACTATATAGACCAGGATGGCCTTGAACTCACAGAGATCCTCCTGCCCCGGCCTCCCAAGTAGGGGATGATAGTACCCACCCACATGGGAATGCAAATACATTGCTCTTTTGCAAGCCAGACTGGAATAAATACACAAGCATGAGTACACAGCCAGTGCAGGGCCCTAGGCCTGACTATCTGAAAGGTCTGACAAGGAGGTGATAAATTGGGCTTGACCAGCACAAAACACAACCAGGATCTGATTCTGGGCAGCAAGGCTGGTACAGAAAAAACACAGGAAGTGAAGTCAAACCAAGGCTCAAGCACTGAGGACTGCTGCTTACAAGGTTCTCCTTCTGTCTAGGGAAAAGGCCCTGCAGTACAAGCAGCATAACCTACTTCTATTTTCAATATTTTATTTATTACTTTTATTTTATGTGTATGTGTGTATTGCCTGCGTATAGGTAAGTGCACCCGTGTCGTGCAATGCCCGTGGAGGACAGAAGAGGCTGATGGATCCCCTAGAACTGGAGTTATAGACAGTTGTTAGCTGTCATGTGGGTGCTGGGATTCGAACCCTGGTCTTCTGTTAGAACAACCAGTGTTCTTAACGGCTGAGCCATCTCTCCAGCCTCCCACTTCTATTTTAAAATGACTGCTGCTGAAGCATGTCTCCACAACGCAGGACAGAAAGGGTAGGCGATATGGAATACTTGGACCTGGGCTCTACCCCAGAGTCTGGATGGCTGCTAGACACGTAAGGACATGGGTCCTGAGGGCTGCCATGGTTTCAACCTGAGCACTGGCAAGGGTTGTCTGCCATGCTGAGCTGATAGCAGCAGAGACCTCTAGGAGATGTCCAGGACCAGGGGAGTGGGGGAGGGCAAGGGAGAACCAGGGTTTTTTCCAGATATTCATTCTGAGCCTGAGACTACGCACAGAGGAAACAGCAAGAGCACAGTGAGTGGTGAACATGGCAGGGGCAGAGGCCTAGACTGGGCTGGACACAGGTATATGGAGCTCCTAAAAGGGGAGTGGGAGGCCACCTGGGCTAAGTGCTGTGATGTCCCATTGTCCCTAGTGGGAGGTGACAGGAGTCACCTGTGAGACTGGCAGACGAATGCTGGATGAGCACCAGTGGGGGCTGGACTGCAGGACACCACCAGCGCTCTCAACACAGAGCAGAGGGG
The DNA here is from genome assembly GCF_000622305.1 of Nannospalax galili. Classification (NCBI taxonomy): domain Eukaryota; kingdom Metazoa; phylum Chordata; class Mammalia; order Rodentia; family Spalacidae; genus Nannospalax; species Nannospalax galili. The sequence continues at coordinate 979,678 of NW_008345700.1, forward strand.
CCTTGGGGGGCAGTGTGAGGAAGAAAGCCATGAACAGTGATGAGGTACTAGGGGCCTGGGGTAGAGTCCAAACACTGTACCATCTGAGACTTCTCTGGAAGCTTAAAGTTATTCTAAAGTGAAAAGTTTATTTTAAAATAAAAAAAAAAAAAGGCTGGAGAGATTGCTCAGTGGTTAAAATATACACTGTTCTTGCAAAGCACCCAAGTTCAGATCCCAGCATCCATGTCAGGCAGCTTACAATCACCAGTAACTCTAACTACAAGGAATCCGATGCATCTGGCCTTTGTGGGCACCTGCACACACATATACAGACCCGGACTCACACACATACACATAATTAAAAACAATAAAAGTAAAGCATATACACATAATCAAAAACAATAGAATTAGCCAGGCGTGGTGGCGCACACCTGTAGTCCCAGCACTTGGGAGGCAGAGGCAGGTGGATCTCTGTGAGTTCAAGGCCAGCCTGGTCTACATAGTGAGTTCCAGGCCAGTTGGGGCTACAGGGAGACCCCATCTCAAAAAGACAAAAAAAGTAAATAAATAAATGAACTAGAAAAATGGGAGTTGGCCTAAAAAATGTTAATAGTGGGTCGGAGAGATGGCTCAGTGGGTAACAGTGCTTCCCACCAAGACTGACAACCTGGGTTCACTTCCTGGGATGCACATGGGTTCCAGGACAGCTGGGGCTACAAAAAAAACCAAAAAACCACAACAGCAGCAACAACCTACAGTCCACAAAAAAGTAATGGAGATCCCCAGGAGCTAGAAACAAAGAGGTGTTCTTGGGGAAGAGATGGAAGAAGAGCTCATGCCTTGGAGACCTAATGCCTCCCCGAGCTGTTCCTTCTACAGCCCCAGGGATCTCACAGCACCCACAGGAAAATCATCATCAGTATCTAAGGCATTCAGGGTTCCAACAGTTAAGATCCCTTTGAAGATGAATTCATAGTCCCAAATCATAGAGCAGAGCTGGTGATGTATCTCAGGTGGTAGAGTGCCTACCTAGCATGCATGAAACTCTGGGTTCAGCCCCTAACACTGCATAAACCAGATGTGATAGGTTGTACAAGCTTATAATCCCAGCACTTAGGAGGCAGAGGCAGAAGGATCATCCTCAGCTACATGGTGAATTTTAGGTCAGCCTGGGCAACATGTGACCCTGTCTAAAACAAATATAACAAATAAACAAAAAAACTCACTTAAAACAAAAGACCACACACACAAATAAACAACAAAATATCACAAAATAATAAAATAAACACAAACAAATAACAACAACAAAAAAATCACAAAACACATGCTGCTTACCAGGAGCAAAGTCTACAATAAAGAGTTCCCACCAATGTCAAAAAACAGAAATACTGAATTCAGGCATGAAATCTATTTAGAATTGTTGAAGACTAAAGAGGAGGAACCAAAAGTTCAAAAAAGGAAGAAGGTCCTACCATGAAAGACAAATAATTCAATGGTGAAAAAGAAAAACAAAACACTAGAACTTCTAGGGATAAACCACAGCCATAGGTAGGAAAAGTCTGGGGTTAACCAGTGGCTCAGTGGTTAAGAACCTTTTTTTTTTGGTCTTTTTGAGACAGGATCTCCCTGTAGCTCCAGCTGGCCTGAATCTCACTATGTAGACCAGGCTGGCCTTGAACTCACAGAGATCCGCCTGCCTCTGCCTCCCGAGTGCTGGGACTAAAGGCGTGCGCACCATGCCCAGCTCATCTGTTTCTTTTTGAGACAAGGTCTCACTGTGTTAACTTGTCAGCTTTAGCTCCTTTTGCCTTAGCTCCCGACTGGCCACAGTCCCAGAGAGAGCCATCTCTGTACACAGCTTAGGAAGGGCCTTTTCAGAGCTGAAGGACAGGAGGAATTGTGTATCAGCCCAGAGCTAAAGAAATAACTTCAACAGACTTCCAGAGAGGAATACCATGTATGTGAAGAAAATCCTGAAAGTGGGAAGAGAGAAAGGCAACCGAGGGTTGGCTGAAGAGCAGGGAAAGCCCACTCCATGGAGGAGCACAGAAGGACCAAGTCAGGGCTGCAGAAACCACCTGAATAAAACTGTCAGCAGTCACAGTCCACTGGTGGTATGAGGGAAGCTCATGTTTTTATAGATTCTAACAGACATTTTATCAAAATGAGTAGAAAACAGCCTTCAGATAGAAAGCAGGAGCACGCTGTGTCCCATACCTGCCTGCGCTCCCGGCGGGTCAGCGTGTGGCCATTGAGGATGCGCCAGAGCATGCGGGCAGCGATCTTGGTGTCGATCCAGAGCAGGCGGAAGCCATGATAGTAGTGCTTCAGCTCGTCCAGCACCTTCTGCCGGAGGGACTTCTTCACCACCACCTGAGCTGGTGGGCTATACACAGGGCCACCCTCCTCCAGCTTCTTATTCTTGTCCTTTAAGGACTTAAGGGACTTCTCCACCACAGAGTCATCACAGAGGGGAGATGACGAGTGCCAGCCACGGACGGGAAAGTATTGAGGTCCTGTGACAACCAAGCTTGCAGAGGCAGGTGTCCATGTTGCCCCTGCCACAGCGCCCCAGCACTCAGGCCTCTGAGTCCAACAGCTGAACAGCTCACCTTTGAAGCAGAGGTGCACAGGGCTGGCTGGCATACAGCAGTGAGACAGAACGTTCCTTGAAAGGGGAAAAACAGAAAAGCAACAATGAGAAGCTGACCACTCAGCACCAAACACCAACAGGAACATGGAACTGTGCTCCACAGTCTACTTCCTCATGTCCGGAAGGGAGCCCTTGAAAGGGTTTGTGAATTAGGCCAGGATGGTATGTGAGGCCAGTACAGTGTGTGGCCCAACAGGGCCTCATACGTGGGTGTGAGTCTCCCTGGCCTGACTCACAGGTCCCCAGAGACATACAACAGCAGGGCAGACATGCACGTGCAACAAAAACTTAAGGACTCAACCTAAGCTCTGCACCACTGACGTGGAAGTGCGAGCATAGCTTTGGGATTTGGGGGAGAAGGGGGTGCAGAGCCAGGAGTCTATCCAGTTTGGATATTCTCTCCCTTAAACAAAGGGGCAAACCTAAAGGAGCGCACAGGACCCATTCCCATACCTGGCTCTAGAATGGCTTCTCCAGCTCTGCCCATTTCTCTTTGTGGCACATTCCCATCAGGCCTACTCCTGCCTCAAAGCAGGTAAGGCCTTGAAAGCCACAGCCAGTATCTGTTAGCTAAAAACTTCAAATTTCTCTGTCCACACTAGGTCAAGATCATAGGGCTGCCCAAGTCCCATGCAGTACCCATTCAAAGGCTGGAGAGGGCCACTGCAGCCTGGACCACTCCTTGAGCCCAGAGTATGTGCACAACAAAAATAAAGGCTCCTTCTGACCCATGTGGAGCCAGGGTCAATATCGGGCTTACCATCCGATACTGAAAAAATTGACCTGCACAATCCTCCTTCAGGTTTTAAATCTGTATCAGAAACCTCTCTCTCCTGGTCATGCACAAACCCATACACAGGTGGCCACAAACTTCAATTCACTCCTGAGGTCTGCTGTGAATACCCACACCCCAGCTTTCTTCTGCCTCTAGCACTTGAGGGCAGCTCTGGAGCAAACTGTTCAAGTTCAACAACTGGAGTTCCAGGCTGGTTAGATGGCTCATCAGGTAAAGATGCCTGCTTGTCAAGTCTGAAGACCTGAGCTGGATCCTTGAGACCCATGTGTAGGAGAGAACCAGCTCCCACAGGTAAGTTGTCCTCTGATCTCTACACCTGTACTGTGGCATGCATGCCTCCTACCTCCCGACCAATAAATAAATAAAAATAGAATTTAAAAGTTTTTAAAAGTTGGGGATGAGTTAAGAGAGATGGCTCAGTGGTTAAGAGCATGGGTGCTCTTGCAGAGGACCCAGGTTCGAATCCCAGCACCCACATGGCAGCTAACAACTGGAGTCTGTTTCAGGGTATCCAATGCCCTCTTCTGGCTGCCATAGGCATTGCATGCACTGGTGCACTTCATACATACAAATAAAACACCCATACACATAAGATGAAAATAAATACCTAAGGGGCTGGAGAGATCGCTCAGCAGTTAAGAACACTGGTTGTTCTTACACAAGACCCAGGTTCAAATCCCAGCACCCACATGGCAGCTAATAACTGTCTTAACTCCAGTCCCAGGGGATCTGACAGCCTCTTCTGTCTTCCAGGGTATTGCATGACATGGGTGCACTTACCTACATGCAGGCAATACACGCATACACATAAAAAATAATAAAACGAAATATTAAAAATACATAAATATAGCCGGGAGTGGTAGCACACGCCTTTAATCCCAGCACTCGGGAGGCAGAGGCTGGTGGATCTCAGTGAGTTCAAGGCCAGTCTGGTTTTCATAGCAAATTCCAGGCTACCCAGGGCTACAAAGTGAGAGACTGTCTCCAAAATAACAAAAAACCTAGTTCCATTTGCTGCTGTATGACTAACCTCATAACTGAGTTCTCTGTGGCTCAGGAGAACCTTTGGAATTCCATGTTAATTAACAAGTACCAAGAACACCAAATGCCTGGCATCCTCTAACACCCAGCACAGATGAAGCCATGACAGTGACTGTCCTGTCAGAGCAATGGGAGCTCTCCAGAGCTATTTCATAGGTGGGCTCATGGAGACCAGCAGCATACATGACCTTGTCTCAATGTGTAATAGGCAGGGCAAGCTGAGCAGACGTCACCAGCCCACACAGACTCAGGACTTTAAACTGAATGGGTTCTGAGGTTCCAGCTGCTGGGCTCAGCCCTGGTGTCATAGCTGGCTGTGGCACTCTCCAAGCTCCAAAGGTGTCCTCAATCACAGACTCATTAAGCCCACGCTGATCTCATAGTAAGTGACACCTAAAAAGAACAGTGGGGACAGGACTATGAACCAGAGAGGAGAGGGAGGTGGGGAGTGTAAGCACTATGCACCCTTGTCCCTCTCCTTTACCTCCCTAGGGGCCCTGTGAGAACCAGCAATCTCTCTCTAAGCCCCACCCAGCCCTATAATCTACCCTGCCCTGCAGTGTCATGGCACTCAGGGCAAGGCCACATGGAACAAGGCAGAGCTCGACCAGGCTCAGTGCCACCTGGCTACTTGCCAGCAGGAAGCTGCTTGTCCTCTTTCCCACCTTCTTGCCTTGGCCTCAACTCCAAGTATAGGTAAAGATGATTCTGCACATGAAACAAGTGCTACCCCATCTCATCAGACTTAATTATCCAATTTCCCTCCCTGGATTACAAGAGTGTGGCTTCCACTGTAGGCTTAACGCAGTGGACAAGCAAAGAGAAGAAGCAGACAACACATGGCACAGAGACCGAGCTCTTCTTAAGCTCATCAGATTCTTTCTCTATTGTTGGAGGAGGGTGGGGGTCAGAGGATAACTCACAGGAGTTGGTTTTCTCCTATAGCCGGATAGATCTTGGGGTCATCAGGCTTGGTGGCAAGCCCCTTTACCCACCGAGCCATTGCACTGGCCCATCAGTGAGATTACTAACTACTAACAACCTACACAGTTTAGCTGTTTTCAAAAAGTGTAAAATATGTTTTTTTTCTGCAGTGCTGAGGATGGAACCCAAGGTCTCACACATGCAAGACAAGTGCTCACCACTGAGCTACACCCCAACCTAAATTACTCAATATTCTTTTTTTAAAAAATATTTTATTATTTTTATTTTACATGTATGCGTGTATTGCCTGCATGTAGATAAGTGCACCTGTGTCGTGCAATGCCCGCGGAGGTCAGAAGAGGCTGTCAGATCCTCTGGGACTGGAGTTAGGACAGTTGTTAGGTGCCATGTGGGTGCTGGGATTCAAACCTGGGTCTTCTGCAAGAACAACCAGTGTTCTTAACCACTGACCCATCCCTCCAGCCCCAATTATTCAATATTCTTTAAAAATTCCACCAACACAGAACTAGTCTGGGCGCTGCTGGTTCTCAGCCTATACCATCTGAAGGTGCAGACTATGTGGTTGAGACAGGATCTCCCCATAGTTGCTGGCCTGGAACTCGCCATGTAGACAAGGCTGGCTTTGAGTCCTCAATCTGCCTGCCTCTGCCTCCAGGGTGCTGGATTAAAGGCATGCACCACCATGCCCAGCCCTGCCTTTCCCTTTTTTGATAAATCACCTGCCACGTAGAGGGAAATAGCAATGAGCAAAAGTAGCATCTCAACAAGAAATACATTGCTGGGGCTAGTGAGATAGCTTAGTGGGTAAGAGTGCCTGCCACCAAACCTCATGACCTGAGTTTAACCCCAGGACCCACATGGTAAGAGAACCAACTCCCACAGGCTGTCTTCTACACATGCACCATGACACATGCACACACATACACACAAAATATAATTTAAAAAAAATTTTAGGGGCTGGAGAGATGGCTCAGCAGTTAACTGAATGCTCTTGCAGAGGACCCGGGTTCTAGTCCCAGCACCCATATGCTGGCTAAAAACCGTCCTTAACACCAGTTCCAGAGGAATCCGAAGCCCTCTTCTGACCTCCGTGGCATTGCACAACATGGGTGCACTCACATACGTGCAGGCAATACACTTGCACACATAAAATAAAAATAATAAAGTATTAAAAAACAAAAAAACAAAACAAGGAAAGAGAAACATTTGTCAGGGTGGGTGACACCAGCATATACCACCCATCTGTCCACAGTACCAAGAAGGGCCCTTCAGTAAAGCTGAGGTTGCTTGCTTACATGGTGGTGCTGAGCTTATGTCCACCACAACCTGATGTCCAGCCTTCGCATTAGCAACAGAAAGAGCAAAGAGTAATTGCAAAAGAGCAGCATCTAGGAGTCTTCCCACATTGTTCACCTGGCAAGCAGGAGCAGGGACATGGTGGGAGGGCAGGCCTGCTGTTGCCACAGTATGTTTCTGACTCTCCTCAGCATTATACAAATGCCACAAACCTCTAGGCCACTCCCCAGGGGACAGGTCCTGAGCCATTTCAGAGACTCCTGCCACAGGCTGCTCTTAGAATGGCATGAAGCAAGCCAGTGACTCAAGGTCCAGCCAGGAAAGACACCAGGATAAGTCAGTCACCCTGTTCTTCAGGGATGGGATAATGTCCAAGTTTGTTTCTTCATTACTATGACAAAATACACTGACCAATACCAACTGGAGGCAGGAGCTGAAGCACAGGCCATGGAGGAATTCTGCTTACTGGCTTGCTCCCCTGGCCCCTGCTCAGCTTGCTTTCTTATGTAGCATGGGTCCACCTGCCCAGGGGTGGCACCACCCACAGTGGGCTGGACCCTCCCACATCACTCATCAATCAAGAAGATGCCCCACAGACATGGCCACATGGCCACAGGCCAGTCCTATGGAGTCCCCAGTTGAGGCTCCCTCAACCCAGATGTGTCAAGTTGACATTAAAGCTATCCAGCACAGATAGTAACGGGCCAAGTTATCCCCAGCAAAAAAGCAAGCACAACACAGCAAGAGCCTCTTTAAAAAAAAAAAAAAAAAATCCCAAGACACAAGTCCAGAATAGCAAACAATGCTCTATTCAGAGGCCTGTGGTCATACTAGTCTACATCAGCACACACTTGCTCCCTTGGCTAGGGAACTGGATGACAAGGAGAAAGCTAAATCACTAGAGTACTCAGTATGAGGTCCAAGCTTATTCTGAAGCATCACTGAACACAGGGCACACGCTCTGCAGGGACACTCACCACTATGGTAATATTTTCCCAAAGCAAATCTCACCAGTGCTCACTAAATGTGATGTAGGGGCTGGCCAGATGATGTAGTAGGTAAAGGCTTTTGCCACTGAGCCTCATGACCTAAGTTTGATCCCTGGAACCCACATGGTGGAAGGCAAGAAATGAATCCTAAAGTCATCCTCTGACCTCCACACGTGCACACACACAAGTAAATGCAATCATAATAAAAAGTTCCTATCTCATGAGAGTGGCTTGGGCTGGGTTTCAAAACTGCTTGCCACTGCCTCACAGCTTGACAACTGAGGCAAAGCTGCTTTTAGTTCCAAGATAGAAAAGATCAGGAGTCAATAGATAATGCCCAGAATGGGCTTGGCCAATCCAACTAAGTCTACTCGAGGCTGTAAGATAGGTGTTGAAGAGCCAGCACCAACGTTTACCCCTTGCAAGTCAACTCCAGGACTCAAAAGTTACACTGGGGCTTAGGGGGTGACTCAATTGGTAAAGTGCTTGCTGTGTAAGTATGAAGACCTGAATTTGGATCTCCACCACCCAGGCACAAAGCTGGGCACAGTAGTGTGCATCTATAATTCTAGTGCAAGGGAGGTAGAGATAGACTGATCCCTGGAGCCCACTGGTTGGCCAGCCTGCAAAATCAGTGAACTCCAGGTTCAGTGAGAGACCCTGTCTCAAAAAGGTGGTGGGACTTAGAGAGATAGTCAGCAGTTAAGGGCACTGACTGATCTTGCAGACGACCTGAGTTCAATTCCCAGCACCCACATGGTGGTTAACAACCATCCTTAACCCCAGCTCCCGGGAAATTCAATGCCCTCTTCTGACATCCATGGGCATTACATACACATGGTGCACTTATATACATGTTGGCAAAACACACACACACACATATTAAATACTTTTTTTAAATTTTATTTTTATTTTTTGGTCTTTTTGAGACAGAGTCTCCCTGTAGCCCCAGCTGTCCTAGAACTCACTATGTAGACCAGGCTGGTCTTGAACTCACAGAGATCCGCCTGTCTCTGCCTCCCGAGTGCTAGGATTAAAGGTGTGTGCCACCACGCCCGGCCTAAATACATTTAAAGAAAAAAAGTAAGGTGGAGAGTGATCAAGGAAGATACTCAATGTTAACTTCTGGCCTCTACATGCATACACCAGCACCCGCACACCATGGGCACATACACCGAAATATTTTTTACACTTTGATTTTGTAATTAAAATCAAAGTTTTTTGTTCATCTATAGTGCTTAAAATATATAAGTTCATCAAAAGAACTTCACCCAGGGGCTGGAGAGGTAGCTTGGCAGTTAAGAGCACTGATTGCTCTTGCAGAGGACCCAGGTTTGGTTCCCAGCTCCCACATGGTACCTAACAACTAGCTGGAACTCCAGTTCCAGGGGACCCAACACCCTATTCTGGCACACACAGATGCGTGGACATACATGCAGATACAGCACTTATATAACATAAAATAAAAACAAGTACAAATGCCTGGCGTGGTGGTGCACGCCTTTAATCCCAGCACTCGGGAGGCAGAGGCAGGCAGATCCCTGCGAATTCGAGGCCAGCCTGGTCTACATAGTGAGTTCCAGGACAGCTGGGGCTACAGAGAGACCCTGTTTCAAAAAGACAAAAAAAAGAAAAGAAAAAGAAAAGAAAGTACAAATAAGCTGAGCATGGTGGCGCACGTCTGGAATCCCAGAATCCCAGAATCCCAGAACTGGATAGGCAGAGGTAGGAGGACAGCTTGAGACTAGTCTGGGTTACAAAGTGGGATGGACCTTGTCTCAAAAAAATCATGCAAGGAGACCCACACTTGGCCAATGTGCAGAGAACAAGAGCCCACAGAGTACCTAACCCTGAATAGGACAGCTATTTCAAACCTCTATTTCCAAGGCTCAGGCATCATTGTGGCAGAGGAGGCAGAAACAGCCAGAGGTGGTGGATGACCAAAGGAAACAAGAGTCTTCCAGACAGCTGGTCATTTGCTCATATGAATTCTCAGCAATAGTGACAGCAAGCACAAGTCCCATGCAAGCTCAAATCAGACAAAATCCCAGCATAGATATGGGGAAGTGGATAAGAAATTCCGACCCAACCTAAGCAACTTTTGGCAACTGATGGCTGTTGGGAGGGGGAAAGACAGTACCTAGCAGAGTTGGAACTCTTTGGACCCAATGGATGGAGCCACACTGAAGAACACTGGGGGATACAAATATCAGATACTCCCCTGGCTGGGGGATTTCCCCAGAGGCCTTCTCCTCTAGCTTCCGCAGCACCACCTGCCCATGGAGGCTATCTTTCTCACTCTTCTCTAAGCTAGCCCTCATTTTATTTTATTTCATTTTATTTTGTGTGTGTGTATTGCCTGCATTTAGGTCAGTGCACCTATGTCATGCAATGCCCGCAGAGGTCAGAAGAGACTGTCGGATCCCCTGGGACTGGAGTTACAGACAGTCGTTAGCTGCCATGTGAGTGCTGGGATTTGAATCCAGGTCCTCTGCAAGAACAACCAGTGCTCTTAACTGCTGAGCCATGTCTCCAGCCCCTTATTTATTTTTATTTTATAGGTATGAGTATATGGCCTGCATATATGTAAGTGCACCCATGTCATGCAATGCCTGTGGAGGAAAGAAGAGGGTGTTGGATCCCTGGCACAGGAGTTATGGGTGGTTGTTAGCCACCCCATGTGGGTGCTGGGATTAAACCTGGATCTTCTGCAAGAACAGTCAGTGTTCTTAACCACTGAGCCATGTCTCCAGCCCCCAGCTATCCCTCTTAATGAAGCTCCTCTCTAGGTTTTAAAGGTCTCTTTATAGCTCCATCATGTTGCCTCTAACATGGTTCCTGTGGTTATGATGCCCGCTCTCCTAATAAAAAAGTTCTTTTTTTTTTGGTCTTTTTGGGACAGGGTCTCCCTGTAGCCCCAGCTGTCCTGGAACTCACTATGGAGACCAGGCTGGCCTCAAACTCACAAAGATCCACCTGCCTCTGCCTCCCAAGCACTGGGATTAAAGGCATGTGCCACCACGCCTGGCAAAAAGTTCTATTAATAAAGCACAGCTCTTTACACTCTAACATGAACCCTGAATGTTAAAAAGGTGCTTGTCAAATCCAATAACCATTTAAAAATTTTTTATTTTTATTTTATATGTGTGTTACCTGTATGTATGTATGTGTGCCCATATGTGCCATGCCTGCAGAGGCCAGAAGAGGGCATCAGATCTCCTGAAATTAGTTATAAATGGCTGTTAGCCACCATGTGTGTGCTGGGAACCAAACCTGGGTGGCATGGAAGAACAGGCAGTGCTCTTAACCTGAGCCATCTCTCCAGGCATCAAAACCATTTTTAATGAAAACATGTTAAGAATAAGAAGCTGGGATAAAAAAAACAAAGGCACTGAAGCCCCAAGTTACTGTTCACCATAATGAGTACTACCAGGCCAGCACAAGGCTGCCACATTGTGTGCCCAGCTGCGGCTAGCCCAAGGTGGGGCTGGCTGCCGAGACAGGCCCTGAAACCACACAGTGGCACCAGCACTAGGGCAGGAGAAGTGGCTACTGTTGGTGTCAAGAAGAACCCAGCATGACCTGAACCCGTGATGCCACGGGAGTGGAAAGCAAGTGGAGTGGTGTGGAGTGGCCAAACTCTAGAATGTGACACGGATTTCACAGCGGCAACCCCTTGGCAAATCAGAAGGAAAAGATAATAAAGATAATGTACACCTGGGAACTGTCTCAAATGCCAAGCTTATGACACAAAGGAAATGACAGCATTTTTCTGAAAGAAAAAGGCAAGGTCTTAAGGAAGTCAGAGGCAGGGTAGTAGCTAGTGGCAGGGCATGCTCTTAATGTGAAGCTCTCAGTTCCATGCCTGTAATCCCAAAACCTGGGAGGTGGATGTAGCAGGATTAGGAATTCAAGAATAGCCTTAACTATAAGAGACCCTGTTTAACAAACAAAAATCAAAAAACCAAATAGAAGTTGCTGTGGATATAGCTCCTTGGTAGAGTAACTCATCTAGCAATCCCAAAACCTAGGCTCTATCCAAAACAGAACAAAACCTTACTAATCCCAAATGGTTTGTGAGATTAAAGGCATTTCAGTGACAACATCACAAAGACTGTTTTATATTTGAAAGAAAGGACAAGTTCATCTGTAAAGATACTCATGATCTCAAAGATGAGGATGGGAAATTGGCCCCATATCAGTACTCACTGGAGAACTTGGTAAGGAAATGGTAGATGGTGGTACCAATAGTGGACAAATGTACTGCCCTGCAGCAAGGATGGACCCTAAACAAGTTCAGGATCACAAATCACAGCATCTCCAACTCACTCCTTCATGGATTCATGTAGGGAAACTAAGTCCATAGGACAAACCTACATCAGGTGTTGGCATTCTAAAACCAGAGAGTCTACATCAAATCCCAGATTCTAGCTTCTCCTAAGCCCCAAGAGCAAGGCCCACAGGGCCTCACCCTGTATGGCAACCAACTTACCTGCACACTTCAGGGAGAAGCTGTGTGCACAAACCTTTATGTTACCACCAGCACAGAGTCCACGACAACGGTCTCGAGATGGTACACAGAGGAGTATCTTACCCAACAGGCACGTGGTAGGACCCCACAGGCAGGGCAGACACAGGGATATTCTCAGCCAGCTGTGTCAGGGTTTGACCAGATGCTCTATGTGCAGTAGCCATCCAGCCACAGAAATGCTGCCATGCCCAAGAAGCCCAGAAGCTTTGCTGTTCATCCCAACACTTGACAAAAGCCAGCAAGCCAAAAGCACTTTAACAGCAACCAAGTCTTCACAGATGCTTGTCTTTGTTTTAGGGGATTAAATCTGTCTCAGGAAGCAATATTGATTATGTTTTACAGCCGAGGAATTAGTTAACAGCCTTCAATGAACACAAAACCCTCTGGTAGAGGGAGTGCAGAAGCAGCAACACCGGGGTCCAGACTTCCACAGGCGGCAGCAGGGATTAAGCGGGAGGAGTTGCACTCCTTTCAGTACTCTGAGCTGAGAGCCCAGGGTGGGATAGGGCATCTCCTTGCCTTGTCCTTTGGGAAAACAGGGCAGGACTAGTGGGTATGGGGGACAGTGCAAGGAGCACAGCGACTCTGGGAGAGTGCAACTCCATGCATAACAGGGAGTGTGGCTGCTGTTTCCTCTAAGAAGCCCCTTGGACTGGCCTTGCACTGCCACCACAGCCTCACCCAAGATGCTGCCACTATCTGATAGTCACTGTCAGCTTCTAGGCTTTAGGTACCAGAGGGAATGGCTAAACCCACTATACTCAAGACGCATCTGAGCTAGGCAAGGAGTGTGTTGGGTTCTTGAAAGAAGAAAGTACTCATGGAAGGACTGCCCTGTTATGGGCGGACTCTAACACCCAACACTGCTGTGAATAGCCAAGAAGGCACTGGCCGAGGCCCTGTGGGAAGCCATTAAACCTGACAGCTGTGTAGGCACGGGGAGACTGGTCACTCTGGTGGTTTCAATAAGAATGTCCCCCACAGCAGGGCGTGGTGGCGCACGCCTGTAGTCCCAGCACTTGGGAGGTAGAGGCAGGCGGATCTTTGTGAGTTCGAGGCCAGCCTGGTCTACATAGTGAGTTCCAGGTCAGCTGGGGCTACAAGAAGACCCTGTCTCAAAAAAGAAAAAAGAAAATAGGGTTACCAAAGTGCATAGTCAGTCAGGGCTATATATCCTACATATAGAGACCCAGTCTCACAAAACAGAAACAAAAAGCCAAACCATCCAAACGAAATGCTGATGGTACATCTATCTGCATACTGGGATGATGAGCACTTTCCTAAGACTCAATATACTACATGGTTATAACCCCCAAGATAAACAGATGAAAATCTAAGAGGAAACAAGGAGTAAGGAGCAGAAGCTGCAGCGTCTCTGACAAAGCACGAGTCCTGATACTCGCTCTGCATCCTCAAGCAGACAGGGGTGGTGACATGGTCAGTGTCAAGCTACTTACTCACGGCTTATCAACCTCGTGGTCCTGGTACAACTGAGACAAGCTCGATCCCTCAGACTACCTACGACAAAAACAGAGAAAAGGTAAGCAAACAGGCCGCAGCCAGGAGTCTTTGCACGTCTGAAGGGATGTTTCTGGAAGATGGTTGGGAGGGAGTGAGGACTTCAGAGCACAGTGGACAGAGGATCTGATCTCCCAGTACAGAAACTGGATCTCAGACTAAGCCTCACAGGACACTGAGGGCCTGTGGACCCCCTCTCCCCCAACTAACTATAGTTGCTGTGGGTGTGGAGGGGAAGGACACGGGCTCCCAATGAATAGACAGCGCTGCAGCCCAAACAACAATCAAAGGGAACAAGGGCTGAGAATTACTGGAAAAACAAATGCCACCAAGCCTGAAGCCCCAAGTTCAATACCAAGGACCCACATGCTGGAAGGAGAGAAATGACTCCCAACAAGCTGTCCTCTGACCTCCACATGCATGCACACACACACATACATAAATGCATTTCAAGAGTCAGTAGCGATGACTACAACGCACTTCAGAACTTCTGGAGCTAAGTTCTGCCCCACTCTTGTTCTCTTAAGGCAAATAGTTGGGATTTTGTTCACACCACCGTGTGTGAAGTGGGAAGGGGTTTGGGAGGACAGCTATGTGCAGGATGGAGCCAGAAGCACCATCCTCAGCAGGGGTCAGGCGGCCCATGCAGAGGTCAGGCAATTGCAGGAGCCACCGAGGCACTGGGCAACAACCTGAGCTACCATCTGGCCCTCATTCTCCTCCAGTCAGTGTTGACAGACACCAAGTGAGGGCATCCATTGTCATCTATGTCATTAACGAGGCTGTGCCTCATTGGGGAAAGAGGCTACGTTTAGGGTCCTGCAGCACTGGGAGTTCCTTCAGTCACCACTAGTCACAGTTCATGACATGGGATGTCAGCTGTATTTTTTATGACGTCATCCCTTTAAAAATTTATTTTTATTTATTTATTTTTTGGTCTTTTTGAGACAGAGTCTCCCTGTAGGCCCAGCTGTCCTGGAACTATGTAGACCCGGCTGGCCTTGAACTCACAGAGATCTGCCTGCCTCTGCCTCCCGAGTGCTGGGATTAAAGGTGTGCACTAAATTTATTTTTCTAACCTTTATTTATTGTGTGTATGTGCATGCATGCAGAGGTCAATGGACAACCTGCAGGATTTCATTCTCTCCTTTCACCATATGGGCAGCTCTGGCCTGGAACTCTCTAGGTAAACCAGACTTACCTCAAACTCAGCTGGTGTTAAAGGAGCCTGCTACCTCAAAGACAGCAACATTCTAACAAGCATCAAATGTTACATTTTAAGTAGAGTGAGCCACACCTCAAGCCTTTCCAACTCTTTTCTATCCAAACAGGGCCAGTAATTCCTCCCTGACCCTTCCAATTCCACCACTGGAAGACTTGGCTCAGAAATCCCCCTCCCCTCAGCAGACAGCCTGGGTGGATCTTACTCTGAAGTCCCTATCCCACCAGTTCCCTTCATGGATTCTCCCCCAAATACCCTCTGAGGGCTGTTCCAGCTGCCCTGTCAAATCCATCCAGGGTGATAGGCTAGATTCCACTACAGGTACCTAGGCTGACTGCAAATCTGCTAACTATGAATTTTGGGGTTAGGCTAGAGAGATGACTCAGTAGTTAAGAGTTCTTACAGCTTTTGCAAAGGACTAGGGCTCAGTTCCCAGCACCTATGCAGCAGCTGACAATCACCTGCAATTCCAGGTCCAGGGGATCCAAGGTCCTTCTAATCTCCAAAGGCACCTGTACACGTGTGATGCACATACCCACACAGGCACATAAAAATTTAAACATACATATATTATGTGTATTATATATATATATATATAAAATACACATACATACACATATGTATGTATATATATAAAACATAAAGGTTTCCATGACTCTTTCAAAAGTTTTGATAATTTGCTATAACAACCCACAGAACCCAGCAAAGTGCTCTACTCTCTGTCACGGTTCAGCACAGATGATACAAGGGCTATAATGAGAAGCCAGAGAATGAGCCATGAGGGCATGGCCAAGAGTCCTGAACAACTCAGGCTCCTTCTGTAGCCTCCTTCCTCTGGCCCAGAGCTCTTCTCATCTGCTGCCTCCCTGGAGGTTAGGCTCAAGTTTCAGCCCTCTAATCTCAGCACAGTAGGCCTCATTTCATCTGTCAAGTCACTCCCTACCTTCCCTTCTCAGATGAGGTAGAAAAGGCTCCTTAAGTTACACAGCCTGGGGCTGGAGAGATGGTGCAGTGGTTATGAGCACTTACTCTGCTCTTCCAGAGGACCTGGGTTTGATTCCTAGCAACCACATGGCAGCTAATACCCATCCTTAACGCCAGTTCAAGGGGATCCGATGCCTTCTTCTGGTCGGTCTCCATAGGCACTAGGCATGAATGGGGTACACTTACATACATGCAGGCAAAACATTCATACATATAAAATAAAAATAAAAGCCGGGCGTGGCGGCACGTGCTTTTAATCCCAGCACTCAGGAGGTAGAGGCAGGCAGATCTCTGTGAGTTTGAGGCCAGTTTGGTCTCCATTAGCGAATCTAGGCCAGCTGCAACTATTGGGAGATCTTGTCTCAAAAAGACCAAAAAATAAATAAATAAATAAATAAAATCTTAGCTGGGCATGGTAGCGCACGCCTTTAATCCCAGCACTCGGGAGGCAGAGGCAGACAGATCTCTGTGAGTTCAAGGCCAGCCTAGTCTACATAGTGAGTTCCAGGACAGCTGGGGCTACAGGGAGACCCTGTCTCAAAAAGAGTAACAAAGCTTTGCTGTCGCTCCAAGGGCTTCAAGACACAGTGCTGGGAAGAGGAACAAATGCTTTTCTCTGCTCCACCTGGCCTCCAGGAGACTGCTATATCCTCCCAGGCAATCTCTTCCCTGACCTACATGCAAAGTCTGCAGGTCTTGTGCACCTGCTCTGTCAATGGCTGCACAAATATGGGTCTCACTCCAAGCCAGTAGTCTTCTGCCTTCCTGAGTCTTGCCTGGTCCTCCAAGACTTCCAAAATGGCACTGTGGCCTCTGGACTGGATGGGTCTCTCTCACATAGTCCAGGATCTGTCAGCCCCACTTCATACTCAGTGATTTCCTCTCATAGAGGACAGCACAGATAGGGGAGGGAAGGGGAAGGAGAGGACCTTCACAGGAGACAGAATAAGGCTCAAGAATGACGGGTATCTGGGTAGGGTGTTGGCCTCAGCTCATTCACTGTGACTAAAAACTAGGATGTCCATCCTAGGCCTGCAGCCTCCACCAGCACATCACCCCAGGGAGTGCAGGGACTTGCTTTCCCGGCTTGCCCTATTGCCACCCGCTAACCAGCTGACTTATTTCCTGTCACGGTGGCAGCATCTCTGTACAAAGGACACGGATTAACTACGGAAAACATTCTTGTACCTGGAATAAGACTACCCCCCTAGTCCCGCCCCCCTCCAAAAAATCAGCTAAGTAAATCAGTTCATTTTAAAGCCATACACATGCCACAGAGAGGCGGCAGAAGTCCCGTACAGCATCTTGAACAGGGCAACAGGTACACAGGGCTCTCGTGGCAGACGCAGCTCCGACACCTGTACCCACGGCCAGTGAAGCTTTGTCTTTTCCACCAAACACCACTGATCCCGGGAACCAGAACTGCTCCCGGTTAACCCCCGAAATCCCTGCCCAGACTCACTGGGCAGCTGTCCTCCTTGCCAGAACCTTGCCGGCAGGACGTCCGCACACTCAAGCCCAGCGGGCCCTGGGATGCAGGCCCTGGGGTGCTCAGCCAGCCCCGCCCCAGAGAGCGGCCCACGGTGCTGGCATCACCCACAACCCAGACTGGCGGTCCTGCAGCTCCGTCTCCAAGGCCGGGGCTGGCCAAAGGGCGCGGCTGCGCTCCGGTCACCCGCGACGGGAGCGCCGGGGCCCTAAGGTGCTTTCCCCACCCACCGGGGGAGGCGGCGACCTGCGGCGACTCGGCGGCTAAGGTCATGGGCCGCGCCGCAGCCCCGGGGGCCTGCTTCTCGCCGCGCTGTCCCAGGGCTCCGAGGGTACCCAGCGCGGTTCCCGGTGGGCCCGGTGTGCGGCGGCCGCTTACCACGCGGGGAGGCGGCGCGTGGCGGGGCCAGGCGGGCGACTGCCCGACCGCGGCAGCTCCTGAGCAAGATGGACGCCATGCGCCGGCCTCCGGTGGCGGCCTCCGGTTCCTGAGCGGCTCCTCGCCGTCCTGGCCCGTGAGGACAGTTGACCGCAGCGGTTGGCTCAGGTGGCCGGCACTCAGCTCAAGGACCCGGCACCGGCGGCGGCCATATCCCGGCACAGACGTCCGGAGGCGCAGGGTGGGACGGGGCGGGACGGGGCGGGCGGGGCAGTTCCCATTGGTCTCCCGGGGCCCGCCGCTGGCCAGGTGAGGGGCGGCCCGCGCAGCGGACTACGGGTCCCAGTGTGCAACGAGTGGCCCAGCTCACGGACTACCTGTCCCAGCGTGCACTGGGGCCGCCTTCTCTCGCGGACTACAAGTCCCACCGTGCATCGGGGCTCCTCCACGTGGGGTGCGGTCAGCCAGACTTCCAGGGGGTGGAGGCCGGGCTTGCGAACTGGCTCTACTCGCTTTAGAGTTGCGGTCGCAGTGGCAGCGGAAGTGCTGGCAACTCTACGACGGGGCCCTGCCCTAGGCCAAGCAATCGGCTCTTCGGACCTTGAGGAACAGTGAGTTGGCGGCAGAACACGCTCCGAGGGCGGAGTAGAGAGCCTGCTGCACGCCTACGTTCTGCCTGCGACCCTGCTCCACAGTGGACCGTGCACCCGGGTGTGCACACTTCCGGGGGCTCGGGTGGCACTCCCAGCCCCTCTTGGTCACGGCTGGTACTTAGCACACATCCATCCCTGTCCCAGGAGGGGTGTGCAGCGACTGCTCCGGGCTCCCCGCCCGCCCCTTCTCACCGTCCGCTTAGAAGGCGAGGCTATATCTCGGCGGCCTTTAGGATACCCACCGGAGCGGGCTGAGCCCACAAACCCACAGGGCATCCTAGTTCGCTCCTCTGCAGATCTCTCAGATGGTTCCTCACAAAGCCTCCTTCCTGCTACGGAGCCCTGGCTTGCCAATTCCAGGACACAGATCTTGCAGCAACCTCTCTACCTTATAGTGACAGGAACGGCAAGCTGTGAAAGCGTGGGGACCTAGGACCCAGCGCCTGCACAAACCTATATCCCAACCCCGGTGGACCAGACCATCCTGAGACTTCCCACATGCTTTCCAGTCCCATTCTTTGAGGGTGTGATGTAAACCACGCACAGAAGGCGAGGGTCCAGTACTCACTCAATGTTATCTGCTCTCTGGGTGCACAGGCAGGCAACCCCTAATCCCAGCTGGCTCCTGACAAGGATGCTTGTAATAAACAGCAGTATTCCATCACAGCCCATTGGGAAAGAGTAACCTGCCTAGTCATTTTTCTGAACCAGTACCTAAGAAATGGGCCTGAGTCCCCAGCTTGGGTGGGAGAGGGTCTCTGGGGGTGTCTGGAAGCTCTCCTATCCCCTAGACTTTGTTCACTGTAAACATCAGATGCTGAGTTAAGCCAAATACAAGAATGCCCAAACCTGGGCCTATGCTGCCCACAAACTGTAAAGGGGACTCCACCCAAAGGGCAAAGAAGGGGTCACAAAGAACAAACAGTTCTTAGACGGGAATGGTAATGCATATCTTAATCCCAGCACTCTGGAGGTAGAGACAAGCAAATCTCTAAGTTCAAAGCCAGCCTGGTCTACACAGTGAGTTCCAAGCTACATAGTAAAACCCTGTCTCAAAAAACCAAAAACAGGCAAACAGAAAAAAAGTCCTTGTTCACCCACCCACTGGGGTAGAGCCTGAACCAGCAGGCAGAACTAGACTTAAGCTCTTGTAAAATGGTATCCTAATCCTAGTAGAGACATTAACGCTGCTCTCCAAATGGCCTGTCCAGATGCCATTGAGGGGCAGGGAGAGAACCTTCAGTGCTCTTTGGCTGGATGCCCTGAGGCTGCCTCTCTAGTCTGCATTTATTGCCTACTTTGAAGGACACTCTGCCCTACCATTCTCTCTCTGCCCTGCCTGAGGCACCAGGTGTAAGGAAACTGGGGCACGCTGTTGTTGGCGGTGCTCATTTTTCTAACAGAAATAGCCTTATTGGATTCTAATTATCCAGAGTATGTGCCCAGTGTACATTCGTTTATGTAAAATAAGCATAAGGAAGTTAAATTTGGTATTCCTCCAGCTTTCCCCAGCCAAGTGAAAGTTGGTACGTCCTCCTGCCCTGCATCTCAGGCAGCAGTCTGATGGCTCAAACCCCACCCAGCTGTTTAACAGCGTTGACTCTTGTTTTCATATTTTAAAATATTTTTATTTACTGCTGGGCGTGGTGGTGCACACCTTTAATCCCAGCACTTGGGAGGCAGAGGCAGGCAGATCTCTGAGTTCAAGGCCGGTCTGGTCTACATAGTTCCAGGACAGCTGGGGCTACAGGGAGACCCTGCCTCAAAAAGACCAAATAATTTATTGACTTTTATTTTTTTATTTTATTTATATTTTTATTTTATGTGTATGCGTGTATTGCCTGAGTGTAGGTAAGCGCACCCATATTGTGCAATACCAGCAGAAGACAGAAGAGGCTGTCGGATCCCCTGAAACTGGAGTTACAATTGTTAGCTGCCATGTGGGTGCTGGGATTCGAACCCGGGTCTTCTGCAAGAAAACTATTCTTAACCATTGAGCCATCTCTCCAGTCCTCTTGTTTTCATCTTATGTAGCTCAGGCTGGCCTGGATCTCAGGATCCTCTGGCCTCAGTCTCTGGAGTTCCTGGGGCTACTGGAATGGTCTTCAGAAGAACTGAGTTTTTGTTTCTTTTTTGGAGGACTCCGTTTTCCTCCTACACAGTGTTTGCATGGGTGGACAAACAGGGTGAAATATCTTAGCAGGGCAGAAAAGAAAGGAATTAGGGAAGGGTCTGTCTAGGGAGGACTTAGGGATTAGGGTAGAGGATTCTGCAGGGCTGGGGGTTGCCTTCCCCAAGTATGGTACGAAGCTGGCAGAAGTGGATTTGCCTCCTGGGCAAAAAGTGTGAAGAAAATTGAGTGGTGGTGGGAGCAAGCATGGCAGAAAGATTGATGAAGGAAATTGGTTTTGGTGTTTTTTCAACAAGATTTTATTTATGTTTAAGTGTATGAGTGTTTTGCCCAAATGTATATACATGCACCATGTGTGTACCTGGTACTTGCAGAGATCAGAAGCCATGGGATCGATCCTCTGGAATTGGTATTAGCTTTCATGTGGATGCTGGGAACCAAACCCAGGTCCTTTGGAAGAACAGTAAGTGCTCTTAACTACTGAGCCATCTATCCAGCTCTATTTTGGTGTTTTGATACAGGGTCTCATGTAGCTGAAGTTGGCCTTCCTGATCTTCCTGCCTCAGCCTCCCAAGTGCTAGCTTACAAGCATGCACTTACTGGAGTGGCTTTTGCTGGGAAGCTTAATTAAGAAGGAACAGGATGGGGGTTGTCTGGCACTATGGGAGAGGCAGGGTCACTGGCCTATGGGCTAAGGGGATTTGGAGCTAGGTAGCCAAGTGGACAATGTGATGAAGATGCCCACCACCATGTGGTGATGGTCAAGGGAAGGGTGTGTGTCCAAGAAAGAAGCCTGACTCTGGTTGTAGAGCCAGGTCTCCCTCTTCCAGGTGGAAGCCTAGTCATGGAGGCGCAAACACAGGAGAAGCAGCCCAGGCCCTGTTGGAGCTCAAGGCTGGCACGTACACAGGACTGAGACTGCTTGCAGTTTCCCCATAGCACACTGGCTCTCTTTGCTCCTAGTAACCCTGGCTTTCTAGACAGCCAGCTTGTTTTGGTTTGGATTTTTTGAGACAGTCTACAGACATTGCAGACCACAGGTGCACTTACACACATGCAGGCAATACACTCATACACATAAAATAAATAAAAATTTTAAAAAGGAAATATTTTGCTACTTATTCTGTTTTATTTGAAGGCATTTGTTTTGTATGATGTGAGGAAAGGGTCAAGGATTATTCTTAAATGCACACAATTGAGCCAGGCGTGGTGGCACACACTTTTAGTCCCAGCACTCAGGAGGCAGAGAATGGTGGATCTCCGTGAGTTCAAGGCCAGTCTGGTCTACATAGTGAGTTCCAGGCCACCTGGGGCTACAGGAAGACCCTGTCTCAAAAACTGACAAAAAAATGCACACACTTGATTCAGCATCATTTATTGTTAAGGAACAAGGACCTGCTGCAGGGCCAGACCAGTGCTAGACCACTGAGTTATGCCTCCATCTCTGAAAGGGCCTTCCCTTTAGTGGGCCCCCAAAGAGGTCCTCAGTTATCCTACTTCTGGAAATTGTGAAAACTTTATATGGAAAAGGTGGTTTTGCTGAAGTGGTTATATAAGGGAATTTTTGTAATAAAGGAACATATTATTTTTTGTATATACTATATAAAATGGGTTTCTTTGTGACATTTTAATACACTCATATAAGTACTTTGATCATATTCACCATTACCCTCTCTTTTCTTCCTTTCCCAATTTTCTTCTTCTTCCTTTAAATTAAGGATCTTTAAATTTTACTTGATTTTTTTTTCAGACAGTCTTCCCCCATAGCCCTATCTGGCCTGGAACTTGCTATGTAGACCAGGCTGACCTCAATCTCACAGAGATTCACCTTCCTCTGCCTTACAAGTGCTGGGATTAAAGGCATCCAAACCATGTCTGGCTTGGTTTTGGATTTTTAGAAAGTAATTAATAAATTTATTTTTATTTTATGTGTATGAGTGTTTTGCCTGCATGTAAGTGTACCTGTGTCCTGCAATGCTCACAGAGGCCAGAAGAGGGTATTGGGTCCCCTGGAACTGGAGTTAAGGAAGGTTGTAAGCCACCATGTGGGTGCTGGGAACTGAACCTGGATCCCTTGTAAGAGCAGCCAGTGCATTTAACTGATGAGCATTCTCTCCAGCACCTGGTTTTGAATTTTTAAAAGAGAATTTCATGCAGCCTGGACTGGCCTGGAACTTGCTACGTAGTTGAGGCTAAGGCCGAACTCCTGATCCTCCTTCCTCCATCACACACACAAGTGCTCAGATTACAAGCATGTGTCACCACACCCAAATCTAATCTAGTTTTAAAATTTTTTATAGGGGCTGGAGAGATAGTTCAGTGGTTAAGAACACTGGCTGTTCTTGCAGAAGACCTGGGTTCGAATCCCAGCACTCACATGGCAGCTAACTGTAACTCCAGTTCCAGGGGATCTGACAGCCTCTTCTGTCCTCTGAGGGCATTGCACGACATGGGTGCACTTACATACATGCAGGCAATACACTCATACACATAAAATAATAAAATATTTAAATAAATTATTTTAGGGGCTGGAGAGATAGCTCAGCGGTTAAGAACACTGGCTGTTCTTGCAGAAGACCTGGGTTCGAATCCCAGCACTCACATGGCAGCTAACTGTAACTCCAGTTCCAGGGGATCTGACAGCCTCTTCTGTCCTCTGAGGGCATTGCACGACATGGGTGCACTTACATACATGCAGGCAATACACTCATACACATAAAATAATAAAATATTTAAATAAATTATTTTAGGGGCTGGAGAGATGGCTTAGTGGTTAACAGCACTGACTGCTCTTGCAGAGGACCCAGGTTTGATTCCCAGCACCCACAGGGTGGCTATGAACTGTCCTTAACTCCAGTTCCAGGGGACTCTGAAGCCCTTTTCTGACCTCAGCAGCATTGCACGACATGGCTGCACTCACACGCAGGCAATACTCATACACATAAAATAATAAAATATTTAAATAAATTATTTTAGGGGCTGGAGAGATGGCTGAGCGGTTAAGAACACTGGTTGTTCTTGCAGAAGACCCGGGTTCAAATCCCAGCACCCACATGGCAGCTAACTGTAACTCCAGTTCCAGGGGATCCCGGACAGCCTCTTCTGTCCTCTGCCGGCACTGCATGACATGGGTGTGCTTACCTACATGCAAGCATAGCACTCATACACATAAAAATAAAATAATAAATACAATATTAAAAAATTTTTATCTTATGTGTATGAATGTTTTGCCTGCATGTAGGTAAGTGAACCTGTGTCATAAAATGCCCTTGGAGACCATAAGATGGAGTTGGATCTCCTGGAACTCGAGTTACAGGCAGTTGTTAGCTGCCATGTGAGTGCTGGGAACTGAATCGCAGTCCTCTGCAAAAGCAGTCAGTACTCTTAACCCTGAGCCATCTCTCCAGTTTCAGAGCTTGTATTTTTAAAAAAAGTTTTATTTTTATTATTTTAGAATTTTGTGTATCTGTAGGTGTGTCTGTGTGGGTCTGTGCCTGGGAGTGCAGGTGCCTGTGGAAGCCAGAGGGATCAGATCCCAAGGAACTGGAATTACAAGTGGTTGCAAGCTGCTTGATATCGATGCTAGGAATTGAACTTGGGTACTCAGAGAGAGTAGCACATGCTCTTAGCCACTGAGCAACCTCTCCAGTCCCTCTCAATTTTGTATACTAGGGATCTTGAAGTATGAGTATATCCTATATTATCCAGGTGGGGCCAGTGCAGTCATAAGGGTCCTTAGTGTAGAAGAGGGCGGCTGAAGCAGAGGCCAGCTGCTGTGTAGTAAGGGTGTGATCACTGTTGCCGGCTTTGAGGATAAAGGAAGGGGTCACTAGCCCTCAGAAGCTGGAAAAGGGAATGGGTTCTGCCTTGGAGTCCTGAGACAACCTTAATGACACCATGACTAGCTCAGTGAGTTGCGTGACATTTTTGACTTACAGGATTTTTTTTTCTGTTTTGAAACAAGGTCTCGCTTTGTAGACCAAGTTGGCCACTTTACAAAGATCTACCTGCCTCTGCCTCCCCAGTGCGTGGATTAAGGTCACCATGCCCTGCTGGTCTACAAACTTTTAAGATAATTTATATTGTTTTAAGCCACAAAGCTTGTTATAGTTTGTTACAGTAGCAAATAGCTAATACACTGTACTGAGTAACAAAGACACGTTTGTTAAATCAGGTGGCCATTTATGCATGAGACTCTACCAAAGGTTTTAAATATTTTAGGCTATTTCCCTTTCTTCTTTTTAGGCAAAGTCTCCCCATAACCCCGGCTGGCTCGAAACTTGCTATGCAGACCAGATAACCACCTGCCTCTGCCTCCCACGTGCTGGGATTAAAGGCTTACACACATGCCACCAGCTTTTTTCCTCAGAGTCTCACATTGTAGCCCTGCTGGGCCTTGAGATCATGATAATCCTCCTGCCTCAGCCTCTCATGGATTTTTGAGACAGGGTTTCATTATGTGGTCCTGGGTGGCCTGGAGGCTCTTCCTGTCTTAGCCTCCTATGTGCTAGGACTATTGGTGTGTACCTCCCTGAGTGGTTTAAATGCTGTGGTTTTATAGTCTTTATGTGGTGCTGTCAGAAGTCCAGCTTGTTCTTTGTCAGGGCTGTTTTGAATGTTCTTGATGTTCTTTGATGAACAGAAATTCTACATTTTTAATGTCTTTAAAAAATTTTTTTATTTAGGGGCTAGAGCGATGGCTCAGTGGTTAAGAGCATCGGCTGCTTGCAGAGGACCTGGGTTTAATTCCCAGCACCCACAAAGCAGCTAACAACCATGTATAACTCCAGTTGCAGGGGATCTGACACCCTCTTCTGACCTCCACAGGCAAGGTATGACACAGGTCCACTTACATACATGCAAGCAATACATTCATACATGTAAAATTAAAATAATAAGTAACTGCCATGTGGGTGCTGGGGAACCAATCCAGTTCTGCAAAAGCAGCCAGTGCTCTTAACTGCTGAGCCATCTCTCCAGTCCCTTAATGTAGTTCTTTTTTTTTTAAGATTTATTTTATGGGCTGGGTGTGGTACATGCCTTTAATGCAAGCACTAGGGAGGGGAGGCAGAGGCAGGAGATCTGTGAACTTGAGGCCATTTTGATCTTTGTAGAGAGTTCCAGGAGAGCCAGGGCTACCCAGTGAGACACTGTCTCAAAAAATGTGTTTTTTTTTTAAAATTATGTGTATGTGATGCTGGAGAGATGGTTCAGTGGTTAAGAGCACTGGCTGCTGTTGCATAGGACCTGAGTCCAGTTCACCTACCTGGCAGCTAGCAACAATCCCACTCCTAGTCTCTGTGAGCATTGCATGTACATGGAACACTTACAGACATGCAGGCAAAACACTCATACACATCAAATAGAAATAAATAAAGAAATTATGTGTATATTTGTGGGTATGTACACCTGAGTGCTGGTGCCCTCAGAGGTCAGAAGCATCAGATTCCCCTGAAGCTAGAGTTATAGGCAATTGTGAGCCACTGGATGCTGGTTCTGGGACTCAAACTTTAGTCCTCTTTGCATGAGTAGCCAGCACTTTTAACAGCTGCGTCATCTCTCCAGTCCCTTTATTATAGTGTTTTATTTTTTCTCCCTTGGAGACAGGGTCTCATTATATAGCCCTGGCTGGCCTGGAATCTGAGATTTGCTGGCCTCTGCCTCCTGAATGTTGAGATTAAAGGTGTGTGCTACTGGGCCCAGACATATTTAAGGTAGTTTAAAAAATATATTTTATGTTTTATGTGTGAGTGTATTGCCTGCATGTGTGTAAGTGTACTCATGCTATGCAATGCCCAAGGAGGTCAGAAAAGAGCGTCAAATCCCCCTGGAACTGGAGTTATGAATGGTTGTTAGCTGCCAGGTAGGTGCTGGGAACCAAACCCAGATCCTCTGCAAGAAGCCAGTACTCTTAACTGCTGAGCCATCTCTCCAGCCCCCTTATTTTATCTATCTATCTATCTATCTAGATAGATAGATAGATAGATAGATAGATAGATAGATAGATAGATAGATAGATAGATAGATATATTGGTCTTTTTGAGACAGGGTCTCCCTGTAGCCCCAGGTGTCCTGGAACTCACTATGTAGACCAGGCTGACTTTGAACTCACAGAGATCCACCTGCCTCTGCCTCCCGAGTGCTGGGATTAAAGGTGTGTGCCACCATGCCCGGCTATATTTTATTTTGTGTGTATGAGTGTGTGCACTGCCTGCATGTAAGTGCACCTGTGTCGTGCAATGCCTGTAGAGCACAGAAGAGGCTGTCAGATCCCCTGGGACTGGAGTTACAGACAGTTGTTAGCTGGGATGCAAACCCAGGTCTTCTCCAAGAACAACCAGTGTTCTTAATCGCTGAGCCATCTCTCCAGCCCACATATATACCACACTTACACAATGCCCACAGAGGCCAGAAGAGGATGACAGATCCCTTGGAATTGGAGTTACTGATGGTTGTTAGCTGCCATCTGGAAATGAAACCCTATTCCTCTGCAAGAACAATCAGTGCTCTTAACTGCTGAGCCATCTCTCCAGCGCTGATATCATTTTCTCTTCTTTCCTTCCTTCTGTTGATTTGTTTTGCTTTTTGAGACAGGGTTCCCTGTAGCCCCAGCTAGCCTTGGAACTTGCTAGGTAGACCAAGCTAGCCTCCATCTCACAGAAATCTGCTTGTCTATGCCTCCCTATGCTGGGGTCTAGCCTGTTGATGTTTCTGGCAGTTTCATACTGTAGTCCAGGCTGGCCTCAAATCTCAATCCCTTCCCTCAGACATGTAGGCATGTGCTGGACACTCAGATTTTAATTTCCCAGCTCTTCATTTGATTATTTTAAATTTTTATGTGTACGAGTGTTTTGCCTACGTGTAAGAGCACTACCTGTCTGCAATGCCCAGAGGCCAGAAAAAGGCATTGAATCCTCTGGAACTGGAGTTACAGATGGATGTTAATCACCATTTAGGTGCTGGGAGCCAAATCTGGATCCTTTGCAAGTGCAGCCAGTGCTCTGAAATGCTGAGCCATCTCTCCAGCCCTTCATCTGATTCTTTTTTAGAAAAATATTTTTATGTGTATTAATGTATTGCCTGCATGTATGCACCTATGTCATGCAATGCCCTTGGAGATCAGAAGGCCTCAGATTCCCTGAAACTGGAACTATAGTGGTTGTTAGTGGCCATGTGGGTGCTGGGAACCCAACCCGGGTCCTCTGCAAGAGCAGTGAATACTCCTAACCACTGAGGCATCTCTCCAGCCTGCCTTCATTTGAGATCCCTCTTTATTCAGTTCTTCAATTGAGTATCTTAAAACACTGCTTTAAAGCTTTTATCTGTCAAATCTAGCAACTAGGCTCAGGACTGGCTTTTAAAGTTTTATTTTAGGGCTAATGAGATGTTCAGTAGCTAAAGAAACTTGTAGCTAAGCCTGGTGACCTGAGTTTGATCCCTGAGTAGAAAGAGGGACTCAGGCAAGTTGTCCTCTGACCTCCCCACACACCCTGCATGAACACCCCTAGCACAAATAAATAAAATATAATAAAAATTTATATTTTAATTAATTTACTTACTTTTTTTTTTTTTT
>NW_008345700.1:1009148-1016065 GCF_000622305.1 Nannospalax galili
TTGGTCTTTTTGAGACAGGGTCTCTCTGTAGCCTCAGCTGTCCTGGAACTCACTATGTAGACCAGGCTGGCCTTGAACTCAGAGATCCACTTGCCTCTGCCTCCCGAGTGCTGGGATTTAAAGGTGTGTGCCACCACGCTGGGCTTAGTATTTTGTTGGTCTTTTTGAGACAGGGTCTCCCTGTAGCCCCAGCTGGCCTGGAACTCACTCTGTAGACCAGGCTGGCCTTGAACTCACAGAGATCCACCTGCCTCTGCCACCAGAGTGCTGGGATCAAAGGAGTGCGCCACCATGCCTGGCAATTTACTTACTTTTAAGACAGTCTTGTTATATGGCCTGTACAGGCCTCAAACTTGCAAGCCTCCTGATCAGTCCCCAAGTACAGTGATATAGGCTTGTACCATGAAGCCCAAGCTTCAGGCCTGGTTTGTTGTTTTGTTTTCTGATTAAGACCTTATTTCTCTTTCCCCTTCATACCTAGTGATTTTGTTTTATACTGGTTTTTGTGGATGAAATGATGCTATGGAGTCTCTGGATTCTGTTATCTTCCTCTGAAAGGTGCTGATTCCCACACCCCCCAGCAGATCAGCAGCAGAGTGGGGCACTGTGAACTCAACTTAGCTTGGTATTATGCTGACAGGGCATCTCTCTGGTAAGCCCAAAACATTCCCCAAGTCTAAGTTTGTGAAAGTCAACTCCAAACTGTCTCCTTTGTAGATCTTGTCAGAACTTGGTTGTGAACTCTGCTGGAAATCAGTCTCCAGGGAGGCTCTAGGTATTCACACCCACATAGGGCTAGGCTGTCATGTGTAGCCAACGGGATCTTCTAAAAATGACAATGTGTGGTTTCTGAGGCTGATCACGAGACTTAGGTCTCTATCTTGCTCCTTTTCAGACTCCCAGCTACCATCTCATGAGCAGCCTGTGGGAAGTACACACGGAAGAGAAATGAGACTATTTTTTTTGAGACAAGGTCTTACCTTATAATTTTGACTGGCCTGGAACTCCCTATGTAGATCAGATTAGCCCTGAACTCACAGAGATGTGTGTGCTTCTGCCTCCCAAGTGTTGGGATTAAGTACGTACCATCACTCCTGGCAGAACTGAGGCCTCTTGCCAACAAGCAGCCCAGTCCAAGGAGGCCATCCTGGCAGCTTAATGTTGGCTCCAACCAAATTGTGGCATGACTAACCTCATGAGAGCCAGGACTGTCCAGCTCAGCTATTTGCCAATTCTTGATGAAGCAAACTGCAGGCAATATAGTTGTTTACTGTGTTTAAATACTAAGTTTGGGGGTAACATGGCATATAGCAATGCATAAATACGACAGGGTATGTCTAGAGAGTGTTTTGCTGTAGGATGTTGTCCCAGCTCTGGGGAACTAGATTGTGGTGTCAGCCAAATTTGAGGGACATTCATGAGGTGTAAAGTCTGTCTGCCTTGTCAGGGTCCCAATGTGTGTGCCCATTTCTCAGCTGAGGACAGTGGGGCAGGTTAGGCTCCACCCCACACTTTCTCTCCTGTGTCCTCTCTGGAGAGTCCTGCTGTTTCATTCCCCTTCAGCTCAGCAACCTCCCCCGCTCCACCACTCTTTTCCCTCCAATACTGGGGACTGAACCTAGGTCCTCATGTATGAGACAAGCTCTCTACCACTGTCACAGTGCAGCCCCAGTGCAGCAATGCTTCGTTTTTGTCGTTTTAACTTTTCAGTGCTGAGGATTAGTGTTGGGGATCTTTTCTTTTCTGGTCTTTTTGTGACAGGGTCTCCCTGTAGCAGAAGCTGGCCTGGTACTTGCTGTGTAGACCAGGCTGGCCTCGATCTCAAAGAGATCCACCTACTTCTGCCTGGGACTAAAGGCATGTTGCCACCATGCCCATGTTGGGGATCTTTTTGAACCAAGCCCCAAAGCATGCCAGGCAACCTCTCTCCTGCTGAGCTATGTCCCTTGCCCTTCAGCTCAGAAGCAGCACAGCACTCTGGCTGGACTTGTCTTCCTGTGCTCTGCCCAAAACAGCTGGGGAGGGCAAGGCCAGCTCATGGATTTCCCTGCTCTGGGCATGGCAACTGTGTGTGGGGTTCCTACTTGGAAACAGGTATTGCATCTATCTTATCCGTGTTACTTGGCCACACCTGGTCTGGGACAAGCTTCTGTGACAGTCAACAGCAAAGCCTCCATCAGAGACTGGCTAAGAACTCTTGATTCTCCTCCCTCCTCCTCCCAGGTTCTGGATTATAGGCATGTGCCACCATGCCTGCCTCTTCAGATCTTGCAGCGTACAAAGGTAAGTGGGAAAAGGGATGTACTCTGAATCAAGTCTGATATTGAATAAACATTAATGGGCTGAAGTTGTCTCTTAATGTTTTTGTGGTGCTAGGGATAGAACCCAGGGCTTTGCACATGCTAGGTGTCTACACTTAAGATACACCCCAACCCTGGTTTTTTAGTTCTGACAAAGGTACCCTGGAGGCACAGGGTGTTACTATCAGAGGCAGAACAGATGGGGGACTCTATTAGCTTTGCAATTTTTCAGTAAACCTAAAATTTAAAAAAGATGCCAGTCAGGCAGGGAGGGGAGGCTCATTCCTGTACTAGGGAGGAAGAGGCAAGCAGATCTCTGTGTTTGAGTTGGGCCTGGTCTACATCAAGAGTTTTAGGCCATCCAGCATTTCATATTAAGACATTAAAAACAACAACAACAACAACAAAAACCCTCTGTAAAGAGGCAGGATGGGTGTTCTAAGTGGCATGGCTGTCTCTAGGCTGGCAGCTCTTGCTACCTCTGGTCAGTCTCTGCTTCAAGCTGCCAAAGCCTTTCACCAGTCTAGAAAAAAAAGTGGCTCACAGCACAAGCTCAGGGCTTAGGAAGAAACTAATTTTATTCCCTCTCTTGTCATTTTCATAATTAGAAAAAGAAGTGTGACTTTGCATGGAACCTTGTTTTTCAGCCAAACCCGAGTGAGTGGGCAGCAGTGGCCCTGGCTCTGCTTGGTCCTTAAGGCTGCGGCAATCGCCCCCACCCTGCCCTTTTACACACAGCAGGATATAGAGATGGTGGTGGCAGGAGAAATGGGGGCAGACGCCAGGTCCCTGAGCACTACAAAGTCACAGTGGGTGGTCAATGGATCAGAACACCGAAGCCAAAGCCGGGGGCCAAGCCCAGTTTAAAGTGAAAGGCCAGTGTTGACCATGATTCTCGACAAGGGCGTGGCAGGGGGCATGGCTAGAGTGATGGGTAGAGAAGACCACAAAACTAACCCCTCAGGACAACGCCTGCCCGAGTGGAAGGCACCCCAGTGGCATGGGCACACATGGCCTGGCCAGAGCCCGGTGGGCAGATCTGTCCCCCATGTCCTCTCTTACCCAGAAGGCAGTTACAGCCAGGTGGGCACCGTCAGGTCTCATGGCCCTGTCCTACCTCAGGCTGGCTGGGGCTCCCATGGCCCAGACTCCAGAAGGAGTGCCCAGCATCTGAGTCCACATGCACCTGGCCCTCCTTTGCTCTAGGGAGGATGGCAGACAGACTGGAGCCCAGGCAGGGGTTGCCATTCTTCTGCCACAGCAGTCACTGCTTCCTCTGGAGCTCAGAGAAACCAGTACTGATAATTGTCAGGATTTTACAGAGTCCCAACAACCTGATCAACCAAGGGGCTGAACTGTGTCCCCTCAAGGATACTTTCAAGTCCTAACCAGGGCACCTATGATGTAACAACCTTACTTGGAAATAAAGTCTTAGCAGATGTAGACCACTGTCTTCACAGGAAGAAAAAAATCAGAATTGGGTTAGAGTGCAAGGAGACAGCAGTGATGACAGCAGAGCCTGGATGATGCTGACAGCAGCCAGACAGCTGGGAAGAGGAAGGAAGGCCCTACCTGGAGCCTCCTGTACTGACTACACCCAGGCTTGGGGCTTAGCCTCTGGAACTGCAAACTAGTAACTTTCTGTTGTTCAGTGTCTAAGAAACCAGGTATCTAATTCCAAAGGTAATACTGCCCATCTGAGGATGAACAAGGAGGTAAGCTATGGTCCCAGGTCTGGTGGGGGCTTATTTGTGATCCCAGTAGTGGGGTACGTGTGTATGTATGTCAGGAAGACAAGAGTTGGAGGCCAGCTTGGGCTACATGGTAAAATCCTGTCTCCAAACAAAACAAAAAAATGAAAAAGAAAATTTTTTTAAAAAAGGCTCTGGGCCAGGCATGGTGGTGCATGCCTTTAATCCCAGCACTCGGGAGGCAGAGACAGGTGGATCTCTGTGAAGTTCAAGGCCAGCCTGGTCTACACAGTGTGTTCCAGGACAGCTGGGGCTACAGGGAGACTCTGTCTCAAAAAGACCAAAGAAAAAAAAAAAAGGCTCAGGAAAAAGTAGTCTCTCAACTAAGACCTTAGAGAGGAGAAAGTTCAATTTGGTCTGACACTCAGTGGGAGTTGACTCTCTGAAACAAGGACTGTGTTGGCTTGGGTGGCCACCCTAGGAAGCAGCCTTGGTGAGAGATGGGTCTGCAGTGGTTCTGGGCCGTGGTTTGTACTTGGAGACAACCACTGGCCCCTGGTGACAGCCACCTTGGGCCTCTTGGGGGGGGTGGGGTGTGTGTGTGTGTGTGTGTGTTTTCAGCCATATTCCAGACTTTCGTTCATCTCTTCTGTTCGAAGGGGACCCCAGCTCAGTGAAGGTTGGTCTCAGGGTCTTGCAGAGCTGTCCAGTAATCTGAGTGGTTCTAGGGATTTGAGTGGCCTTTGCCTGGGTGGAAGCACTGGTGGAGCACTGGTCTGAGGAAAGTCATATTTCCAGTCTAGAGAGCACAGAGGTCAGGGCTAGGAAGGGGCTGCTGGGAATGGGAGGTCCCTCAGCAGTTCTGCCTGGGCTCTGTCCACCCTCCCTTCTTGGAAACAAGGGCCATCTGGGGCATGGGAGGAGGGGCAGTCCAAGCCCGCAGTTTCCACTTGGAAGCCCTCTTTATTTGGCCTGGGATGGAGAAAGGCTGGGGTCAGAGTGCACATATCCCCATGGAAACAGCAATGAGTCTGGCCTCTGAGGGACCCCAGCCTAGTAGGGGGTCTCAGGGATTCTTTTGGCCAAGGGGCCTGGGCCTTACCTTTGGCAGCAGCTCTTACAGAGAGGTGCCAGCCATGAGGGTTTGAGGAACAGGGAGGCCAGTAGACTTCAGTCGGGGCCATATGGAGTAGAAGCACAAAGTGCCTTCTAGGGCTGCAGGCTCTGCAGGAAAGTACTGAGTGCAGCAGCTAGAATATGGAGTCTTCAAACAAATGACAAGAACCTTGGAGAGACCAAAGAGGGGTCAGCAGTGCTGCTGCTGTTCTTGTGTGACCTGCTCCACTTCGGGGCCCACCTGGGACTGGGCCCCACCAGCTTGCCTAAGGCTGCCCTCCAAGAACACCTTCTCTTGTTATGTCTCAGAACTTCTAGGCTGCCTATGTATCTAAACAGGTTCCCCCACCCCCACCCCTGGGAGCCTGGCATGGGCGCCAGATGAACCCTGAAGGATGAGAACTTCTTCTTTCTCCAGGATTCCACCCAGAGTCCTACCTGGGTCCTTTCTTTTCTACCTTGGGGTACTGTAACACGCAGACCAGGAGTTGGTGGGTTTGGTTGGCCACACTCTCTGAAGGGGACTTAAGAAGGCTCAGTGGGAACAGGAAAAGACCAGCTACCAATAACATTCTTTAAGAAAATTCAAACCACTTGCAGTTTTGAATACATCTGCATGTTGACTGTAGTATTCTAAATGCAGATTTTTAAGGAAAAATGTTCCCACTGCCAAATTTGCAATCAAACGTGCTATGTGTAATTACATATATGCTAGATAGATTTAAAAGGTGCTAGGGAGTAGGGTAGTGCCCAGACAGATGATCCAGGACCTGGAGAGCAGACTTATTCCCCACTGTTGGTGGAGTTTGGCTACTGCCCAGCTAGATATGTTCCAGGAGCTCTTGGTGGCCCAAAGTTAAGTCCTGGCAAGGAATATGGTGAGGCAGAACATCTCACTAGGGCCCACATCCTGCACTACTCACTACAGTGTTTGGATGAAAGGTAATGTGGAAGGCTCTGTGGGGCCAGCCTCTGCTGGTGTCCAGCAAATTCAGTCTGTTCCCACTAGGTTCACCCTGCTGTCCTGTTCTTAGGTCTTTCCTGGACTTAAAGCCACAGGGTACCAGCTTTTCAAGGACACTGCCTGGGCTTGGGGGGCTTTTCCTCACCCCTTTCAGACCAGAGCACTGGACCAGGAACATTCTTGAGAGTTCAAGGAGACATGGACGGTGTAAAGAGCCAGGACCAGGTACAGCAGGTGGGCCCTGGGCCACAGCGCTAGCCTCCAGAACCAGGCAAGGCAGAATGTTTTGGCATCTATAATCTGGCTGGCCCAAGTACTGAGGCAGCAGGAAGGTAGAGCACTACAGTCTGCACTTCGGGTGTCCAGTCTCGTCCAGAAACCACTACAGATGGCGACCAGAGCCCTCCTCCCAGTTCGTGGTACCCATTCTACGACCCTGTGCGGGGCACCAGCAGGGCCTTATAGGAAATGCAGGCAGACACACAGCAGGCGGCTGAGAGCAATGACACCCAGCCGGCAGCAAGAGGACCTGCCTGGGTCCAAGAGCCTGGGAAGACCGTGCAGCGGACTGGGTCTGGGGAACACTGGGTCACAGGCCTGGGTGTGCCAACCTCGGTTGGCTCGGTCCGGGGACCACCCGGACACAGGGCTCGGGGCCCCACTCCGCAGGAGGCCCGGGGCCTAGCTTGCAACCCGCGGGCAGGGACCTCCGGGACCACCGTCCTTCGCGCGTCTCTAACCACACGGCACTCATTCCCAGTATTCCGCGCACACCCGCGCCGGTCCGCGGCACCGGAGCTCCGGCCCCGGCTGGTTGGCACCTCTGCAACTCGCCGGCCGAGGCCC
>NW_008345700.1:1017137-1040203 GCF_000622305.1 Nannospalax galili
GCTGGCGGGACCCGCGGAGTCACCCGGGCTGGGGCTGGGGCCCGGCCGTCCGGCCTCGTCGGAAGTGCCGGGGCGCGGCGAGTCGGACCCCGCTGCCTCCCTCTCGGCGGTGAAGGGGTGCTTAGTCTTGGTTTTTGGAGGGACCGAGTTCTCCATCTCGGAGTGCTTAGTCTTGATTGTCGGGGGTACCGAGTTCCCCGTCTCGGGGTGCTTAGTCTCGGTTTTCGGAGGGACCGAGTTCCCCATCTCCGGGTGCTTAGTTTTGATTGTTGGGGGGACCGAGTTGCCCAGCTCGGGGTGCCTTAGTCTTGGTTTTCGGGGGGACCGAGTTCTCCATCTGGGGGGTGCTTAGTCTCGGTTCTCGGTGAAGGAACATGGATGAGGGTGTTGCCGGTGCTCGGGCAACATTGAGCTTTTCTCCCTTCTCAGCCCAGGACGGGGTTTGACATTGACGACGAAACGGTATCAAAACGGATGTTCTGACAGGAATCATTTCCAGGTAGATTGCTGGGGTCGCGTGTGTGTGTGTGTGTGTGTGTGTGTGTGTGTGTGTGTACATTAGTCTGGTACCTATGCCTGAGTATTCCCTGTGATGGCTTCCTTTGTGTAGGTATGTATGTATGTGTGTGTTTGCACATGTGTGGAGTTGTGTAGTGTGTGTGTGTGTTGTGTAGATTTCTGGGGTCGTGTGTGTGTGTGTGTGTGTGTGTTGTGTAGATTTCTGGGGTCGTGTGTGTCTGTGTGTGTTACAACCGACCCCGTAAAGACCATAGGGTGAAGTTCCTCGGTGCTGCCCGGCTGCACCCAGACTATGAAGGCCTTGACTTTTAAATGAGTTAAAGACCAAGATCATGCGTGGACTATATTAACTTTATTTGAAGTCAGGTCATGCGCAGGGAAACTAAGCTAGGAAGCACCCCTGCCTAGGAAGCTGAGACTTGTAACTTGAATTCTCCATGTTCAAGTTCTGGTTACATATTTACATGGACGCGAACAGCAATATCTGAAGAAGCACAACTGCAGAAACACTCCGTGTGCACACAGCTCTTTCCGTGTGTCCTCAATATGTGCTCCCATTCCTCGAGACCCAGAGAGTTCAAATCTTAACTGCCGACTAGCGATGAGGAGGGTTCACATGCCTTGCACTCGATGACTTTGAGTCATTTCCTTTTCTTTCCTTCCATTTTCTCCCCTGCCCAGCAGCGTTCGCTTTGACTTGATGGCTGGTGGAGTGTGGACTTAACTGCTTGCTTGTGCGTTTGTCTAAGCTTTTGTGAAGAATCCACTGATTCCAAGGGTCAACATTCGATTTTTAGAGTATTAGCTAATCAACTTAATGAATTTCAAAGATTAATGGACACTTTTGTCTGTGCACAGATATGATATATTGATTGTGATGTGTGAACTATTGTAGCTTGAAGTTTGTAAAGAAATACAGAGAAAAGTAATAAGCCTACAAGTGTGATCACTAGGTGGTGTTTGTACAGCCAAGCTGTAGAAGGTTATTGTTATTAGGCCTTTGCCTGCTGAAATGTGAGGAACCAATTGAAGACTTGGGTGGAAACTACAGAGTGAGTCCAGAGTTAGAGACCTGTGGGTTACTTAGGGAGGAGCCAGCCTTTTATCTGTTAAAATGCCTTCCAGAAGCAGTCAGGCTTTAAAAAGATTTATTAACCTGGCAGAATGTGAACTAATTAGTTACTTCCCTTTTTACAGCTTTGACAATTCACTGTAAAATGTGAATGTGGATGGAGTTAGACTAAGAGGATAGAAACCACTAGTAAAATTGTGCTACCTGCATTGTAGGAGGTCTTCTCCTTACATGTAGAAGCACCTACCGTGATGCTCAAGCTTATCGTCTGCATTTATTTACATCCAGCAAATACTTCTGAGTAAATGATTTACTCAGTGAGAATCGAGGACAGACAGCTTTAAAAATATTTTATTACATTTATTTGTGTGTGTGTGTGTGTGTGTGTGAGAGAGAGAGGGAGAGAGAGATGTGCATGTGTGGAAGTCAACACATGTGTCATGGTGCATGTGTGGAAGTCAGAACACACGTGTCAGTGCATGTGTGAAGTCAGAACACAACTTGTAAGAGTTGGTTCTTTTGCCGTCGTGTAGTTTCAGGAGTTGAACGCAGTCACTGGCGGTGAAGCTTGGTTGCCGGTGTCTTTAACTGCTAGAGCCATCTCACTGGCCTTTTTTTTTTAAGTTCAGTCTTGCTGTGTAGCTATGACTGGCCTAGAACTTGGTATAT
This sequence comes from Nannospalax galili, assembly GCF_000622305.1. Classification (NCBI taxonomy): domain Eukaryota; kingdom Metazoa; phylum Chordata; class Mammalia; order Rodentia; family Spalacidae; genus Nannospalax; species Nannospalax galili. The sequence continues at coordinate 1,019,398 of NW_008345700.1, forward strand.
AGACTAGGATGGCTTTGCGCTTTGGCCAATCCTTCTGTCTCTGCCCCTTATGCTAAAATTACAGACATGAGTGGCTACACCCAGATTTTTTGTCTGTCTGTTTCATTTATTTTTTAATTTTTTTGTGGGGTGGTATTCCAGATTGAACTGTGGACCTAGAGCATGTTAGGTAAGCCCTCAACCACTGAGCCCTGAATCTACATCTTGATGTTTATATATTCCAGTCTAGTGTTGGCTGGTACATTGCTCATGACTGTAGAATACATGCTTCAGATTAGCATCTTGTCTCCTGACTGCTTTTCTCTTCTGTTTCTCCATTTACTACAGAGTGTGGCTGTTCCCAAATTTGAGGTGACCTGTCCTGACCCTAGACCTTTGTCCAGATTGGTGTTGGACATGAACCACTACTTGTTCTCCCTTCCTAAGCGCAGCACACAGCTTTTTTAATGGCCATATAAGCTTTCTTGCCTTTTGAATGAGTTCTTGAAAGTAGGACTCTGGTTCTACCTTGGGCAGCCTTGTTTCTGCTCAGTTTCTCATGATAGGAACTCAGAAAATGCTATAAAATGGACAAAATGCTTAGGTGAACTACCCATCTTAATTTCAGCATTTGCTCTGTTTGCCAGTGTTGGAACAGAAGAGTTCCAAGAAGCTGAGTATGGAAGAGTGTATTGAACTGAGGTCCCTTTCAGCTACGCCTAGCTGGAGCCTCACTCTGGAAGCTCACTTGTTCCTGCTTGTGGAAGGCCCTTGCAGATAGGACTTTGCTACTTGTGGCTTCCCCCATCTTTGCCTGGTTCTCATCTGTTCTAGCCAGACTTTAGGGAGGCAGGCCTCAGTTTGCTAGTCATGGTGGCTTTTGCTCATCCTACTTTAACTCAGATGTTAAATGGAGATGAACTCCCGGAACATTGCAAGCATATAAGAGCATCAAGCAACTTGGAGTGAGTTTCTGCCTCTTCCCATTGTTGATTTCTCTGGATCACTGGGCAAGGGAAGAAGAACATGAAGGACACGAGGTACAGAAGCAGAGGGGTCATTTAAGCCTAGAAAATCAGGTTCATGTTTACAGTGTCAGTATGCTCTGTTAGTTTCTCTGGAAATGGATATTTATAGTGAACATTGGGAGAAGATTTAATATTGCTTACCTAGGGACTCTTTGCAAAAAATATTTTTTTATTATTTTATGCATATGAATGTGTTTTCCGCATGTATATACGTGTACCTTTGTCGTGCTGTGCCCGCAGAGGGCAAGGAGGTATTGGATCCTCTGAAACTAGAGTTATAGACAGTTATTAGCTGCCATGTGGGTGCTGGGAACCAAATATGGGTCCTCTGCAAGAGCAGCCAGTGGTCGTAACTGCTGAGCCATCTTCCCAGCTCTACTGAGGGACTCAAAGATCCAATTCAAATTTATTGTCCCTTTTAATCCAGGAAATAACTTCTGAGTAAATGCTTTAATTAGAATTGAAAGTGAAGACAAGTCTTTTTTTTTTTTTTTTTTTGAGACAAGGTCTTCCTATGTATAACTTTTGAGAGTTAATTTGATGAGATTTGGTTTGCTATTTAAAAGTCAAAACAGAGCAGGGAGAGCACGGTGCCACACTCTTGTAATCTCAGTATTGAGGAGGCCAAGGCAATGGGATTTACGTATTTTTGAGCTCAGCGTTCACTACAGTATGAGTTCAAGGCCAGACTAGGCTACAAACTGAGACCCTATTTGAAATAACAGTAGTAACAACAACAACAAAAAAAGCAAAAAGATGACTGGAGACTATAGTTCAGTGATAGAATGCTTGCTTAGCATTCTCAAGCCCTATATATTCAATCTCTAGTTTTGCCAAGAAAAGGAAAGAAAAATACCTCAGATCAGTTACTTTCTTTTTTTAGTCTTCTTTCCTGTCCTGAAACCAATACTGATGAATTACTATTTTTTGGGAACTAGCTATGTAGCCCAGACTGACTTGGAACTCCCTGTGTAGACCAGGCTGGCCTCAACTCACAGAGATCTGCCTTTGCCTCCTAAGTGTTGGTATTAAAGGCCTGTACTACCACACTCAGTACATCTTAATTTCTACTGAGTGGTTTCAACAAAACAAAATGTGTAAAGATAGAAGTCAAAGTGTTAGTTGAGCTCACAGCTCAAACCCCGTCCCCACCTCTGGCAGTGAGCCTTCCTAGCGGGTGCTTAGAAGAGGTGTTCTTTCTTTGCAAGGAGTTGGGACTTCAGTTCTTAAAGTTTCCCTGCATTTACATTCCAAGAGTTGATAGGAAGTTTGATGTGCTTTTAGAAGGCATTTGTATATTAGTAATGTTTCCATGTTTCAGTTCCCGTGTTTCTGCTGCTATATTATGGAGATTGATAGGCTGGGAAACACATTTCTGACTCTTACTTCCTTTAGTCAGTTCTCTACACCTTGCCTGATCTTTGCAAAATACAGATGTGGTCCTGTGAGTCCTCTGTCTTCCTTCCCCTTCCCCTTCCCCTTCCCCTTCCCCTTCTTCTTTTCTTTTCTTTTCTTTTCTTTTCTTTTCTTTTCTTTTCTTTTCTTTTCTTTTCTCCTTTTCTTTCTCTTCTTTTCTTTTCTTTTCTTTTCTTTTCTTTTCTTTTCATTTCATTTTGGTCTTTTTGAGACAGGGTTTCCCTATAGCCCCAGCTGTCCTGGAACTCACTTATGTAGACCAGGGTGGCCTTGAACTCACAGAGATCTGCCTGCCTCTGCCTCCCGAGTGCTGGGACTAAAGGCGTGGGCTACCACGCCCGGCTATTTATTTATTTTTTAAGATATATTTTATTGGGGGTTGGGGATTTAGCTCAGTGGCAGAGTGCTTGCCTAGTAAGCGCAAGGCCCTGGGTTCAGTCCTCAACTCCGGGGGCGGGGGGATACATATATATATATATTTTTTTTTTGTGTGTGTATATATATATTTTCTTTTTAAATTATTTTATGTGCATGAGTGTATTGCCTGCATGTGTGTAAGTGCACCCATGTTGTGCAGTGCCCATGGAGGACAGAAGACGGTACTGGATCCCCTGAAGCTGGAGTTATAGATGGTTGTTAGCTGCCATGTAGTTGCTAGAAATCAAACCCAGCTCCTCTGCAAGAGCAGCCGGTACTCTTAACCACTGAGCCGTCTCTCCAGCTCTGAGTCCTCACTCTTAAAGGATCTCATTGTTTTTTGAGATTCATGATCCATGTCTTGCTGGGCTTTCTGCTTCCTGCTGCATTTCCTATTTTGCCCTCATCCGATTTCTTCAGCCCATCTCTTTTTTAAAAATCCCCAGTTTTGGGACTGGAGAGACGGCTCAGCAGTTAAGAACACTGGTTGTTCTTGCAGAAGACCCGGGTTCGAATCCCAGCACCCACATGGCAGCTAACAACTGTCCATAACTCCAGTCCCAGGGGATCCGACAGCCTCTTCTGACCTCCTCGGGCATTGCAAGACACAGGTGCACTTACCTACATGGAGGCAATACACGCATGTACATAAAATAAAAATAACAAAATATTTAAAAAATTGTAGTTTTATGTGTGCTTAGAAGTCAGAATATTTTCAGCAGTCTTTTCTTCCACTGTGGGTTCCAGGGATTGAATTTAGGGCATTATGCTTGTACTTTTATCTCCTCACCCATCTTGTCCCAATCCCATCTCTTTTAGCTGTACTTTTCCCTTGAGCCTTTGTATGGCTAGTTCTTACTCTTACCCATTCCATATGAGTGTAAACCCACTCGCTGTGTGTGCATGGGCTAGACTCGCTTTTGTTGTTAATTACTTGAGCCTCGTGCTGCTGGAAGCTCCTTGGTTCCTGCCTGTTGTAGAAGGCCCTTGTAGGTCTGATTTTAGTACTTGGGGCTTCCCCATCTTTCTTTGGTTTCTATTCTCATCTGTTCTAGCCATGCCTCTTGCCTGTCCCAAGCCTCGGTCCTACTGTGCTTCAGACTACCACAGTACTGTTTGTTCTGCCTGAAGTGTTCTTTAGATATTGGTGTGACTTGCTTCTCATGCTCTCTGAGATTTTTGCTCAAACTTTTCCTCAGGCACTGTCCCTGACCACTACTTTACTCCCTTGATGTGGGGCATGGTAGCACTTTAGTCCCAGCACTTGTGAGGCAGGCTGATCTCTGTGAGTTGTAGGCCATCATGGTCTACACAGTGAGTTCCAGACCAGCTAGGGCTACATAGGAGACCCTGCCTCATATATAGGCAAAAAATCAAACAACAAAACCCCCCAAACTCCCTTGTTTGGCATTCTCTTCTGCATAGCACTTACCCTCTACATTCTATTTGTTTGTCAGTACACTCATACAGATAAAAATAATAAAATATTAAAAAAATCACAAGAATTCAATTAAAAAAAAAGTAGACCATGGTGGCACACACTTGGGAGGCAGAGGCAGGCGGATCTCTGTGAGTTCCAGGCCAACCTGGTCTACATAGTGAGTTCCAGGCCAGCTGGGGCTACAGGGAGACCTTGTTTCAACCCCACCCCCCCAAAAAAAAGTGATAAGAATGATGCTTATAGCCCTGGTAGAGTGCTTGCATAGCAGCCCAAAGTTGTAGGTTCAATTCCCAGCACTGTTTTTCAAATAAGTGGAAGAAAATAATCCTTTTGAATGAAGGCAGGGAAGGAGAAAGTATCCTGAATGGAAAATGAAAATCATACTGCAGAAATATGTCCCAGGACAATGGTAATAGTCCCAAGTTTATTAAAAACAGAAATTAAAAAAAAATGATGTGAAGGAATGAGGTGGTATGAGCATACTTGCCTTGGTGAATGAGGCTGAGAAGGGGAGACTCAAGTTCTGGTTGAAGAGGTTAGTGAGGAGGCCTGTGGACCCATCAGAACTAGAGTAGAGAGGAGTGGCTTCCTAAGGTACAAGAGCTAGGGGTTGGGAAGAGAGGACAGAGTCATGAACAGGAGCCGATTTGTGTGTGTCATGTACTTATTTGTGTCCATGTGCTCATGCCACAGTGCATGTGTGCCAGTGCCATGGCGTGAGTGTAGAATTCAGAGGACAGCTTGGAGGAGTTTTTTCCTTCCACTCTGTGGGTCCCAGGAATCAGACTCAGGTTAATCAGGCTTGGTGGCAAGTGCCTTTACCAGCCGATCTGTCTTATGGGCCCCTGATACTGTTTTGGCAGACTGGAAGGGTGAAAGAGGAGAGGTAGCCAGAGATGATAGTAATTATTATATGAAAATTGGGCAGTACTGGCCCCACTTTTACTCTCTAAACCAGTGAGAGGGAAGGAGGGCCTCATTTGTGAGCTATATCTCTCTGTTTCCAAAAGGAGGCACTCATCTAATTTGTTTTGGAAGGTACCCTAGATTCATCCTAGTGCTCCACAGCACCAGAAGAGGGATCTCCAGGTCTAGAACATGCCATGTAGTCCCTGTCTTTCTGGAGTCTTACCTAGTCAGTCTTTCGTTGCTCCACTGTTTTGCTGTCATGCTGCCAGTTTCTCTGAAACCAGCTTTCTTCTGAGCTACGGTGAGTTAATTTAAGGCTCAGCTCTTCTTTCTGGGATGTCTGTCCCTGTTTCCATCGGTGTTGCAGATATGGGTCTAAGGCTCAGATGCACTAGATGCATGTGTTTTGTGCTCGTTTATTTTTGTGAATGCCAGGCCCCATCATATTGCCCACTTTCCATACCATCCTCTGCAGTGAGGTTCTCAAGAGCAGGACTCTTTGACTAACATCTTAGTATCTATAGTACATGGACATAGGCAGACTCAGTTAACAAATGGAAGCAGCTATTGGGTATTACTCTTTTCTTCCTAAGGATTTTTTTTTTTTGTCTCTTTGAGACAGGGTCTCCCTGTAGCCCCAGCTGTCCTGGAACTCACTGTGTAGACCAGGCTGGGCTCGAACTCACAAAGATCCACCTGCCTCTGTCTCCCAAGTGCTGGGATTAAAGGCGTGTGCCACCACACCGGCTTCTTCCTAAGAATTTTTATTTCACAGGTTTATATAGTTTTAGATTTTTTTCAATTAGAAATAGGAGGCTTGGCCAGGCATTGTGGTGCATACCTTTAATCCCAGCACGAGGCAGAGGCAGGCTGATTTCTGAGTTTGAGGTCAGCCTGGTCTACATAGTGAGTTCCAGGCTAGGGACATCCCATCTTTTTATTTTTATTAATTTATTTTTTAAAGAAATTGGAGGTTTGTATTACTTCCCTCCAAAGATTAGCAGTCTGTGTTTTTTGTGCAGAGCTTTGCTTTATGCAGCTTAAAAAAAACGATTTATTTACTAATTGTTTACTTAATGTACTAGTGTGTATGAGTATGTATGTATAGCCATGACATGCCATGACTTGAGATTTGATTGTGGATGTCAGTGAACAACTTGTGGGAGTTGGTTCTCTCCTGTGTGGGTCCTAGCCCCTGTGTATAGCTTTTGAGTTGCAAATCTTTAGTTCATCTTAACTGAGTACTCAACAGCAGGAAATCCCAAAGATGCTAGTTAAATGACTCGCCCAAAGTCACTGTGCTTTATGTGATAGAGAAACTATGACTCTTGCAAGGTCTGGGAAATTACTGTTCTGCCTCTCAGGAAAAGTTTTAACCTAATTATCTGTATGTGCACTGAAGGGCGGACCATTAGAGTTTTGTACTTACTCTTCACATTGCCTTTCTTTTTTCATAGTTTTTTAAAAAAATATTTATTATTTTTATTTTATGTGTATGAGCGTTATGCCTGCATGTAGGTAAGTGCACCTGTGTTGTGCAATGCCTGTGGAGGACAGAAGAGGCTGTTGGATCCCCTGGAACTAGAGTTGCGGACAGTTGTTAGCTGCCAGGTGGGTGCTGGGGTTCGAGCCCTGATCTTCTGTAAGAACAGTCAGTGTTCTTAACTGCTGAGCCATCTCTCCAGCTCCCATAGTATTGTTTTTTATTGCTGATTGATTAATTTACTTTTGTTTTCTGAGGAAATCTTGCTGTGTAGTTCTGGCTGGCCTGGAACTTGCTATATAGACCAAGCTGACCTCCAGCTTGCGATTTTCCTGTCTTAGCCTCTTGAGTGTTGGGAGTGCATGTGCCGCCACACCTGACTGTTTGACATTCTTTTTTTCTTATTTTAAAATTTTGTTATTTGTGTGTAGGAGGGAGGCAAAGGGGGGAGGAGCAGGAAGAGAAAGGGGGGTATATGTGCATATGAACAGGTGTATATACGCAGCAGTGTGTATGGAGGTCAGAGCTAGACTTTCAGAAGTGGGCTCTCCTGCCATGTTGAAGCAAGGCCTCCTGCTGTTTCTGCTGCCTTCATACTCAGGCTCTCTTGCTTTCCATCTGAGCACTTTACCAGTGGAGCCATTCTGCCCCCCTGAGTAAAAATTTTAAGAGATACCTGCTTTATCATTTTTCCCATTTTTCTGTTTCTCACTGGAAAGAAATGGATGTGAACCATGTAACAAATGGTTTTGGGAACTCTGTTGCAAACATGGTGGTTGTCAAAGTAGAGTCCCCAGACTGGCAGCATAAATGTACCTGAGAACTCATTGCAAATGAAAATTCTCCAGTCCACCCTGGACTTTCTGAATCATAAGCTCTGGAATGGGGGCCAGCAGTCTGTGTTCTAGCAAGCCCTTCCTGTGGTTCTGACACCCAGGAGTCTGTTGATTGATAAGCCAGTTTGGAGATTGCAGTGATGGACCTGGTGTGGGAATGATGATTGATTGGCTACTGTTGGGACTGTAGTGTGGAGAGAAACAGATGGGGCTTAAAAATGCTTTATTCATATTTTATGAGTGTATTGCCTGAATGTGTATAAGTGTACCCGTGTTGTGTGATGCCCTGGAGGTCAGAAGAGGGTGTCAGATCCCCTGGAACTGGAGAAACGAACGGTGCCATTGGGTACTGGGAATCAAACCCAGGTCCTGGGTCTTCTGCAAGAGTAGCAGTGCTCTTAACCAATGAGCCATGTGTTCAGCCCAGATGGGGCTTAAGTAGAAAAATTTCAGAGTAAAGTTGATTAGGCATGTGTTTTGGCATGAGCTGTAGGGAAGAAGTCTCAGTAGTGACCTCTAAACGCCCTCCCCCCACAGAACCAGATGTGTGGAATTGCCTTTTGCTGTCTAGGTAAAAGTATTCCTTTATTGAACATTTACATTTACTTTCTTTTTAATTATTTAATTATTTTTATTTTATGTGTATGCTTATATTGCCTGCATGTAGGTAAGTGCACCTGTGTAGTGCAATGCCCTCGGTGGACAGAAGAAGGCTTTGGATCCCCTGGAACTGGAGTTAACAGACAGTTGTTAGCTGCCATGTGGGTGCTGGGATTTGAACATGGGTCTTCTGCAAGAACAGCCAGTATTAACTGCTGAGCCATCTCTCCAGCCCCCACATTTACTTTCTGACCTTAGTTCCAGAGGTCAGAAAGAAGATGAAAGCCAATTGAGAAATAACAATTTATTGACTTTCTTTGCTTAAATATTTTGTTGTTGTTGTTTTGAGACAGGGTCTCCCTGTAGCCCCAGCTGACCTGGAATTTGCTACGTAGATAGGCTGGCCTCCATCTCACAGAGATCCACCTGCCTCTGCCTCCCAAGGAATTAAACACACATGCCACCATACCCAGTTCCTTTGCCTAAATATCATTTTCTGTGAAGCTGACATTGAGAGACCCCCCCCCCCATTTACAACTGTATTCCTAGAGACTGTAAAGATGGGTCAGAGCTTAAGAGTGCTGCTTGTTCCACAATCATGAGGACTGGAGTTCTTTTCAGGACTCACATAACAAGCGGGGCATTGCCCCAAATGACTAAAACCCGGGTGCTGAGGTGGCAGAAGACAGGATTGCCTAGTTGAGACATGAGCCTGGGTTCAGGAAGAGATGTTGGCTAGAGGAATAGGTAGGGGTAATGGAGGAGGATACCTGAAGCTCTTTCCTGACCTTGGCACATGTGCATACCGCAGTAGCACACACAAGTATGCATGTACTCACACAGACACATACATGTATAAGCATGAGTTAGCTGGCTCAGCAATTAAGAGCACTGCTGCTCTTGCAGAGGACCCAAGTTTGGTTCCCAGCACCCACATGGCAGCTCACAATTGTCTGTAACTTCAGTTCCAGGGATCTAATCGCCTCTCCTGTACCAGGCATGCATGTGGTACTCATGCAGGCAAGGAAATGCTTATACACGTAAAATAAAAATGAACCTTAAGAAATTGTATTCCTCTGCTCGCTCTCTCCATCCCAGTGACTATCTCATTTGTTGTCTCCTTGCCTACTTGCTTGAAGGGGAGGTCTGTGAAGATAGGGCGCTTGTCCTGTGTTTATACTTGCATCCCCAGAGCTGGTTGCTTGTTTGGTGTGCAGCATGTAGGCTGAAGGAAGCGCAGTGACAGCTGCCTCTGCTCAGATCACAGCAGACTTAGGACTGCAGAGTAGAAAGGAGTGTGGCTGACTCAGCCTCAGGCCTTTTTCTGGGTGTGACTTGGATGTCTGGAGGTCTGTCCAGTGAGTGCCTGTGGCATTCATTCTGTCTGTCTCTTGCTCTTGTGTTCAGATTCATTCTCATGGTAGCCTGAGACGGGCATGAACTGAGAGAAGAGTGTGGAGAGGCTCATCCAACCTCAAGCAACTTGCTCTTCTTCAAGTGGGAGAAAGTGTTGTTTCAGCAGAAGCTGCACTACCAAAGTAAAAGCTCACAGAATGAGATTGCTGAGAAAGGTGCATGTGGGGAGTGACCTCTCCTCCCTCTTATCCCTTCTTGTTTTTTTTTTTTTTCTGTTTTTGAGACAGTCTTAGGTAGTTCAGGATGGCCTCAAACTCACTATATATATGCTTTAACTTCCTGCCTGTTTGGATCACTGGTGTCTACCAATAAGCTGAGCTAGTAATTTTATTGACCTCAAACCGCTGATCTCCTTGCCTTCATCTCTTAAGTGCTGAGATTGTAGGCATGTGACACCATACCTGGCTTTTTCTTTTTTTTTGAGACAGGGTCTCCCTGTAGCTCCAGCTGTCCTGGAACTCACTATGTAGATATGTAGACCAGGCTCCCCTTGAACTCACAGAGATGGCCTGCCTCTGCCTCCCAAGTGCTGGGATTAAAGGCATGTGCTACCACGCCTGGCTAAAGAGGTTTTTTTTTTTTTTGATTGTTGAGTTCTGAAATCTGAAAGAAACCTCCAAACAGAAAGTATTTTTTTCTTTAAATTTAGCTCCTTAAATTGGGCATGATGGCATGTGCCTTTGATCACAGCATTTGTGAGACTGAGGCAGACAGATTGGCAGGCGAATCTCTGTGAGATCAAGGCTAGCTTGGTCTCCATAGTGAGTTCCAGGCCAGCTAGGGCTACAGGGAGACCCTGTCCCAAGAAACAAAAACAAAACAAAACAAAAAACCCAAAACAAGCAAGCAAAAAAGGAATAAAGAAAATTTAGCTTCTTAAAAAACTCCATTTATAAAGAGTTACTTATTTTTGTTTTATGTGTATGAGTGTTTTGCCTGCATGTATGTATGTGCACATGTGTGCCTGGTGCTCGTGGAGGCCAGAAGAGAGTGTTGGATTCTGCTGAAACTGGAGTTAGAGATGGTTGGGAGCTGCCATGTGGGTAGTAGGTACCCAACCTGGGTCTTCTGCAAGAGTAGCAAGTGCTCTTAACTGCTGAGTCATCTCTCTAGACTCACAGCTCCTTTATTTTGATTGACTGATTGATTGATTGATTGATTGATTGATTGATTGATGAGGTAGGGCTTCCCGGTGTTTAACCTTCTGGCCTTGGCTTCTTAAATACTGGAATTGCAGGACTGAGCCACCATGCCCATCTTACAGCTCCTTTGAGAGAAGTACTAGTGACTTGATTTCTTAAGTGTCTACCTTGGGAGTCTAAACCTGGGTGTGTTTTCTCAGTTACCAGTGTGTCCTTGGTTTCTCAGGGTTCTCAGTGAGTCAGTAAAGTAAGTCAGTGAAAAAGCAGAAACTAGACATGAGTGCCGTGTAATCCAGGCACCTGCTGGGAGTCACTGTGTACTCTTACTATTTTTGTGCTGGAGGGAACCTGGGGCCTTGTGCATGCTAGACAAGCACCTCTGCCATTGAGCTATAGCCCAAGCCCATATTATTATTACTATTGCTATTATTATTATTTTGTTGTTTTGAGATAGGGTCTCTCTGTGTAGCTCTGGCTGGCCTGGAGTTTGTGGTGTAGACCAGTCTTGGCCTTGGATTCACAAAGATCCACCTGCCTCTGCCTCTCGAGTGCTGGGATTAAAGGCATGTACCACCACACCCTGCCCCTCATTATTATTTTTGAGACAGGGTCTTATGTAGCCCAAGCTGGTCTGGAACTTACCAAGTAGATGAGGATGGCCTTGAACTCCTGATCATCTTACCTTTCCCAAGTGCTGGAACTGCAGGCATGTGCTACCACACCTAGTGTATGGGAATATGATTAAGGGCTATTTACTGGTTCAGAAGAAATAGTTTTTGTGTTTTGTTTTGTTTTGTTCTATAGCCTAGGATAGTCTTGAACTTGTTCTGTTGCTGAGAATTACCTTCAATTTGATCCTCCTGCCTCCATCTCTTGAGTGCTGGGATTGCAGGCGTGATACACTACACCCTGCTGGACATAGTAACAAAGGAATGATGGGGTGTTATTTTTTTCTGCTTTTTAAGGTAGGGTTCCTACCATTTTTTAGGTTGATACACTTCTGAGATAGATCTGTCTTGATGGCCCATTAGAAGTGAAAGTGTGGGGGGCTGGAGAGATGGCTCAGCAGTTAAGAGCACTGACTGCTCTTTTAGAGGACCTGGGTTCAATTCTTAGCACCCACATGGAGGCTAACAACTGTCTGTAGCTCCAGTTCCAGGGGATCTGATGCCCTCTCTGACCTCCTCAGGCATTGTGCAACATAGGTGCACTTACATACATGTAGGCAGTACACTCATACACATAAAATAAAGTAAAAAGAAGTAGAAGTATATTTCAGTAGTTCTAGTTCTGCATTTCTATCCCCAGATGAGTCCCAGGTGCTCCTTTGACAGAGTGTAACGTGGCAGTGCCAGGCTGGAATGATGGCTCAATGGGTAAAGTGCAAGTAAAGGACTTGAGTTCAGATCCCCAGAGTCCAGGAAATCTGGATGCAGTAGCACACAGTTGTAATCCCAGTGCTCTTACAGAGACATGGGAGACAGACAAGAGAGTTCTTAGACACTGGTGGGCCAAATAGCCCGGTATACAGAGGCAAACAACAAGAGACTGTGTCTCAAAGTCATGGGTGAGGACCAACACCAGAGGTTGTCCTCTGACTTTTTCTTGTTTGCTGTGGCATGCATGCGTCCTTAAATGTACATGTACACATACCTGCAGGGATTAAAGAAAAATACATAGTGCCTTGCCTGCACTGCAGGTCTGCGTGAGCTGCTGGCTTGTCCAGCCTGCTCCTATTGGTGGCTGTGCCTTCCTTGAGTGTTGTCTTGGTCTCTTAGTGGTTGCTTGCTGTAGCACCTTTGGTGTTTACTCTCAGCGTCTTCTCTCTGCTGTCTTCAGTGTTCCTTGAGCTGGTTCCTCAGAGATACGCCCTGAACCTGGTACTCCCGCTGATTGTGAGTTCCCCAGCACAGATAATAATAATGATGGAGAAGAATTGAGCTGTGAGTTCCAGCCTGGTGGGTCGTGTAACTTATTTTCAAGAATGTACGATTGCTGGACACATCATCATTTTGACAAAATGATGGTTTTGGTTTGGTAATTAGTGGCTGACAACAAAATGACACTTGTTGGTTGTTTTTCTCCTTCCCTTGCTGCCTCTTTTGTATTGAAATAATTTTGCTATTATAGCTCAGGCTGTCTCAAATTCACTGTTCTCCTGCCTCAGCCTCTCTTTGTGTGCTGTGATAACAGGCATGTACTGCCATATTCAGCTTACAGTCTGTGATTGGGACATTATTTACAGGGTTATTTTATTCAATGTGCTCTGTGTGGTATTAGCCAACTTTATGTGGCACACTTAGTAGTACTGGCTCTTGACCGGGTGCTAAACAGGAATGATTGATTGACCTTTGGCTTAGTTTTCCCCATATGGACTATCCCATGAGTTTGCTTGGGCTTCCTTACAGCATGGTGACTGGTTCCACGAAGGAAGAAATGAAACCCATAGGCCTTTCATTTTGTTTTATTATTGTTTCTTTCCTTTTTTAAAAATATTTTATGTATTATTTTTATTTTATGTGTATGAATGTATTTCCTGCATGTCAGTAAGTGCACCCATGTCATGCAGTGCCTGCAGAGGACAGAAGAGGCCATTAGATCCCCTGGAACTGGAGTTACGGACAGTTGTTAGCTGCCATGTGGGTGCTGGGATTCGAACCTGGGTCTTCTGCAAGAACAGCCAGTGTTCTTAACCACTGAGCCATCTCTCCAGCCCCCTATTACTGTTTTTATTCTGTGCTGAGGCTTGAACATAGGTCCTTGTACGTGCCAGGCAAACACTTTGCCATCAAATCATATCCCCATGCTCCTGCAGTTTTTTTGAAGGCTAGGATTAAAGCTGTCAAGGCACCACTTTAGCTGTGTTTTTTCCTTTTTATTGATTCTTTGAGAATTTCGTGCATTATATTTTGATCATATTCAGAACCCCCTTCCCCATTTCTTCTCAAATCTACCCCATTTTCCTACCCACCCCCTTCATGTCCTCTATTATTTTTCCTTAAGTTTTGCTATATTCTTCTTGTTTGGTTTTGCTTCTGTTTTCTGAGGCAGAGTCTCAGTATGTACAGGCTGGCCTTGAACTCAGGATCCTCCTGTTTTAGCCTCCCCAGTGCTAGGATTCTAAGTTATGTACCATCACTCCTGGCTTAGTGGTTTTTCATAGACTTAGTGTTATACATTCATTATCACTAATTCATAAACATTCATTAGCCTAGTAAAACAGTCACTTCCCTCCTAACTTTCCTTTTGTTCCTGAAAACCATTCTGCTCTCTGTCTCTATAGATTTGCTTTTTTTTGACATTTATATAAATGAAGGCACACAGTATCTTTAATTCTTTGACAATTTCATACATGTGTATAATGAACTTTGGTCATTTCATCCCCTGTTGCATTCTCACCCCTTCCCTTTCTTGATGAAACTTATCATGTCTCTCTCCCTTCATTTTGGATGTATATGTATTATTTTAATTATGGTTACTCGCATGAGCATGGTTGAGGAATTACTTGTCAGAGCACTGGCAGCTTATCAGTGGCTATACTAATGAAAAAAATGATACCCTTCCTCCAGCAACCATTAACTTCCAGTAGTCTCTTAGGATGGGTGGGGCCGTATGAACTCCAGCATCCATGATGAAATGCTGAGGGGCCCAGTCTGTGTAGGTCTTGCTTGGGTACCCACAACTGCTTTGAGTTCATGAGTGCAATTCAGTTAGTGTGTGGTCTTTTTTGTCTGGTTTCTTTTACTTAGCTTAATATTTTTAAGGTTCATCCATGTCTGCATAAATCCATACTTCGTTCCTTTCTGTTATTGGGTTTTTTTGGGGGGGGGTGAGACAGTCTCATTGAGTGGGCCTAGCTGACTTGGAACTTCCTGTGTAGACTAGGCTGGCCTTGAACTCAGAGAGATCTACCTGCTTCTGCCTCCCAACTGCTGGGATTAAAGGTGTGTGCCACCATGCTTGGCCAATTACCTCATTCTTCTTTATGGCTAAATAATGTCCACTGGATGGACAGGTCACATTTTGTTCATCTATTTATCAATAGATAGACATTTTAGTTTTTTTTTTTTTTTTTTTTTTTTGCTATTAGGAATATTGCTTCTGTGAATTTCTTGTACAGATACACGGACATGATTTCGGGTAGATACATAGGACTGGAATTATTGAATCATTTGGCAGCTGTTTTTTTGGAACAGAGCCTGGTGCTTCATGGCAAATTGGAGTGGTGACTACCAATGCCCAGGTCCCTTTTCCTACATGTCAGAGATGCCCTCTATTCTGTGTGGAGAATAGAGGCTACTCTGCCTCCTCAGTCACATAAGTCAAATTATATCAGATGTAGTCTTTGAAGTGTAAGTAATTATTTCTCTCACTCTGAAGAGCTTATTTAAAGGAACAGCAACTTGATGTATAATTCTGTCACCTCCATTCTTGTTTCCCATAACTGTTAATTTCTTTTTTTAACCTCTTTATTTTCAATTTTCACTCTTCAGTATGTTCTCCCATTTTGCAGTGACTGTTTTCCATTTTTAACTTAAAGCATTTAAAGTATTTTAAAAATATTTATTATTTTATGTGTATGGGTGTATTGCCTGCCATGTATTTAAGTGCACCCAATGCCCACGGGGGTCAGAAGAGGGTGTTAGATTCCCCTGGAACTGGAGGTACGGTTGCTTGTTAGCTGCCATGTGGATGGTGGGAGCTGAACCCAAGTTCTCTGCAAGAGCAGCCAGTGTTCTTTTTTTTTTTTTCAATATTTAAAAAAGTATTTTATTATTTTTATTTTATGTGTATGAGTGTATTACCTGCATGTTACGGACAGTTGTTAGCTGCCATGTGGGTGCTGGGATTCGAACCCGGGTCTTCTGCAAGAACAGTCAGTGTTCTTAACTGCTGAGCCATCTCTCTAGCCCTGAGTAGCCAGTGTTCTTAACCACTGAGCCATCTCTCCAGCCCCTTGTTGTTATTTGTTGATTTGTTTGTTTTAAAGACAGGGTTTCCTTGTAGCCCCAGCTGGCCTGAGCTTGCTATATAGACCAGGCTGCCTCTGCCTCCTCAGTGCTGGGATTAAAGGTGGGTGCTACCACTCCCATCAAGACCTTGGAGATTTTTTTTTTTGTCTTTGAGACAGGGTCTCCCTGTAGTCCCAGCTGTCCTGGAACTCACTATGTAGACCAGGCTGGCTTTGGACTCACAGAGGTCTGCCTGCCTCTGCCTCCCGAGTGCTGGGCGGGATTAAAGGCGTGCGTGGACGCCCGGCAAGACTTGGAAATTTTTTAAATCTACTTCTTATGTCCCGTTCCTTACTCCCTGGGTTTTATGTTACAGTGCTAGGAACCATGGCTGCATAATAGGTTTTCTCCATATTGTACTGTTGGCATCTTGAGCTGGATAATTCTTTGTTGCTGGGACCATCCTGTGCATTCATTCTAGGTTGTTTAGCATCTTTGGCCTCTAGCCAGTATAGGTGGTCAGTACAGCTGCCTGATGTACTGATAGTAAAAAAAGAAAAAATGCTTCTAGATGGAACTAAATATCCTTGGAGAGCAAAATCATGCCTAGTTGGAGAGCTGCTGTTCTGCATGCATGGGCATCTCTGGCTCTTTGTGTTTTAGCTTTTCTTCAGTGCTGGATGCTGTTGGTCACTGCCTTTTGGGAGGGGCTTATTGCAGTCTTGGTGGGTATCTTGTAAACTGGGGGGAGTGCCTGTCCCTTATTCTACCTGTCTTGGGCTCTAGCCCCTTTAAGTGTCTCTGACTGGGGAGTGCAGCATCACAATGAAGGCCAGAGGGAACTTGGGAAAATTGTGTCTGTCTGCAGTGGCATCATATGGCCAATGTGAAGCATTGTCTAGTTTTTCCAGGTTTCCCAGTAGTACAGCAGTGTTGCTTCTGGACTAGTTAATCTTCAGATGATAGATAAATAAAATGTAATGTTACTGAATGCTCCTTGAGTTAAATGTTTAATATGGGCCTGGACAAGAAGGGGTAGGGGCAGAGGCAGAGAATAAAGTACTAGGTCAAGCACCAGCCAGAGCTGACTGGGGGCTGGTACTTTGTTACTCCTTGGCTTTTGCTTTTTTTCTTCTCATCACTCTAGAGCTAATGCTGGAAGTTTGGAAGATCTGATTTTAAACTTTGCTGATCGCGGGTGACCTTGGGCTGTCCTTCAGAGTTACCAGCTGTGCTAGGAGTGGGACTAGCTCTTTGTCAGCATTTATTTTGCTTTTTCTTATTTTTTAAAATATTTTATTTATTACTTTAATGTGGTAGGAGTGTATTGCCTGCATGTATGTGAGTGCACTCGTGTCGTGCAATGCCGTGGAGATCAGAAGAGGGCTTAGAGGGCCTCGGATTCCCCTGGAACTGGAGTTAGGGACTGTTTGTAGCCACCATGTGGGTGCTGGGAATCGACCCGGGTCCTCTGCAAAAGCAGTCAGTGCTCTTATTCTGCTGGGCATGGTGGTGTACGACTTTGATCCCAGCTCTTGGGAGGCAGAGGCAGGTGGATCTCTGTGAGTTCAAGCCCAGCTGGGGCTACAGGGAGACCCTGTCTCAAAATAGACCAAAAATACATATTTTATTCTTTTTTTTTTGAGACAGGGTCTCCCTGTAGCCCCAGCTGGCCTGGAACTCACTATGTAGACCAGGTTGGCCTTGAACTCACAGAGATCCACCTGCCTCTGCCTCCCAAGTGCTGGGATTAAAGGCATGCGCCAACACACCCAGCCATATTTTATTCATTTTTATTTGGTGTGTGTGAGAGCTTTTTTTCCATGTATATAAGTGTACCACATACATGTAGTGCCTGCAGAGGCCAGAAGAGGGCATTGAACTTCCTGCAGCTGGACTCACAGGTGGTTGTTAGTCACCATGCGGGTGCTGGAAACTGAACCTGGAGTCTCTGAAGAACAGCAAGTGCTCTTAATTGTTGAGCCATCTTTCCAGCCCTTAATTTGTTTTTGTTTTTTAAATATTTTATTTACTATTTATTTATTATTTATTTATTTTTTGGTCTTTTTGAGACAGGGTCTCCCTGTAGCCCCAGCTGTCCTGGAACTCACTATGTAGACCAGGCTGGCCTTGAACTCACAGAGATCTGCCTGCCTCTGCCTCCCAAGTGCTGGGACTACAGGCGTATGCCACCATGGCCCACGCCTGGCTGTATTGTTTTTATTTTATGTGTATGTGAGTATTGCCTACGTGTAGGTAAGTGCTCTCATGTCATGCAGTGTCCTTGGAGGACAGAAGAGGCTGTCAGATCCCCTGGAACTAGAGTTACGGACAGTTGTTAGCTGCCATGTGGGTGCTGGGACTTAATGTGGGTCTTCTGCAAGAACAACCAGTGTTCTTAACCGCTGAACCATCTCTCCAGCCCTCTTAATTTGTTTTTAAGTTCTTTATTGCTGTTCTTTTGCTTCTACCTGGCCTTGTGTTAACTCCTGTATACAGTGGCTCTTAATTGTGTGTATGCTGGGAGTGAGTAGGACCTGTATGTAAAGGGTAAATGTAGAGGTTAAATTCATAAGTTCTTTTATTCTTTATTTTTCTTTTAAAGACGGTCTCATTAGTAGCCCTGGTAGGCCTGAAACTCACTATGTAGACCAGTCAGGCAATTCTCAAACTCACAGAGATCTGCCTCTGCCCTCTGTCCCAGTGCTGGGGTTAATGGCGTATGCCACCATTCCCAGCCAGGATTTATTTATTTTTTTTATTTATGTGTATGTGTGTGAGCCTATATGAGTTTAACTGCACCATGTGTGTGCAGGTGCCTATGGAGGCCAGAATAGGGCATTGGGTCCCCTAGAAATGGAGTTAGAGGTAGTTGTTAGCTGCCTTGTGCCGTGTGAGTGCTGTGAACTGAACTCAGGTCTTCTGCAAGAGCAGCAAGTGCTCTTAACCTACTGAGTCATGTCTCCAGTCCACACGTCAGGTTATATGTTCTCCCACATTGGTTGTTGGTGGTAGTGATACACCTGAACTTTTCCTGACTACTATATTTTCCATTTTACAAATGATTCTTTACTGCCTTCTTTTCAGTCTTGTTAATTTGTTATATGAAAACTGCTTCCTACAACCTACATTATTATAGAAAACATCATAAATTGCTTCAAAGACTAAACAAAACCCAACACCCAACAAAGAGATATTTGGCATACTTATCCTAGGTTTAAAATGTAATATGTTGCTTTTTTCTTCTTTTTCTTTTCTTTCTTTCTTTTTTTTAATGCTGTAGTGTTCTAAGAACCAAAGCATCTAGACTGGATGGAATTTAGCATCAGAAAAAGCTCTCTTTCTGTGCGGAAGGTTGTAAAGTGCGTGAAGATGAAGCAGGCACCAGAAATCCTTGGCAGTGCCAATGGAAAGACTCAGAACTGTGAAGTGGACCACGGATGTTCTGTATTCCTCAGCAAGGCTCAGCTTTCTAACAGCCTGCAGGACGGGGTCATGCACACATTCAATGGCCACGATGCACTTCCCTTTATTCCAGCTGAGAAGTTGAAAGATCTTACTTCTCGTGTGTTTAATGGAGAACCTGGTGCTCATGATGCCAAATTGTGTTTTGAGTCCCAGGAAGTGAAAGGAATTGGGACACCACCCAATACTACCCCTATCAAAAATGGCTCTCCGGAGATTAAACTGAAAATCACCAAAACATACATGAATGGGAAGCCTCTCTTTGAATCTTCCATATGTGGTGACAGTGCTGCTGATGTGTCTCAATCAGAAGAAACTGGACAAAAATCAGATAATAAGGCTAGGAGGAACAGGAAGAGGAGCATAAAATATGACTCCTTACTGGAGCAGGGCCTTGTGGAAGCAGCTCTAGTATCCAAGATCTCAAGTCCTGCAGATAAAAAGGTATTTGTGCGGGAATCTTTTGAATCATGTGACAAAGAATGGTGAACATGGGACTCATGGGGACCTTGAGATGTGTGGTGGCAGGTGGAAGGGGTGGGAGGCAAGTCTAGTGCTGGCAGTTGGCTGCCTTCTTGACCTGCCAGTGTAGGTGATGCTGTTTGAGGCTATTGGGTGGTGGTTGGGCTTCCAGATACCTGGGCATTGCATCCTTTGTATACACAGCCACCTGTTGTGCCACTTTGAGAGGCCTAGAGAGATTAATTGTTCAGGATTAAAATGACTGAAAAGAAGCAGAACCAGTTTCTGGATCCAGGTCTGTCACTTTCTGTGTCATTATATCTGCTCTTTTCATGGGTCTCTACTGTTCTTTGGCTGACTAATCACTGAAAGCATGAGACCTAGCATGAGACTTAAGTCTGTGCCATTCAGAGGTGCCGCTGTCATCCTTCCCGAATATGCCACTGTCCAGTAGTTAGTAGTCTTTTTTTTTTTATATATAAACTTTCTAATATTTTTAAAATTTTATGTGTATGAGTGCTATGCCTGCATGTAGGAAAGTACACCTGTGTTGTGCAATGCCTGGAGAGGACGGAAGAGGCTGATGGATCCCCTGGAACTGGAGTTACTGGCAGTTGTTAGCTGCCATGCGGGTGCTGGGATTCGAACCTGGGTCTTCTGCAAGAACAGTCAAGTGTTCTTAACTGCTGAGCCATCTCTCTAGCCCCCAAGGAGTCTCTTCAACCAGGTGGTTTCAGCAGATATTGTCCTCTTAATTTGGTTCCTCTGCCAAGCTGAGCACTTTGCATATAAGTGAACATGTGCTGTTCATTCATTAAAGGCTGAGAAGGAAAGCCCTGACTTTAGGTAGAACACGCTCTCTTGTACTAGGTGATTTGTGTCATCAGTGTATTAAAAGTGACCTACAAGATGGCCATAATACTTTAGTACTACAGTATAGATTATATAAAGCAGCTAAGGGACCTTGGCCTTGGCAGAAAGAAATAGGGACACTGGGCAGACCCTGCTCATGTGGCTATGCTTAGAGGGTGCTGGTTCTTTTTGGCCTTCAGTTGTTGCTACTGGTCCACTGGGAGGAGTTGGGAAAGGTAAGTTGAAACTCATGAGTTAGCAGCATCATGAAAGTTGGAATATTTAGTTTAAAATTGTAGTTGTGAGCTGGGTGTGGTGGCACATGCCTTTAATTCCAGCACTCGGGAGGCAGAGGCAGGCAGATCTCTATGAGTTCAAGGCCAGCCTGGTCTACATAGTGAGTTCCAG
>NW_008345700.1:1040330-1055070 GCF_000622305.1 Nannospalax galili
CTTTTTAAAAATAACAAAAAAAAAAAAAAAAAATTGTAGTTGTGAATTTTTGTTCAGGATTGCCACAGATGAAGAACAGTTGGAATCTCCTTGAAATCCTTAAAACCACGAAGCACTTTAAGGCTTTAAAACAGTTTTGAGGAGTGGTTCCACTTTTGCTAATGTAATTCTAAAGGTAAACCAACCAACCTCCCTCCCCTCCCTCCCTCCCTCCCTCCCATCTCATTATGTAGCCCTGGCTAGCCTAGAACTATCTGTAGACCAGGCTGGTTTGGAACTCATAAAGATCCACCTACCTATGGCCTCCCGAGTGCTGGGATTAAAGGCATGTGCTACCATGGGTGGTCTTAAGGTGAATCTTTTTAAAAGACCAGAATAGTGTTCTTGGGTAGGTTTCAGACATGACTGTGACTGTAGTGAACCTGTGCTTTCACAGCAGAAGAGGCTTGTGCATGTTTTCAGAAACCTGGCCTTTTATCCTAATCCTGCCACTTGATTTGGTTGGAACTTGAGGAAATTGCTCTCTTCCTCCACAGTGGGTAAAACATTCTATGCAGTCATTTGAGTGCTTACACTGGTTGAACGTGTATAATAAATGTCTCTGCCAGCCCTCACTGCCTTGCTTATAAATCTATAACAGCCAATGAAATTTGAGGGTTATCCAGCTAGAGAGCAGAACCCAGAGTAGCTCAGGGAGGAACTGCCCTTGGAGAAGATGGTCAGGTTGCCCATGTTCAGAGATGGAGAAGCTGTGAGTTTCAAGGAGCTTTGAGCACTCAGAACCCATGCTTACTTGGGTACAGATTGCTGGCTATGCTAGAATGAGGTCCCTGCCTTAGCACAGAGGGTTGTCATGTTGGATGAGGTACATGTTTTCAAAGACTATCAGATATGTAGCTGGGGTAGGGGACAGTATGGATTTAGGGTTCTGAGAATAAAGCACCATGACAGACTGTCCCACCAGGGCAAGGAGATAGATTTATAGAGCTCTTTGTAATGGTGAGCGCTTGCTGTGTTCCAGGCACTGTAATAATGCTGTAGGTGAGAGTGAGAGACAGCAGCTGTGACAAAGCGATAGCAAAGGTGGGGAGCATGCTCCTGGGGCTTGGACTCAGGACACGTGCTCTATCAATGAGCCTCACCTCAGGCCTCTCCATGTGTGTTTTGAACCTTCAGCATCATTAATACTTGAGCTCTTACTGATAGAAGGCTAAATTTATGGAAGTTACTGGATATTTTAATATTTGTCTTTGATCACTTTCAGATTCCTGTTAAGAAGGAGTCCTGTCCAAACACTGGCAGAGACAGAGACCACTTGAAGTACAATGTGGGTGATTTGGTATGGTCCAAAGTGTCAGGTTACCCTTGGTGGCCTTGCATGGTTTCTGCTGATCCACTCCTTCACAACCATACCAAACTTAAAGGTACTACATTTTTGACTATTTTTTCATCTTCTGTGCCAAACCTTTTTGATCCGCAGGTTTCTTTCACATGCTTTGTAGGTTAAGTGCCCCTTCTAGCCACTTATGAAGCTTTGCCCAATGTGGGCGACTAGTTCAGATGTGGCACATTCATCTCCTAAATGTGTACTCGATCTGATTGAACTGGTGCTAAAGGAGACATAGCCTTTACCTTGGATTATCTTCAAATATTGTGACAAAAATTATACTTATGTGTATAATGACTGCTTATTCCAAAATGAGTATTTTATAAATTAAGTAGATGCGTGTACATGCACACAAGTTGTATACATGAGTGATGTTTGTGCACATTTGTGTGTGTGTGTGTGAAGGCCTATGTGGAGACCAAGACATTGGGTGTTTTGCTTGATCAGTCTCTGCCTTCTTCCCCCCCTTGAGACAGTCTTCACTGGTCCTGCAGCTAGGCTGGCAGCCAGCAAGCCCTCGCTGTCCTCTTGTCTTTGCTCCACAGCTCTGGAGTCACAGGCATGTCTATGGCCATATCTGACCTTTTTTTTTTTTCTTCGTCTCTTTGAGACAGGGTCTCCCTGTAGCCCCAGCTGTCCTGGAACTCACTATGTAGACCAGGCTGGCCTTGAATTCACAGAGATCCGCCTGCCTCTGCCTCCCAAGTGCTGGGACTACAGGTGTGCACCACCATGCCTGGTCATATCTGACTTTTTAAAAGGATGTGGTGTGTGTATGTGTGAGAGAGACAGAGACAGGGTCTCTGTGTAGCCCTGGCTAGCCTCAAACTCACAAAGATCTGCCTGCCTCTCACATACTATTAAAGGTGTGCATCACCATCCCCAACCTAAGTGAATTCTTTTCTGTTTTTCAGTTTTTCCCTCTGAAAACTGTTATCGAACCTCTTGGGCTCTCAGTTTCTTAGAGGAATAGAGACTGTTCATATTAATCTTTTTCTGCTCTCTAGGAGACACCCCCCAGGCTTGTTTTTTTTTTGGTTTTTGGTTTTAAATTCAAATAACTGCAAATAGAAAACCAGAAAGGGGGGGGGGTCCCAGGCTGGGACAAGAAAGTGGCTTCTGTGTCCTTTCTGATCAAAATGCTTCCCTCCCCCAGTCTGCTGCATCTCTTAGGGGCAGCGTTCCACCTTTCCTGGAGTGATCGGGAACCTCAGGCCCCCTTCCCCTCTAGTAACTTGGGGGAGGTGATGAGGATGAATGTTTGCCCTGTTAGCAGCAGCAGTAGTGGGTATCTAAGAACAAAAAACAAACACAAGCGTCCAGAGGTAATTTGTAAACAGGAAAAGATGAACCAGAGCTTTGGTGGGTAGGGAGTATAGGGGACATAGCTAGCTCTTTATTAGTGCCCCACTGCAGGAAGGGCAACAGCCTAGAGTGGAAACGGGGGTGAGGGAGCTCCCCCAGCCTGCCTTGGGTGACCGAGAGCTCACTCAGGTGGTGACTTTCATCTGTTACTGCACTAGGTACCAGATCCCAGGTGAGGACAAGGTGATTACAGCCTCCAACACCTGTCCTACATATAGTCCAAGGTGCTTACCCCACCTAGTGCAGGAACTGGGGTAAAGTGGGGTGGAAGTGGCCAAGAGTCCTACTGGTAACAGTTTGGTTGGGGACATCCTGGGATCTAAGCATCCCCTGCACTGATTGCACCTGCTGCCACCTCCTGTTTACCCAAGGGGGCTTGTGAGAATGAGGTGGAACTGGGACTCTTAAGGCTAGGGGCTGCTCCCAGGCCTCTCTACAGGGAAGCTGGGAAAGCAGAAGGGGCCTCCAAACTAAGAACCCAAGGGAGGGATGCAGCAGGACAGACTGGTTACGTGGGAGGTTAGCCTTGTCAGGAGAGTGCAGGTGTGCTCATGGGGAGGACACCAGACTAAGCCAAAACCTGCTTCCCACAGAGGAGAAAGTGGTAGGCAGCTCCACAGAGCCTTCAGCTGGTGCAGTGGTGCAGTGGTGTGTGATGGGAACTGGAGGGGCCTGGGAATGGAGCAACCTCTCCCAGGGGAAAGCTACTCCTCACTGGCCAGGGAGCAGCTGACATGTGGTCACTGCTTCTCCTCTGAGGACTCCTGTGAGATGCTCTCCTTTTCCTCCTCCAGATTTTTGGATCTGCCCCTGGTTTTCTCCCTGGAGCTATGGCAGTTTTCCAGGTCTCGTGGCACCCTTATTTTTGCTCCCTTTTGGTTGGAACCAAGGTCTCTTCGTTGTTGGAACTTTGCTGGGCTCTTTCACAGACTGCTTATATGGCCTGCCCTGGCCTCACTTCTCAGTCCAGTTCTTTTCTTGCTTGGAGGCCAAGGACAGACTGGACTTCAAGCTGGACTTGCTCATTCATCTTCCTTCTCTATAGATCTGACAGCTGGGATGCCCTGAGCTTGGCTGCCAGCCTGCAGTGCTAGCTGAAGTGCTGGGTGCTGAGGATCATCCTGGCTCCAGAAATAGCCACAGATTGCTGTCCCAATTAGAGGCTCTTGGAGATTTCTTATCTTAAACTTTCTTGATGGAATTTATTTTTGTATTTTATTTTAAAAAATTTCTTTTTTTATGTGTATGAGTGTGTTGCCTGCATGTGTGTGAGTGCACCTGTGTCATGCAATGCCCATTGGAGGTCAGAAGAGGGTTTCAGATTCCCCTGGAATTGGAGTTAGGACAGTTGTTAGTCAACATGTGGGTGCTGGGAATTGAACCCAGGTCCTTTGCAAGAGCAGCCAGTGCTCTTAACTGTTGAGCCATCTTTCCAGCTCTTATTTTAAAATTTCTGATACCTGCTGGATATGGTGGTATATGCTTTTAATCCCAGCACTTGGTAGGCAGAGGCAAGCAGATCTCTGAGATTGAGGCCAGTCTAGGCTTCATAGTGAGTTCCAGACTAGCTGGGGCTACAGGGAGACCCTGTCTCAAAAAACAAAACAATAGGGGTAGAGAGAAGACTTAGCAATTAAGAACACCTGCTGCTCTTTCAAAGGGCCTGGATTCGATTCCCAGCACCCATATGGCAGCTATGGAACTCCATTTCCAGTTTCTCTTCTGATCTCTGTGGGCATTGGCATGACACAGTGCACTTATATGCAGGCAAATACTCATATACTTAAGATAGTAAATAAAAATATTAAAACCCACAAAAAACCAAGGAGTTTCTCTGTTGCATATCTTTGTCTTACAGTTTTTTTTTAATATATTTTATTTTTATTTTATGTGTATGAGTGTATTGCCTGCATGTATGTGAGTACAACTGTGTCATGCAACGCGGAGGTCAGAAGAGGGCTTCGGATTCCTCTGGAACTGGAGTGAAGGACAGTTTGTAGCTGCCATGTGGGTGCTGGGAATCAAACCCGGGTCCTCTGCAAGAGCAGTCAGTGCTCTTAACCGCTGAGCCATCTCTCCAGCCCTGTCTTATATTTTTGTATCTGACTCTGCAAAGCTTGCCTACAAACCTCCTGTATATTTTAATTTGTGCAGTAGACTTCCTGGTCCTAGGTCCTTGTGTTCCGCTTGTGTGTCAGCATAGCATTCAGAGCTGTGGCCATGAAAGAAAAGCTTTGACACCTGGCCACCTTTGCTTAGAGGGTTGGACTCAACTGTGAGCCATATAGCTGGAAGAGACTTTGAAAGATGCAATGAAGAGGTTTTTTTCTTCTGGGTGGTTTGTTATCCAGTAAGTTTCCTTTGGTTTCCTGTAACCAGTTCTGTGTACAAGGGGACAGGAGCTAGAGATCACTCTCCCTCCTCTTGGTATAGAAATCTGCCCTTTTTGACTGGCTTACCCATCTTCTACCTCTCATTCAACCTCAGCAGAATCTGAAAGATTGGGGGCCAGTAGTTTCTTTGCTCATTCTTCTGCATTGAGAAGATGTTTCTTTCTGCAGCTAAGTGTGACATCAGAGGATGTATAAAGGGGTTTCCTGTGGTTGCAGCTGCTCTTAGAGGCAGTGAGTGCTCTCATTCCATTCTCTAAGTAAGGGCTAGCCAGATGGTCAGCCGGTAGGGCTGAGAACTTGAGTCCAAATTTTCCCTGCTGCTGTATTCTCTATGGAAGTGCCCATTTGCTGATGTCTTTTCTTGCCCTGTCTTTTGGAAGTCTGTTAAGAAGACATTGAGAAGGAGATGAAGGGGTGTGCTTGGTTTCTCCCCCTCTCTGCTTTATGTCTTATCTGAATTTCTGGTTAGTGAATTTTCCTCTAGGGCATGGAATATATTGGGGATAAAAAGGTAGGATTCATTTTGAGATTAATAAGCTCAGACAGCACCAAGAAAATTAATTTCAAAACAGTAGTAGATTTGCTTAATTTCGTCACAGATTCTAATGTTTGTGTTCTAACTTTTTACTTTTAAAATCAGGTCAGAAAAAGAGTGCACGTCAGTATCATGTACAGTTCTTTGGTGATGCCCCAGAAAGAGCTTGGATATTTGAGAAGAGCCTTGTTGCTTTTGAAGGAGAAGAACAATTTGAAAAATTATGCCAGGAAAGTGCCAAGCAGGCACCCACAAAAGCTGAGAAAATCAAGGTGATAGATGTTCCTTTAGTGTGGTTTTAAACCAAAATTTTAATTCTTATTGTTTATTGTATTTGATCTTTATGGTTGCTTTAAATGGCTTCTTATGTTTGTCATTTACTTTTACCCAAGTGTGCTGTTTTTCTTTTACTTATTTGATGACCCCTGGAAACACTTGTTTTCTAATTTGATTTCCTTTCATAGTTAAACGTAGTTAGCATTAGTTAAAGCTATTGGCGTTGATTTTTATTTTTTATTTTTTGGTCTTTTTTTGAGTGGGATATAAGTGCTGGGATCAAAGGTGTGCGCCACCAGGCCTGGCTTGGAGTTGAGTTTTAGTTTAAAGAAAACAATAGTTGGGGCTGGAGAGATGACTCAGCAGTTAAGAGCAGTGTTTGCTCTGCAGAGGACCTGGGTTTGAGTCCCAGCACCTACATGGCAGTTAACAACTGTCCGAAACTCCCGTTCCAGGGGACCTGACACACTCTTCTGACCTCCATGAGCATTGCATGATACAGGTGTATTGCCTACATGCGTGCAGGCAATACACTCATACATATAAAATTAATAAAAGATAAAATATTTTTTTTACAAAGAAAAGGCTGGGCATGGTAGTGCATGCCTTTAGTACCAGCTCTTGGGAGGCAGAGGCAGGCAGATCTCATTGAGTTCAAGGCCAGCCTGGTCTACATAGTGAGTTCCAGGCCAGTTGGGGCTATAGGGAGACCCTGTATCAAAAAGACCAAAAAGAAAAAAAAAAGAAAAACAATAGTTGTCAGCTGAGTTATATCTAAAACCTAAGTTAGTTGGTTTTTATAGTTTTTCATTTCTAAGCTTCTCTGATACTATAAAAGTGTCTTTAGCCGGGCATGGTGGTGCATGCCTTTAATCTCAGCACTTGGGAGGCAGAGGCAGGTGAATCTCTGAGTTCAAGACCAGCCTGGTCTACATAGTGAGTGAGTTCCAGGCCAGCCGGGGCTACCGGGAGACCCTGTCTCAAAAAGCCAAAAAAAAAAAAAGTGACTTTAAATGAGTTACCTTTTTTGTTAATGCAATAAAGTTTACAGTGCTTTATCTTTTTCTAGCTGTTGAAACCTATTTCAGGGAGATTGAGAGCCCAGTGGGAAATGGGCATTGTTCAAGCAGAGGAAGCTGCGAGCTTGTCAGTGGAAGAGCGGAAAGCCAAGTTCACCTTTCTCTATGTGGGTGACCAGCTGCACCTCAACCCTCAAGTGGCTAAGGAGGCCGGCATTGCTGCGGAACCTTTGGGAGAAATAGCAGACGCTTCAGGGGCCAGTGAAGAAACTGCTGCAGACCTTAGATCCATAAGAGAAGAGAGTGTTCCTATGAAGAGAAGACGAAGAGCCAAAAGGTCTAGTTCTGCTGAGAACCAAGAGAGTGACCCTGCCACAGAAAAGAGTACTCCTCAAAAGATGACCGAGGCCAACTCCAAGAGAGGAGTAGGATCTCCTCCTGGAAGGAAGAAGGCCCTGGCTTCAGCTCCACGGAGCCGAAGGGGAGATGCAGCATCTCAGTTTTTGGTCTTTTGTCAAAAGCACAGGGATGAGGTCAGTACTTTGGGTTCTGAGTGGTTTCATGCTACAGAATTTCCAAATTTGATTAAAGTCCCTTCAGGAGGAGTCTTCTATTAGCAGTCTGCTTAAGCCTCGTTTAGATTTTAGATGTAGTGTCTATGCCTGGAGACAGGCGTTTTGACCCTTGGGTGCAAGACACTTACCTTTGTGGTCTTGGTTGCTGCCATGTTCCTCCCAAGTATGTGGGAAGATCGCAGCAGCAGGCCAGAGTGGGCTTCACTGGCACCTTAGCTGGAAGCTGAGCTTATTATCCTTGACGTCCAGTTTCTACTGAGCATGTTTGTTTTTTTGTTTTTTTGTTTTTTTTATCTTTTTGAGACTGCTGGCCTGGAACTTGCCAGCTGGCCTTGGCCTCAAACTCACAGAGATTCTCTTACCTCTGCTTCCCAAGTGCTGGAATTAAAGGTGTGTGCCACTACACCTGGCAAGCATTTTCTTTTTAGTGTGGGGCATGCTTACTTAAAGATGGTGAATTTACTAGCACTGAATATGTTGAATATATTTCCATAATATTTAAAAGGATAGTAATATATCAATGATTAAATAATTTAAATAGCTTTCTATTTTTTATAGTATAAACTACCATGATCTATTGGAGCATAAAGCTCATTGCCATTATAAGGAACTGAAGCTCCTTGTAATCTTCAGACACAAAGCCCTTTTTATTATAGTGTTCTTTTGAATTTTACTGTTTTGTGAATTTCTGTTCAGAAGTCCAAATCCATATGAAAGTCACCAGTAAGAAATAGTATGAGGGCTGGAGAGATGGCTCAGCAGTTCAGAGCACTGGCTGTTCTTGCAGAGGACCTGCATTCAGTTTCTGGTATTCTTATGGTAGCTTACAGCCACTTTTAACTCCAGTTCCAGGGGATCCAATGCCACCCCCCACCCTACCCCCAGTCTCTGAGGGTACCAGGCCACACATGTGGTATACATACATACAAGCAGACAAACACCCATACACATAAAATAAAAAATAAGTATATCATAAAAAAAAAAAATAGTATCTGGGCTAGTGAGATAGCTCAGTGGGTTAAGGCACCTGTCATCAAGCCTGATGACTTGAGTTTGATCCTTAGGATCTACATGGTGGAAGGAGAGAACCAACTTCGGCAAGTTGTTCTCTTACACCTGTACATCATAGCACATGTGTGCCCACATATAAAACACATACATACACAAACACACACACACATACACACTAAATAAATCTAACAAAAGTTTTTTTTTTTTTAAAGAAATAATATGTTTCCCAAACATTGCCAATGGATGTTTACCCAGCACCTGTTTTGTGGTAGGTAGCATGGCACAGTGCAGGATCATGAGGGATTTGAGGAGATGAGTAACCGAAGGTTATGGGTATTGTAACAGATCTGTGGACCATGGTATTTTTGTTCCCTACATGCGGGATGGGAAGTCTTCCAGAGAGTGTTTGAATGATGTCTTGAGGAGGGACCTGTAGACTATTCTGGGTGTGGTGATGCATAGCTATAATCTCAGCACTTGGGAGGCTTGATGCAGGAGGATCATGAGTTTGAGACTAGCCTGGGCTATATAGAGAGACCCTGTCTAAAAAATAAAGAACCAGAAAGACTTTTCTTGGGAATGCAAAGCTTAATACTAGAAAATATGTTACTATGATTTTTAATCATAGTTTAATATTAGAAAATATGTGACTATGATTTTTAGTATAGCAGAGTAAATGATTACTGATGGAGAAAAAAATTTTTCTAAAATTTGGTGCTTCTTTTTTTTTTTTAAAAAAGGTAAAGTCTCAGTATTTATCTCAGGCTGGTCTTGACTTGCTATGTAGCCACTGTTGTTCTTGGGTTCTTGAACTTGGCAGTTTTTTTCTTTCACCTTCCTTCCCATTACCAATTAAATATTTTTTTAATTAAAAATAGTAGAAAAAAGGGCTGGAGAGATGGCTTAGCAGTTAAGAACACTGACTGCTCTTGCAGAAGACCTGGGTTCGATTCCCAGCACCCACATGGCAGCTAAGAACCATCCTTAACTCCAGTTCTAGGGGAATCCAATGCCCTCTTCTGACTTCCAAGACACTGCATAACACAGGTGCACTTACATACATGTGGGCAGTATACTTGTAGACATAAAATAAAAATAATATTTTTAAAAATTAAAAAAAATTTTTTTTTTGATTTTATGTGTATGCGTGTAGTGCCTGCATGTAGGTAAGTGCACCCTTGTCGTGCAATGCCCATGGAGGTCAGAAGAGGAGGTCAGAAGAGGCCGTCGGATCCCCTGGGACTGGAGTTATGGACAGTTGTTAGCTTCCATGGGGGTGCTGGGATTTGAACCCAGGTCTTTTGCAAGAACAACCAGTGTTCTTAACCACTGAGCCATTAAAAAGATAGTAGAAAATACCTTAATGTACTGAAGGATATTTGCCAAAAATTTTCAACAAGGATCCTTATTTATTGATGAAACTTCAGAATTCTCTTTAAAATCACAGTTTGCCTTACCAGTTATTAAAAGTTGTTTTAAATACATTGGCTGGTGTTTTAAGGTAAGCAAAAGAAATAAAAAGAAAAAAAAGAAAGTTGTCATTGTTTGCCTCTTCAAAAGCAGAGAACACGTGTGTACAGGAAATCTTTAGAGTCAGTAAGAGTTCAATAATGTTAGTAAATGCACAGGTTAGTAACAGAAGACGTGATACCAAGAAGATGCCACTAATAGGAAAAACAAAAATATGAGGTACTAGGAGCAAATATTAGAGAATGTGTATATGACTTTGGAGAAAAATAATTGGCATTTTAGCAGGCCTAAATAAATGGAGATATATTCAGAGATAGGAAAATTCTATATTCTGGAGTTATCAATTCCATTTATAAAAATCTATAAATTCAGTGCAGTTACAAACTCCTAGAAATTTTGTATACTTTGTGAGTGGATGCTGGTATGGCCATATTTGAAGAGAATTTGTACTGAGGTCTTAGACTGACTTCATAGGAAGTTCTGTTATTAAAGCAGTGATGTTCTTGCTGCAGACACGCAGACTAGAGTGTTCAGAAGCTGATTTTGAACATGTGGAGATCAGTAGGAAAGAGTTGCAGGCTAGTTGGGTGGGATGGCTGCACTCATGTAATTCTGGGATCACAATCACAGTCAGCATGGAAGAGGAGCTTTGCCATCTCAGGAGAGGGAGAGATTTCCTAAATAAGCCAAACTGATTACATATTGTGAAGGAACTATTTAAAATGGAGACTATGTGCCAAGAACACCATATATAAGATTTGTGGCCAAAAAACCTTGAGGGACAAAAGGGGAAGGCTGTGAAAATGGCAGTTTATAGAAGAAGGTCAGTGTTGCTCAGCCCCACACATTAGCAGGGAATTAATTGCAAATTCATGTTATGATGAACAGTATTTTACAGTTATCATCTGAGCAACAGATGATGAACTTGTAGCTACTTGGGGGTGAGAAGATGAGCAGAACAGAATTCTTCTACAGTGCTGGTAGGGATCATCTATCAGACCTGTTTTTGAGAGAAATTTAGCAATCTAGTGAAGCTGATATGCTTTCTGTTCTGTAATTCTACTCCTAGATATTTAGAATAATTTTGGCCTTACCCAAGGAAAGCATTACAATATTCAGAACTAAAAAGTTGTCAACAAGTGATAGTTCTGGTACTTTTCTTCAGGATATTATGTATCAAAGTGAATTTGGGGTAGATATAGAAGAAGAAAGCAAGCTGCTGAAGGATACGTAGATCCTGTTATTTGTACAAAGTTTGAAATGTTCTACATACCCATTGTGTAGTTATGCCTACCTTGCTGCCTGTGTCCATCAAAAAGGGTAGATGGTCAGCTGAGAAGATACATGCCTTTGCCAGGGAGCCAAGTATGCCCAGAGAAGTATTAACACCTAGTGTCACATAGTGACACATGGTCAGGGTCACATTTGGATTTTTTGTTTTTGTTTTGAGACAGAGACTCCCTGTACCCCAGCTGTCCTAGAGCTCACACTGTAGACCAGGCTGGCCTCCATTTCACAGAGATCTACCTGCCTCTGAATGCTGGGACTAAAGGTGTGCTCCAGCATGCCCAGCTACATTTGAAGTAGTAAAAAGCATTCAGCAGTGTGTGGATGGTCACCATGGCAGGTGTGCTGTGGGGAGGGTATGATAAGTTCCGAATGGATACCACCAGTATTTGACAGCTGAGCTGGAATTGTGTGCCCTCATGCTCTGGAAGTTGGGTAGGGCCATACCAGGTGGAAACTGTCCAGCCAGTCTCACTCCAGTGTGTGTTCTAGGCTGCTTCTCTCCACAGAAAGGTGGTTACTTGAGACTCTAGACCACTGCTCAGAGAATACCCCCTTTTTGCTTTTGGGGACCCACATTGATCTCAGACAGCCCTTGTAAGAGATGTGTTGAGCTTGAAAGCATAGATCAGAATTATTGAGAGCAGTGTAGATGAGGTGAAGGTGCACACTGAGTTTGCTTGTGTCCCAGCAATTCCTGCTTCACTCAAGCCTGGAGTTGTGGCTGTGAGGCCCATAGGGCTCTTCATGCTGGCTTCATATGCTGGTCAGAAAAGGATGATGTGTCTGTTTGTGTAACTGTTAGCCTGTTACTACAGATGTGTCAGTTCCGTAGTCAGTTGTCCAACCTTGAATTTGGGAGCATCTCCCAATTTCTCTTGGTTGATTCTCTTCTTTTGGGAGTAGTGGTGCCCCAAGGCTTTTAAAAAATTTTCTAATATTTGTGTGTTTGTGTATCTGTATATATGATATGAAGTTAGTACAGAAACATGTGAAGGTCCGAGAACAGCCCTTGGGAATTGGTTCTTCCCTTTTGTGGGTTCTGGAGAACAGATTCTAGTCATCAGGCCTGTGTGACAAGGACTTGTACCTGTTGAGCCATCTTGCCAGCACCCCCAGGGTTTTTGTTTGTTTGTTTTGGTCTTTTTGAGACAGTCTCCCTGTAGCCCCAGCTGACCTGGAACTTGCTATGTGGACTAGGCTGACCCTGAGATCTGCCTGCCTCTGCCTCCTGAGTGCTGGAATTAAAGGCATGCGCCACCACGCCCGGCCCCCTAAGGCTTTTGAAAAACAATTTGGTCTTGAATCTGTTAAGGACCAGATCTTGAGGCACCGGGTATTATTATTATTATTATTATTATTATTTTATTATTTGTGTGTGTGTGTGTGTGTGTGTGTGTGGTGGGTGTGGATGGGCACTCATGCCATCGTGTACCTAATAGATATTAGGGGACAGCTTTGTGGAGTTGGTTTGCTCCTTCCACCTTTACATGGGATCTGGTGACTGAACTCAGTTTCTAACTTTTCAGCCGTTAACAAATACAAAATCTAATGAACTTCTTGAAATAGGTGGTGGATGGGAATGGGTTGCAGAGCTTACCATGAGTTTGTCATTGTGACTGTTCTCTGTCAGTACTTCTTGAATTGAGCAGTCTGTTAGAAACCCATAAAAAAACCTTTGAAATACAGATGTCAGACACTGGATTGAATTGGTCTTGGGCAGGATCTAAATACCATAGACTTTAACGCTTAGGGTTATTGCTATTTGTAACTAAAGTCGAGGGCCACTGGTCAGATATTGCTGTGCATGTGAACCATCTAGAAGACTTGTGAAAATGCAGATTCCTGGTTGGTTGGTTGGTTGGTCGGTTGGTTGGTTGGTTGGTTGGTTGGTTGTGGAGGGACTGTGCTTAGGACATTCCTAGGTGCTGATCTTCAGTCAGTGTCCATCAGCCTGTTGGCTGTGCAGACTGTTGTCTTCGTGCTGGCCTATCTGGGACAAAAGTTGAGACTTGCTTGTTGGTAGACTGTCTTTCCAACTTGTCCATGACTTGGACTGAAAGATGAAGTGTGACAACTATAGCTGGCAAGAGGAGCATTTTTGTACAATTTGATCTGCTATTGATTTTTCCAGAGATACCTTAAATGTGACTTAGTGATTTTGGAAAAGTATATATTTTCTTATTTACATTATTTTCACTGTACACGTTTTTAGTGAATCACAGCATCAGTTATTGTGCTACTTTGAGACTTTTTTGGGACCTAATTCTGTGATATGGGAATAAAAATGCCACACAGTTCTAAAGGGTCATGCATTTAATGTGTAAATAATGGTGAGTTCTCTATGTGTAGACTTCTCATTGATCCCCTTTCTGTGTTCATAGGTTGTTGCTGAGCACCCAGATGCTTCAGGTGAGGAGATTGAAGAATTGCTTGGATCCCAATGGAATATGCTTAACGAGAAGCAGAAAGCACGCTATAACACAAAGTTTGCCCTTGTGACCTCTGCCCAGTCTGAAGAAGACTCTGGTAAAGTGACAACTGTGCATATGTCTTCTGCTTGGGTGTGATGTGTGGAGTGTTGGCCACCTCACCAGAATGTGCATGATCACTACACAGCAATAGCTGCATGTTGGCATTTCCTCCTTCGCTCCAAAGCAGTTCTGCTTGATCTTTTATGGCCTGCAGGCCCCTCACATAGAGTGAGTGCTCTAGAATTGAAGGGATGGTGTGGGAGAGGATGGAGAATGGAAAGGAGCACGTGAGTTCTAGCAGTCTGGGCTTAATGGTGTAGATCAGGCCAGAGTAGTGCAGTTCTTGGCCTGTTTGAGAGTTTGCAAATGGGAAGGTGGCTAGATTGATCTTAAATTTGGGAGTCTTTTGGTGCTGCTTTTTTAATTTTTAAATATATTTTATTTTATTTTTATTTTTATTTTTTTTGGTCTGAGACAGGGTCTCCCTGTAGCCCCAGGTGTCCTGGAACTCACTGTGTAGACCAGGCTGACCTTGAACTCACAGAGATCTGCCTGCCTCTGCCTCCCGAGTGCTGGGATTAAAGGCGTGTGCCACCATGCCCGGCTTATTATTTTTATTCGATGTGTATGAGTGCATTGCCTGCATGTATATGAGTACACCTGTGTCCTGCAATGCCACAGAGCTCAGAAGAAGGCTTCTAATTCCCCTGGAACTGGAGCTAAGGATGGTTTGTAGCTGCCATGTGGGTGCTGGGAATGGAACCCGGGTCCTCTGCAAGAGCAGTTGGTGCTCTTAACCACTGAGCCATCTCTCCAGCCCCATAATGCTTCTTTTTTTTTAAAAAAAAAAAATTTATTTGCTGGGCGTGGTGGCGCACACCTTTAATCCCAGCACTTGGGAGGCAGAGGCAGGCGGATCTCTGTGAGTTCAAGGCC
Source organism: Nannospalax galili (assembly GCF_000622305.1). NCBI lineage: Eukaryota > Metazoa > Chordata > Mammalia > Rodentia > Spalacidae > Nannospalax > Nannospalax galili. Next base: position 1,055,059 of record NW_008345700.1, read on the forward strand.
AGCCTGGTCTAC
>NW_008345700.1:1055143-1058378 GCF_000622305.1 Nannospalax galili
TTATTAAATTTTTGCAATTTACATGCAATGTAATTTGATGATCTTTAGATCCCTTCCCTAGTCACACCTCCCTTAAGGCCTCCTGCCCGATTTAATGTAGTCTGTAATATATATAATAAGGTTTATAGAGTCTAATTAGTATCCCTAAATGTCCTTAAGATGGGTCTATCCACTGGAGCCTGATTAATCTACCTAGAGTCTTAGTCTTGAAAGAGACTGTCTCTGTCCCTCTCAGCAGTCACCAGTTGACACAATTCCCTTAGGTTGGCTGGAGCAGCTTACCCCCTTCCTCATGTCTATGCTGGGATTTTGTCTGGTTTGAACTTGCATGAGACCAGCATGCTGTCACCATTGCTGTGCTTTTGGTGCTTCTTAGACTTTTAGTTTAAAAAATAGGGGTTGGCCAGGTGTGGTGGCACATGCCTTTAAGGAGGATCTTTGAGATCAAGGCCAGCCAGGTCTACATCGTGAGTTCCAGGCCAGCTGGAGCTACAGGAGCCCCTGTCTCAGAAGAAAACAAAAGCAAAACAGCCCCCAATTCTACTTTGGTTTGAGCTATGGCACAGTGAAGATGACTAATATTGTAAGCTCGGAGACAGATTTGTGATTTGTAACAGTGACCAGCTTTGTGTTTGGGCACGCAGGCTGTGAAAAACTAACTCATGTTAATGTTAGTAAGTGTGACATGTTTGAGTATTAATTAAAAATACGGAAATTAAGGCTGGAGAGATGGCTCAGCAGTAAAGAACACTGATTGTTCTTGCAGAAGACCCGGGTTCGAATCCCAGCACCCACATGGCAGCTAACAACTGTCTGTAACTCCAGTTCCAGGGGATTCGACAGCTTCTTCTCTCCTCCTTGGGCACTGCACAACATGGGTGCCTGCCTCTGCCTCCAGAGTGCTGGGATTAAAGGCGTGGGCCACCAAGCCCGGCTACTTAAAGTGTTTTTTAAGAGACTACATAGTAGCAAGTTGTAGGTTTTTAAAAGTTTACCTAAATTCTGTTAGTCTTTGAATGTCAGTAAATAGATACATTTTTTTTTTTTTAAGTGTCTCCTTATGCAACTCAGGCTGGTAATGAACTAACCCTCTTGCCCTAGCCTTCCCAAGTGTTGGGATTACAAGTGTGTACCACCATGCCCAAAAGTAAAAGATTTTTGGAAAATACTAAATCATACTTAAATTTAATGCTATAGTGTATTAAAATAAAAATATGACAAATACCAAGAAATAATCTCTAGGTAAAAGATTTTCAGTCTCTAGTTCTTTGTTTCAAAGAGATTTGATATGTAAAATGGGCCTTGGACAGCAACAAGGTTGCTAGAAATGTGTTTCTGGTTTGCATGCTGAATGCCAGTGCTGTGTTGGTAGGCATTGGGGGCAGCTTGTGGATTGTTCTCCCCATGCATTTCTCCAAACTCCTGTCCTCCATTCCAAGGTAACATAAATGCAAAAAAAAGAACCCACATAAAAAGGACAGAGGGCCCTCTGGAAGATGTTGATGCTGAAGATGCACCCAGGAAAAGACTCAGGACAGACAAGCACAGTCTTCGGAAGGTAATTAATTTCTGGGCTTGCCTGGCCTGTAAGAACATATGCTGTGTAATTCTTGAGACATAGATGAGATGCAGGCAGTGGTCCTCTGGGCTCTCACCAAAGTAGTATCCAGTAGTAGGTATTGTTTTTGGAACCTCATTGAACAGACTGCTGAGAAAAGTACTTACTATCCAACAGGGACATTAACATAGAAACTTTTGGTACTTGGCTGTCCCAAGAAACAGCATCCAACATAACTTTGATTTTTTTGTGTTAAAAATGACTCTTAGGTTGGAAGGGTGTAGCTCAGTGTAGATTGCTCAGGTAGAATGAGCCAGACCCTGGGTTTCATCATCAGCATTTGGGGAAGGGATTTGTCTTATAGAGCGTATTATTCCTTTACTATATAAACGAGGTGGCATGAAAACCCATTAAAGATAAGATTTTATACTCCAATAAGAAATTAAAGAATCTATTACAGATACAGGAAGCAGGTTGTATGAACTTTGTTAGTAATTCATGATCTCGTTTACTCACTTGGAATTCAGTGTGGGCAGCACTGAGGCAGCACCAGCAAAGCAGCAGCATGGACGTAAAGGCAGCTCAGGGCCCTAAGCCTGTCAGAACAGCTTGCCTGGTGCCTGGAGGGGAATGAAATTGACCAAGGTCCATGTATGCAAAGCAACAGTGGTTTATTACTCTGTCTGCCAGATGAAGCTCACATATAAAGAGTGAACTATTCTAGCACCATTTATTTCTACTTTCTGAGACATCTAGTAACTTTTGGGTAAACTAAGTTTAACTAGACTTTACATTTGAATTTGTATTTAGTAGTTGTATATTTATGATTTTGAGTAAAGTTTGATGCTTTTACTAATCTAAGTTGCCTTTTTATTGTCTTTTTCTCATAATTTTGAAGAAAGGAAAAATCTCAAATAGTGCTAAAATGTAACGGACCACATTCTATCTTAGTTCTTTAAACTTATATTTGTAGTTTAAAGGAATAGGCAGTCTGTATACCATTTTCCTGGTCAACAAAGTGTTCATCTGGGGTACCTGCCACCACATGGAACTATTTAGTGGTGAAATGTGACCACGAGTTACTTTAGTCTGCAGGTACCAGAAGTACATACTTAATATCTCTTCTGGTCCCTCACTGTTAAAGAAGACCTTTAACAGTGTGTGACCAGAAGGAGGGGGATTGGAGGGATGACTCATCAGTAAAGAGCTTGTATTGCTCTTGTAGAGGACCCAAGTTCAATTCCCAACACCCACATCAGGCAGTTCACAAGTGCCTGCAACTCTAGCTCCAGGTGATCTGATGCCTCTCTGGTTTTTTAGAGCACCAACATGCATGTACACATACCTGACACACACATACACTAATTAAACGGGCTGGAGAGATGGCTCAGCGGTTAAGAACAATGTTCTTTCAGAAGACCTGAGGTCGAATCCCAGCACCCACATGGCAGCTAATAACTGCGCATAACTCCAGTTCCGACAGCCTCTTCTGTCCTCCACAGGCATTGTAGGAAACTAGAGCATTTACCTACATGCAAGTAATACACACATACACATAAAATAAAAAAATAATAAAATTTTTTTTAAGTCTTTTTTTTTTTTGGTCTTTTTGAGACAGGGTCTCCCTGTAGCCCCAGCTGTCCTGGAACTCACTATGTAGACCAGGCTGGCCTTGAA
>NW_008345700.1:1058419-1114686 GCF_000622305.1 Nannospalax galili
CCCCAGGTGTCCTGGAACTCAAACGTCTTTTTTAAGAAATCTGTGACTAGGACATTTGAAATATCAAAATTTACAGTAGATAACTAGATAGAATTTTTTTTTTAATGAACTAAACATTAAAAAAAAAAATCAAAAGCATATGTATCACCTCTGATCTGACCAAAGTCATTTTGCATACAATTCCCTATTATGTACTGATTACTTTTGATGTGCCAAGAGTATTTCAAAAGCTAAACATTGACCTTGTGACTATCCCCCAGTGACCTCCTGTGTTACCCCCCTGGCTTGGTTTGGTTTGTTTTTTTGTTCGCCACCATGTGGGTGCTGGTAACTGAACCTGGGACCTCTGAAAGAGCAGCCAGTGTTCTTAGTCACTCAGCCACCTCTCCAGCCCCCAAATTAATTTTTTAAAAAGACTTCTATAAAAGTACTTATTTGTCTTTTATGTGTATGGGTGTTTGTATGTATGTATGTGTATATATATATATATATATATATCAGGTGCATGCCTATTGCTCATGCTGGCCAGAAAGAGGGCATCAAATCCCTTGGAACTGGAGTTATGCATGGTTGAATAGCCATGTGGGTGCTGGGAACTGGACTCATATCCTGGGAGAGCAGCAAGTACAGTCTCTCCAGACTTACTTTTTTGTTTCAAAATAGGCTCTCACTAAGTTGCCTAGGTTGTTCTTGAACTCAGTAGCTCAGGCAGGCCTTGAACGTGTGATCCTCCTGCCTCAGCCTGCCAAGTAAATGAAATTACAGGCCTATGCCACTGACTCATTTTGAAACCTTTTCTTTTTCCTTCTGTTTTTAGTTGTGAAGGGTGTTTTATTGATGATCTTTATGAGGTAAATGATTGAGTTCATCTCAAAATGGGAAGTCTCCAGTGCAGTGAATCACACTACTAATGCTGCGCTGACATGGCAAGGCTGACCAGTTCAGTTGGGATTCTCAAATAGAAAGCTGGGTCTTCTTTATTTTCACTCGGCTCTGGATTCAGTCGGAAGTTTAGGCAGCAAATGGAGTAACGAGGTGCCTTACCAGAACTGTAGCAGGTCTTGTCACAGCCCTGCTTACTCTACCTTCTGACAGTGAGAAAAGAATCAGTTGAGAGTATGGAAAAACATTAAGCAACAGGAGTCCACTTGTATCTGAAGAACACTTTTCCAAAGGAAGAACTTTGTGTTGTGTAAATTTTCAGCAACCTGTGTTTATTCACATTAGGAGAATTTTTTTTCCTTGTTTTCTCTTTTCTGCCCCCCCCCTTTTGTTTAAATAACAGAGAGAGACAATCACCGACAAAACGGCCAGAACAAGCTCTTACAAGGCCATAGAGGCGGCCTCCTCGCTCAAGAGCCAGGCAGGTAATGTGGTCAGGCTCCTTCCTTCCTGGCTCCTCTGGGTGCCTGGGCGGGTGAGCAGGGCGGCCTGGTTCTGCTCTTACCGAGCCTCCAGTGTGGGCAGGTAGAGGGACAAGGGTAAATGAGAGCAGGGCTGAGAAGGAGGGGTCCAGGGAAGCCTCAGAAGAACCAGCAGTGAAGCTTGTACCACAAACGAGGAGGAAAGACGGTCTTAACTGAAAAATAAGCTGATTGAACGTGTAAGTTGTAAGGATCCAGTCATTGAAGTTATTATTCTTCTGATTTTCACTTTTGTTTGCAAATTGAAATTTTATTAGAGAAAAAGATCTAAACCAAAAATACTCAGGTTTCTTGCTTGATGGCACCAGCTGTTACCATAAATTCTATCACTCTTTAGAATCCTTATAGTTTATTTAGTAGTTAAAAGTCATGGGTAATTGTTTCTATCTTGTATGATAAGGAAACCAATAGCCTAGCTAGACAATAGCAAAGAAAAATGAATTATTTTATTGCGATCTGTCTGATAACTTACCACCTCTTAGAAGGAGAACAAATGGGTAGGGGTGAGGGGTAAAGAGAGGTGATTGGGAAGACTGTTTTCTTTGTGTTGTGTGAGATACTGTTCAGGCTTTTAAAAATCAGCTTTTTGTTTTTGTTTTATTTATTTGAGACAGGGTCTCCTGGAGTCCCATCTGGCCTGGAATTCGTTATATAGACCAGGCTAGCCTAGATCTCAACCGAGATGCACCTGCCTCTGCCTCCTGAGCGGTGGGATTAAAGGTGTGTGCCACCACACCTGGCAAACAACAGCTATTTTTTTAACCAAACATTTGTGGATAATTGGGAATTTGAACTTTTATAAAATGATATTTTCAAGTGTGTGAGTGGTATTGTTATATCAAAACTTTGTTTTAGAAATAAGCCCTAGGTCTTTTGTAGATGAAATTGCACGTCTGGAATTTGTGTCAGAGAATTCTACAGGGTCATGGATCTAGGTGTGAATGGAGTTGCATTGGCCCTCCCTGGCTTGTTGATTTTGGAAACCAGGTGATGGGGATGTGAGATTCATTATATAGTTTTATTTCCTTTTGCTTACAATCAGATTTTTCCATGATAAAAAGTAAACCCCTAGTGTACAATAAAGGAAACTAGAAGATTCATCTTTAGGACTTTCCTTGTTTGAGAGATTCTTTAAAGCATTAAGGAGGTGGGAGGTTTAAGATTTTAAACTTTGTAAAATAAACTTATTTTACAGCAACGAAAAACCTGTCTGATGCTTGCAAACCCCTGAAGAAACGAAACCGGGCTTCTGCTGCAGCATCATCAGCTCTTGGGTTTAGCAAAAGTTCATCTCCTTCTGCATCCTTAACTGAGAACGAGGTAAAACAATGATAATAGTGATTCTGTGGCATTCTTCTGAAGGCCATTAGTTATTCAAGTTGCAGTGTGAGTGGAAATCCTGCTTAGCATAATTTTGGTGGTTCTCCATAGGCATAGGTGAGTTTTAGGCTTTCTTAACTGTCTAAAATTCCCAAAATGGAGGAAAAAAAATACACTATTCTAGTCTGAGCACTTTGAATGTAAACACATACATACACACAGTGACTGTGTAAGTGTACGTATATATACTTTGTCTTGATGCAGGGTAACTGTTGCAATCTGTTCTACAATGGTCTATTCTGTAAGTTTCACACTGTGTTTTCTCACATGAAAGGAAGTCATACTGGCTATACCAGGACATCTACGCTGGCCAAACTGACATTGGCCACTGTGCACCCACACTGGGTGGGTGAAGGGGCTCACAAGCTTGTGGGGACGCCAAAGGCTTGGTCCTCATGCGCTGTGTATCTCCGGTCCTTTGAGTTCTGGCATGTCTCAGGTATGAGGGGATGCAAGTTAGAATTGTCAATGTACTATGTTTCCTGTGTTTCTGGACTTGCAGAATACATGGTAGAATAATAGGCCTTCTTGTACCAGGCTTGTGTGCCACCACCATAGCAGGCGTGAAGATGACCTCTCTGCATCTAAAGTCTGCTAGTGCTAGAAACAGATCAAGGAACAGCCAGAAATGCAGGAATGATGGCTCGTTTTGTTCTATACAGAGGTAGTTTTGGGTTCTTGATTTTTAGTGACTGCCATCTTGGAGCTTACTTTCTCCAGTTTTAATTTCTTGTTATTTTTATCCCTGTAAATCTGTTTTTTCTTGTTGAAGACTCTAGATTTTCGTTATTGTCACAGTGTTTGTGAGGAGGTAGCCTTGGCCTTCTTGGGTCAGGGGAGTGAGATGGGAAGTAGATAGACCTCTTCCTCCTGGTAGGTCAAAGGCAGCACTCCTAGCCTGCCCTCTGCTACCGTTCCTAGTAGTGTTGGTTGTGCCTCTGCAGTTTCTTTCTATTAGGGGATGGCTAAGCCTTCCCTTGCATGAGAGTCAGAGAACTGGGCAGTCACTGGGGTACCCCTGAGAGCTCTGTAGCTCACTGCTCTGAACCTGAAGTGTTGGTGTCAATCTAGACAGTTCTCCAGTGGGATCTCAGTGACAGACCAGTGTAGTCATGGTCTTAAGTGCTCACACTCAAGGGATTCAATTTGCTTGTAGTTGATATGTGTAGAAAACTAGACATTTCTTCCATTTGTATACACTTAGCTTTTCTGGGCATCTTAGGTTCTGAGACACAAGAAGGCCAGTTTTACACAAGGTCCTTCCTTTCACCTTTTCTTAACCACATTCAGGTTAGCATTCCAGAAAACAACTCCTGATAACAGCATCAAAAATGAAAGGTTTCTGGTCTGGAAGCCCTTTCATTCGTGCATTTAAGGTGGCATTTTCATTTATTTTTTTTTCAGTGCTGGGGTTGGAACCTGGGGCTTTTGTTGATGCCAGACATGTGCCTATCACTGCATTATACTCAGTCTTATAACATTTTAAAATAATTTTTTCTTGAATCATATTTTGGTTCATTTATCTGGCTGATATTTTACATATATTATGGTCAGAAAAATATTGAGCTACTGAACTTGTGTCTGTTGTTCCTGTTCATCAGCATTGTGTATTGGAGGCTAACATGCCAAGGGTGGGGCAGAGAAACAAACAGCAACTGAGTGTGGTCTCTGGCTCAGAGGTGTGAACTCAGAAAGACTTAGATGAAGATTTTTATAATAAGACTTCATTGCTCTTTAATTCTTTGGAACATCAGAGGTTGATAGATGATTAAGGCCATTTATATTATGCAAGAAATGCATTAAATTTACATCCCTTCTTAACATTTTTGAAGGTAACACATAGATCCTACAGTGTGCATTATGTTCTTTATGTAAAGTCACTTTAATTTCTAGGCCTTCTTTTAACTACTTTCATTTAGTTTATATGAATCTTCCTTTATAGTTCATTTTGTAGAATTACACTGTTAATTAAAACACTACAGGTGTTGCAAAGTAGACTTGTCTAGTTTGCATCAGCATTACTGGAGCACAGTGAGTGTTTCCAGGTGTACAGTACTGTCACATGAGCAAAGTGTTCGTGTTATGAAAAGATGTGGAGACTGCTGGGTCTGGCTCTGATGTGAAAATTACTGTTCGAAGATCCGACTGGCTCCTCATTTGGGACTCTTACTTACCTTCTGCATGTTTTATCTCCTTCCCTTCACCACACTTGATTGAAAAAAAGAGACTTTTATAGGGTTGGTATTGGAAGACATTTTAGGTCATGTTGTCGTTTAAATTCTTGAAAAATATGTATGATAAATTTATATTGGAATAATTACTAATTACATGATATTACATCACCCCAAATGAAGAGATTAGATTAAAATTACACACTTGCATGACAAAGGCCTGTGAAGGAATTGATGTGATTTAAGTGTTTTGTAACTTCATTTTTTGTTCCCTTAGTAGAGCAAATTCTTATTTTTTTCGCCTTCACTGGTAACAGCTTTTATGGGAGCCCACATCAGTCAAGTTGGACTTGAACTCAGCCGCCCTGTACTGCACTTAGAATGATGTAATACCCCAAGATGTCTGCTGCAGGTGGTGCATCATCGTATACACTAAGTGACATTTCTATCACAATCATTTTATGGAAGATGTGTGATAATCTGTTTTTACTGGTATTAATAAACACATACAATGAAGAAAACAGATAACAAATTTTAAGACCAAGGTAAGATACCTAATCAAGGCCATTTAATCAATCACATTCATCTCATAATAGAAACACATTCATATTCCAATGATCAATCTAGATTTCAAGTTGAGGAGGAGGCCCTTCAATGAGGCTGTCCCAGAGCTGTGACACTAGCACCATGTTGACGGGTGGTCCTGTAGAGCTCACTTTTTTCCTCCGATTCATAACTTCCTAAATTTTTATGGAAAAATGTCAGCTTCTGTTCCATGAGAAATGAAGAGCAGACAGGACACGTTAGGGGTCCTTCGTTAGCTCTTCTCATTGCCAATGAAACGTATTCAGTACTGTAGATAGTAAACCAATTTCCAACATGAAAGGCAGGAAGAGTTTTGATTCTGTCCTTTTTTACTCAACAGTTTTACACTAGACACAGTAAATTTTTAGGAGTGAAAAAAAAACATTTACAGTTTCATCACAAACCATTCAACTCTTGATCCAATGACTGACATCTAGATGATGTCATAGTCAGGTTATTTACACCAACCACATCATCAGTTGCTTTTGTAGAGCATAAGCATTATGTTTAAGTGTTGTGGTATTGGGTGTCCAGCTGGGGGCATACCCAGATGCCCGCATGTTTGCATGGGAGGAAAGGCTCCACTTGCCCTCAGCTCAAGAAATAGAGCTTGTGCTGTGCACAGGGTATGAAAGCGGTGCCCAGGCCATTCCCAACAGATTCATCATCAGTGTTCGACCTGTGATGAAAGAGTCTGAGTAATACTTTTTGTTCCAAACCATTAAGTAATGTAACGCATGTAACATGTAGGGTGCCAAGCACCTTACAAGGACTCAGTGGTTCACTGTTGTGACAGTAATGGTTATAACAATAAAAATAATGAAATCACCATCATTCCATTTTTATCCAAAAGTATAAATTTTGCTTTGGCATGAAAAGTGATCCTCTTGACTGCACTATGCATGTGGGGATAAAATAAACCCAGGAGTGGCAGAACCCTAGCTTTGTTTGTGTGACACCTTAGGGTATGAGACTGTGAGGTTGTAGGCTGGTATGTCACTCAGCTGGCTCTGCTTAAATATAATGAGAGATACGACCTCATAGGATGCCTGGTGTGAACAGTCTTAAGTTGTACTGTTCTTCAGTCTAACATTCTCTCAAGTGAGCTACTTCAACAAAAGATATTTGTATTCTTAAGGACACGAAAGATCTCAGGTAAATTTAAAATTCTAAAATTAAAAAAAATAATCACTAAATCAAAAAATATGTGAAGAAATGATGGAGTAGAAATGGCCCTGGTTCAAAAAGCAATTTCTCAAAGTAAAGACCCTAGCTTGAAAGGCTTTGGGCAGAAATGAAGGGATTTCATTAGAAATTAGAGTATGATGACTTGTAGATGGTATCTAGGAAGCAGCATGTGCAGATGCAGTGGGCGTCAGCCAGAGGACAGCTGCTCTGTGGTACAGAACTTGAGGGCTTCAGAACTAGTGATGGTGGTCATAGCATGGTGCAGAGTTAGCACCAGCTGAGTACGGAGGATGTGAGGGAGCAAGATAGGGCTGATTATGGCATGTTCTTACCTGGGAAGACACTGCCCATCTGGGAGCAGAGCCCGTGTCCTCAACATTTTGCAGTGAGAGTGATGGTCCACATGTAGAATCTTCCTGCTCCAGAGGCCAGCAGTAGTCTTATAGTGGATAAGCTGAGTTCCCTCAAGAATCAGCTCTTGGCCTCCTCCAGGAGGTGAGTAGAAGAGAGACATTTGTTTAAAAGAGCTTAGCAAGAAGCAATAGTTTGTCTACTAAGAGTACAAAAATTATATGACATTTATTATGCTGCAAATTTAATATGGAATTCCTTCATTTCCTAAAGATGTCAAAATAGTAATGCTACCTCTCTAGCCCTAGGACATTTAAACTGGCCATTGTTGAGATTAAGTTTTGCTCCTGCTATACAGAGAATTTTTACCATTTGATCCCATTTGACTTCCTTCAAACCATTGTTTGTGTACCATGTTTGCCTGGCAAGGGGAGGTAGCTTTGTTGTATAAAACTTTCATTCAAAAGAGGTGAAGACTTGCCTGAATGTACAGAAGTTTGGACTGTAGCTGTTCTAACAGTGCGAGTCCTCTGTTGCACAGAGCAGCACCTCAGGGAGTGCACATGCTGGATGGAGGCCTGGTGCCCAGCAGCCAGGTCCTTCAGGCGCTCCTGAATCAGCCCCTCTGCTCCAGATGGACTTCTGCCTCCCTGGTGGTTTTTCCTCAGAATTGATGAAAAGTTAATGTTGTCCTTTGGTCATGATGCCTTTAGGTATAAGTTGTAGCTCAAGACTCTCTTTCATACTCATATCTATTTGCATCTGTGTATCCCAACTGAAAATAACTCCAGTGTAAGAGGATGTTCCTGAAAACCAACAGAAATCTAAGCACGAGAAGGAAGTAAAGTTTCATAGGACCTAAGGCAAAGAGGTCCCTGCTTGATGCATGAGGGCATCTTTTCTACCCTACTGTCTCTGAAGCAGGGCAGCCTGCTTCTAGCATGGGATGGAGGGCTTCTTAGATTGGTCTTCTGAGGTCCCTCAGCCAAGGTGTATCTGGTTCTGGGATTATTGTTGAGATAGTTCATGCAGAAGCACAGGAAAACTTAAAATGGGGTTCTCTGGGGTTGGAAGCCAGACAACAACAGGGCCTTTTCATTAATGGTAGAACACATCAAAAGAAAAGCAAGAAAAAAACAGGGAAACCTAACTTGGCAATGACAGGCCTGTAACTTCAATGAACTTGCCCCAAGGTTGGTATCTGGAGCCTATGTATAGGTAAATGGTACCCATCCACGGACTGTCACAGAAATGCCATACACAGACGGAAAATAAAATAAGCATCTCATTCCTCAAAATTGATGTCCATATGTGTGTAAAGTTTAAATGATTAAACAGGGCTTCTGAGAAAGGTCTTGCAGAGCCTGGAGTGGGGACCAGAACTGAAATGTGCTCTGTCCATCCTCCAGCACTGGTTTGTATTCCATGTAAGCCCCTGGTTCGCTTGGCCCACTTGGGCAGAACCAGGACCCTGAATGAGTTTGTTGGTCTCAGTTTGCTTTATTTGGGCTCGATGCTCTGTGAGGCTGTCACCCCCTTCGGGAAATGCCTGTCTAGTGGCAGGTCAACAGTAAGGTCGTTAAGACTTAGTAAGTTTGCTTCCTTTCTCTGTCAGATTCTAAGGTACCTTGTGTCTCACATCCCAACACATAGGTTGCTGAGCCACATTAGATCCTATTATTCATATGGACTTCTGTGAGGGGACCAGGCAAGGGCCTTTTGCACTCAATGTGAAACATGCAGCATCTTATTTTAAAGTCAGTAATTCCATTACATCAGTTTTTGGAAAAAGTCATCACCAACGACTGGTGTTTATCCTTCAGATGATTAATCTAAATTACTGTCTTTTGCTGAAGAAAATCAGAAGGGCTTTCCTAACATGCTCTCAAAGCTTTATTGTGTCTTACTGACCTCTAAAGCTTTTTGGGTTTTGTTTTTATTTTAAGGACTATATTGATTTCCTGGATATTTTAGGACTTCTGATGACTGAAGTTTACTTTGGTCCTTTTAGGTACTGCTTTTATTGTTTTATCTGGAACATGAGGATTTTTCACTCATTTTCCTGACATTGTTAGAAAGTGGACTGTCCTTCGCAGACAGAAAAGTAGTGCTTGCCTTTTTTTCCTGTACAGGAAGGGTGAGAGGCATGCTCTCTGGGATATCTTAACTAGCAACTGTGTCCTTTTCACAGCCTGACATGTCTCATCTTGTCAGATTCCTGTGTACTACATCCCCATAATTTTTTTCTAACCTATGTGGTTGTTGGGCTTTTTTTTTTTGTGTGTGTGTGTGTGTGTGTGTGTGTGTGTGTACAACTCTTAACAGTATTTTGAACATGTCTTCTGGGATATATTGTTTTTAAGAAATGACTGGGGTGACCTGGGGTCCTAGCTAGGGTGCAAGGGCATTGTTCAGCTACATGGGCAAAGAAAACAGGCAGACTGTCAGCCCTGTTTTCAAGGCCTACAGGTGATGAGATGTGGCCTGTTGCTGCAGCTGGCTGGACCAGACCCCTCCACTGCCCACTCCCAGGGAATGGCTGCCACTGAGGACACAGCTAGGACATTTTGAGACTCACTTTACTTTTGACAAGGTCGAGGGCAAGCCCTCATGGAAGCAGTAGCCATGTGGCCAGCCCTGGCCATGGCTCCCCCTGGTCTTTGTTGTCCTCTCCTCAGGCTGTGTGACTACTAGATGCTGGCATAGACTAGATGAATGGGAAGCACAATGACACTCTGGACTAGAGGTTTTTCATGTTCTTGGTAACTATAGCTGGCTTTAAATTAGGAGCAGCTAAGAAAGTTCTAGTCTGTATAACAATAAAAATTATTTTGAATTCTAGGATTTTAGATAATGGTCAACTTTAATTCCACTCTAATACTTCACTGTGATGTTAACTTGGAAGACCTGCTTGAGATTAGTCTTTTAATTTTAGACTCATTATATCTGTTGAGCACAGGATTATCATTTGTAAATCTAAAACAGTCTGTGAACGTACTTCTACGCCTCTTCCTTTATGAAAGCATAACTTCAACCTGAAAACAATGTTGGTTTATAGAAATATTTATTGTTCAAGGTCTGTAATTGTATTTCAAAATGATGTAGTAGTATTCAACTTGTGAAGGGATTTGTTTTGTCAAAAAATTAAAAACTCAATGTGTATCAGCCCTTGAAAGGGAAGGGGGTTGCTTTGTGGCCACAGTGGGGTAAACCCCAGCTGCACTCTTTGAGTCTTCCTGATGGTCGCATAGCTCCTGGCAGTGGGTTGGAAGATGTCTACCAGGTCACCTGATGTTTGGTCATGCCATCTTGAAAGTCCCTGTAATAGGTGAAGAAGACTGCATTTCCTGTCTCTGAAGGAATGTATGTCTAAGGCAGGTAGGCAACTTGGTACTATCACATACTGAGTAGAGAGTGGAGAAAGTATTTTCACATTCAAGAAAACTTTGGAAAGTCAGGAACTAAGCTGCCTGGAAATCAGTGCCACAAGCATGGCCTTGGTGGACACAGGAATCCCCAGGAAAGTTGACAGTCTGTGTTCCATCAGTCACTGCATTTTTCCTTTTCCAAACACATCCTGTTGGCTATGGAATAGATCATAGATGTTGTAGACTGAGATCTGGGACTGTGTTGGGACCATACAGGTAATTTATCACTTCCACAAATGGCATCTCCAAGTAAGCTGTCACCTGGTACGCGTGGAGGTGGAGCCAGCAGCTGGAGTGAGGCGCACACTTGGCTCTTCTTGCCGGTGGTTTTCTGAGCAGAGAGCTGAGGGACCCTCCTGACTGGCTAGGGGTCCTTCCATTTGTCGGAGGGGGTGTGGTGGGTGAAGATGGGACCTTCTACAATCTGTCATGGACTGTGATATTGTAAGGTCTATATTCTGTATGTGGATCTCAGACCCAATCAGGAAACGAGCCTTATGTGTGTCATTAACATTTATATTTTCATTCAAAATATGTATTCAGTGTTTATTTCCTCAAAACAGACTTTGTTAATTTAGGAAATATCTCCGAGTGGAAACGTGCTAACTTTCTGTAAATCTTAAATAAAAGGTGCTGTTCCTTCTTCTGACCCAGGACTGGTTTGTGTTTTCTGTCCTTCTCTCCACTCCTTTTTCTTTTATAGCTTTTAAGTTTTGTTTCAGCGACACCAAGGGAAGAGTTGGGTTGGTGGATGGAGAGCGGGCTCTCTTCCATGGATGCTGTGTTGAAGGCCCTTTCTTTGGGTCTCAGTTCCCTCATCAGTCAGATGGGCCAGCCTTGGGTGGCTGGGGAGCTACTTTCTGAGACAGGTCAAGCTGTGTGGCCACTGATTCCTGAGGCCCTGGACTTCCCTAGTACCCACTCCAGTCTCACCTCAGAAATGCTGAGACCCTCACCCATGACCCCCCATATCTGATGGACATGTTAAATTTGGAGTTTGAACTCAGAGCATTTCAAGTTGCCTCTTTCTGGATGTTGATGTTAAGAAAAGTGGGAGGTGAGCTAATTGGGTGAGGGACGGGGAATGGGCCCTGCAGTTCCAGCTAGTCAGCCTCCTGGTGACAGACCTTGTGATATGACACTGCTCTAATCTAGTCTTCTTCATGCTATTCCTGGAAAAGGTGAGAAAATTGAGCTTAAAAGGCCTTTTTTTGTTGTTTTTGTTTTTGTTTTGAGATAGGGTCTCCCTATAGTCCCAGCTGGCCTGGAACTCACTGTGTAGACCAGGCTGGCCTTGAGCTCACAGCCTGCCTCTGCATCCTGAGTGCTGGGATTAAAGGTGTGTACCTACCATCATGACAAGCCGTTTTTTTTTTTTTTTTTTAATTTTTTTTGCCTTTTTGAGACAGGGTCTCCCTGTAGCCCTATCTGGCCTGGATTTCCTGTGGAGACCAGGTTGGCCTCGAACTCACAGAGATCTGCCACCTCTGCCTCCCAAGTGCTGGGACCAAAGGTGTGCACCACCATGCCCGGCTTTTTTTTAGACTTTTTGTTAGCCTTTTCTGTCTAGAGAGACTAGAACAGTGTCCCTGCTCCAGTGCCCTCTCACAGCCACAGGAGCCCTTGGAAAGCCAGCCTACTTTGAGTTCAAATCAGCAAGATGCCTGTTTATTTTTTCTACCACTACTCCAAATAATTTCAATGAGATAAATCTGGAAAAAGCTCATCAGTAAGTCTGCAGAACCTGTAGGCTAGATTCCCTAGTTTTTGTTTGTTTTTTTAAATGTGGCCCAATTTCAGTATTTCACTGTATTCTCTGGCAAACAGCCTATAATTAATTGTAATTATTGAACTGTACAGGAAATGCGGTTAATATTTGCTCTGTTCTATCTCCAAAATTCATTTTTTTGACACCGAAAAAAACCTAACAGATAAAAACCAAAAAATTTAAACACTTGAATTTGATGGACAAAAAGATTTTCTATTTTACCCACTTAAACGTTTATTGCTAGTGCTTGTCAAGTGAGGGCAAGAGGCTCAATGCAGTAAGGGTCCTAATCTGAGCAGTAGAACACAGCTTGCCAGTGGTTTCCTCTGCCCACATTTCTGCATTCCTTCTAAGCCGTTTCCATAGATTCCAGTGTTAACAAGACAGGAGATTGTTCCTTGCCTTTCTGTGAAGCAGAATGGATAGCTGGGACTAGTGAGCTGTAGGAGAGGTAGTACAGTCAGTCTGCAATGCAAGTCTGGATGACTCTCCTGACCCTTGATTCAGCTCCAGAGAAGCAACATGCTCTCCTCAGCATGGACGGCTACTGTGTGAGGCCTTGTGTGGGACTTCACTTTGGTCTTTTAAAAAAAAATTCATGTGGTCTTTGGACCTGCACGAATTGGGTAAGAAAAAACAAGAGTCTAGATTCTAGAGCCCATCTTAGTTTATTTAGCAGAGATAATTGGATTTTCATAAGCTACTTCATTTAAAGGGATATGTCTTATGTACATATGTCTGTTAAATATTGAGTAGAGTAAGGTCCACTTCTGAGTTTTGTACACAGCTCTATTACAAGTGTATATCCACCAAGCCAGTGACAGTGTGATTCACAGCACATCACTGGGAGATGGGGCAGGAAACAGGACTTGTCCAAAGGGCGTGGTCACCCGCTGTTTTCTGTGGCTAGTGAACTGTCGTCCACCTCCTTCATCTCCAGGTCTCAGACAGCCCAGGAGATGAACCTTCAGAGTCCCCGTATGAAAGTGCAGATGAAACACAGACTGAAGCTTCCATCTCATCTAAAAAGTCTGAACGAGGAGTGGCTGCCAAAAAGGAATACGTGTGTCAGGTGAGGGGCAGGCAGGGTCTGATGTGTGGGTGAAGGCTTCTCATGAAGTTTCCAGCATCCTGTCTTCCTCCAGACCCCTCCCCCCCTTGCCCTATTACCACTCACTGATGCCTTTTTGGAATGGTTAGACCACCAGCAGAGCCCTGGAATTACGTTGCCTGAGTCAGTGTCACTCCTCAGATGAGATGTATGTATTCATACAGCACAAGAGCATATCTAGTCGGTTGGAAGTAGTGTCTGTGCATGTGCTGGAGGAGGTGAGACGTTAGGGTGACGTGCTTTCCCTGCCACTCATACACCAAATGGGCCAAGATGGTATCAATGGGCCTCTCCTCCTGCAGTGGCAGTGCCTCGTATTAGGGCCTTGGTCATTGTGCTGCTTGCTAGGTGCTGGCTTAGTGCTGATCTTGGAAAGGCTAACTTTCTGCGCCTCATTCCCTGCTCCATGGTGAGGCGCAGTCAGAGCCATTGTCCATGTGGGAATTTGATTGGTCTATACTTGAAAAATGTCTGGCCGTCAGCCTCATTGCTGTCATGTACGGAAGACTAGCTGATTTCTGGTGGAGGGGAAAGTACCCCGGTTTTGACTTTGAGCTCTGATCTGAAGCATCCTGGGTATACCCTTTAGAGTTTTAGCCTGTTGTTCCTTAGCCAGTGCTGAGGGGCTGACCTCTTTCTGTAACTCACCTGGCTGTACTCTGATCCTGTAGGTGGTTATGTTCATTTGCCTGCAGGACAGACTCAGGCTTCCGTGGTCAGAAAGCTGCCCAAAGGGCACTGGCTAGGTGCGCGTTCATGCTGCCCTCTGTTTCCCACAGCTCTGTGAGAAGACAGGCAGCCTCTTGCTGTGTGAAGGCCCCTGCTGTGGAGCATTCCATCTTGCCTGCCTTGGACTTTCACGAAGACCAGAAGGGAGATTCACCTGCACAGAGTGTGCCTCAGGCAAGTTCCAGCTTCAGAAGCTTGGGGGTGGGGAGGGCTCTGCTGCTTGTCATTTCCTTGTGTGTTTCCTAAGTTGTGTACGAGGCATTAGGGAACAAGTCCAACATGCTGGCTCTAGGAGTGTCTGTTCTGTAGGGGTTCTTCCACCAGGCTGTAGGCTTTACTATTTGAATGACAGTGTCACTGGGAAAGTGGTTTAGGATACAGTGACTGGTACAGTGAGGAGATAGAAGACTGTGAGCTCTCCTACACACATCCTGCGGACTAGCCTGAGCCTTGCTCTGCAGGTGGCTGCTGTGGGGCATTGTACTTTTAGTCTTGCCTGACTACTGGTCAGTTGTAGTGCACTGGTGTTACACAGTTACAGACTAGGTGTCTGTCAGGAAGAACTCACCCTGAAGGGCCAATGCTTTTGTTGTGCCACCATTTCAGTAGTGCAGGTTTCATCACACCAAGGATCACAGTGGGAAGAAGACTGGCATCAGTGGCCCCTGCTGCCTACTGATGGGGCTCAAGAAATCCCCTGATTCTTGTCCAGACACATTAGGATCAAGCTGCCCAGGCAGCCCAGCAGCAGTAGTCACCTCAGGTGCCAGTTTTTCTGCAGCTGTAGTGAGTCTTTGCCGCAGTTGGTAAGTGGCCCAGGAAGAAGGCAGCTTTTCTGCAGTGGACTCTCTTCCTTTCAGTTTCTCCTCAGTTAGAGTTCCTAGGCTGCACGACAAGACTTGCCTGTATTTCAGGTGACGCCAGAGCTTAGATGGCAGGAAGCTCAGATGGTTGGAATTTTCTGAAGAAGGCTCAGGCATGTCAGCAATGTTAGAAATCGGGCTGCAAGCTTGAACAGCACAGGCTGCTCCAGAAAAGTTAGTCCTGTTCTGGTCGCTCAGAACTGCATTTTAATCCTTGTTCTCTGCACCTTTCTCTCCACCCATTTCTTTAACCACTTGTTAGGGATTCACTCATGCTTCGTGTGTAAAGAGAGCAAGATGGAGGTGAAGCGCTGTGTGGTAACTCAGTGTGGAAAATTTTACCATGAAGCTTGTGTAAAAAAATACCCTCTCACTGTTTTTGAGAGCCGAGGCTTTCGCTGCCCTCTCCACAGCTGTGTGAGCTGCCATGCTTCAAACCCTTCAAACCCACGGCCATCAAAAGGTACAGAGAAGATGCACCGTTACTGCTGCGGTGTGGCTTCCCTTGAGTAGGTGCTTCCGGGTGGGCCCATTGATGCCAGTTAGGTTTGTCACTGAAAGTCAGGAACTCTGAATGTCTCCAGTAACTCTTGCTTTTCTGCTGACTCACCACATAATGAGCTTTTTATTTGAGACATAAGACCTGCCCCTCATCCCTTCTTTCTCTCTGGAACAGCACCTTCAGAGTCTTGGTTTTTTTTAAAAAAAGACTACCATCTGAATCATCCCAGTGGATTCTATTTGCTCTGATTTTAAAGGCCTTTCATATAGAAGGGAAACTTCCTGTAGTGCCAGGGTGGAACCCAGGGACTCGCACATACGACACTAATGCTTTACCACTAAGCTTCATCCTCAGCTGAGAAACATTTTAAAATTAGACTATATATGTGCTAGATAAGGATAGCTGTATGGGGTTGGGAAGGGGAGTTGCTGTGTCCTTGTAACAGGGCCTCTCTACCAGTGCTGCATGGGCAATATCTAGGGAGGGAGAGTGTGCCATTGGCATCTAGCCAGTGATATTGCTAAGCATGGAAAGTGCACAGGAGAGGCTCTCACATACCCAAATGGCAACAGCACCCAGGTTGAGAAAGTATACTGGTTGGCCCTGCCTTAGAGGACCCAGTTTTGATTCCCAGCACTCATATGGTGGGTGACAACTGCCCCAAACTCCAAATCCAGCACTCTCTTCTGACCTCCATGGGCTTTGCACTATGTGGGTGCAGTTACATACCTGCAGGCAATGCACTTACACACACAAAATAAAAATAATAAAATATTTTTTAAAAAAGAATACGGCATTTTAGGGTGGGGAGGCACTTCAGTGACTAAGAGCATTTGCTGCTGCTCTTGCAGAGGACTGGAGTTCGGTTCCAAGCACCCAATGGCGGCTTACAACTGCCTGTAACTTCAATTCCAGGGGATCTGCCACCTTCTTCTGGCTTTTGTGGGCATCGTACACGTGGTGTATATACATACATGTAAAAATAAATTTGTGAAAGTATGGCATTTTAGACAGCGTCTGTTGTCCTCAAACATTGTTTGAACCAGCTTTGTCTTGATGGAAGGTAGTGCCATTAAACACCTCCAGGCTATTCCATCACTAACCTTCCAACTTTCTGAGCCTTAGCGATTTTGGTTGTGGGAGTCCGCAGTATCTGAGGTCTTCAGGGTATGTTTATTCCCTTTAGGTAAAATGATGCGGTGTGTCCGCTGCCCTGTTGCCTATCATGGAGGGGATGCCTGTCTGGCAGCAGGATGCTCGGTGATCGCTTCAAATAGCATAATCTGCACGGGCCACTTCACTGCTCGGAAGGGGAAGCGGCACCACACCCACGTCAACGTGAGCTGGTGCTTCGTGTGCTCCAAAGGTGAGGCAGGTGCTTGTCTGCTGTGTGTTCTGCTCTGCACACGGATCAGCTGATGCCTGGCAGTCAGTCCCCTGCAGCCCATTGAAGCCTTGCTGCTTGATGGTTGTCACGCTTCCTTGCTCTCACACTTGGGATTATGCGTTTCGCATATTTTGTTCAAACTAAGTGAATCATACAAACTTGGAGAGAATTACTTTACTTTGATCATGTTGTGCTGATGAATTGCCATGTCATATTCATGCTTCAGGCCAGGTGTATGTCACACTACAGCCTGAGAGAGAGGGCCTGGGCTGACCCGTGAGACAAGCTCAGCTGGGTGTCTTCCCTTACAGGGGGAAGCCTTCTGTGCTGCGAGGCCTGCCCTGCAGCCTTCCATCCTGACTGCCTAAACATCGAGATGCCTGATGGCAGCTGGTTCTGTAATGACTGCCGGGCTGGGAAGAAGCTACACTTCCAAGACATCATTTGGGTCAAACTCGGGAACTATAGGTATGAGAAGTAGAGTCCCACGCTGTTATCTTTACTCAAATGTGTTGTTTTACTTTACAATACTAAGTATTGACATTTTTGTTGCTCTCTCTGAAGAATCTGTGAATCCTGTTTTTAATATTCATAATAGATGGTGGCCGGCAGAAGTTTGCCATCCCAAAAATGTTCCCCCAAATATTCAGAAAATGAAGCACGAGATTGGAGAATTCCCTGTATTTTTCTTTGGGTCTAAAGATTATTACTGGACGCATCAGGCACGAGTATTCCCGTACATGGAGGGGGACCGGGGCAGCCGCTACCAGGGGGTCAGAGGGATCGGAAGAGTCTTCAAGAATGGTATGGAGATTTCCCAGTGGAGCATAGACGATGCTCTCCAATGCTTTGTTAGTCCTTGTCTGTGCTCTTTTGAAATTTGACCTTTTTAGAAATTATTGGACTAAACAATCTATCTGTACTTTTAAACTAGAAAAAAGTAAGTTTGTAGACTTATTTATTGATGCATACTGTTTAATAACTTAGGTCGGGCGTGGTGGCGCACACCTTTCTTTGTGAGTTCGAGGCCAGCCTGGTCTACATAGTGAGTTCCAGGACAGCTGGGGCTACAAGGAGACCCTGTCTCAAAAAGACCAAAAAACAAAAAACAAACAAAAAAAAAACCCCGAAAGCTTATGTAATATTAACTTGTAATTTTATTAAAATGAAGTAAAACTATTTTGAAGACCTTATCTTTAGAACTAATCACAGACGTTTCCCATAGCTGGCCTTTTTGTAGGAGGCAGCTCTGAGGA
Source organism: Nannospalax galili (assembly GCF_000622305.1). Classification (NCBI taxonomy): domain Eukaryota; kingdom Metazoa; phylum Chordata; class Mammalia; order Rodentia; family Spalacidae; genus Nannospalax; species Nannospalax galili. The sequence continues at coordinate 1,076,563 of NW_008345700.1, forward strand.
AAATGTCCAGCTCTCAGTAGCTACTTCCCTTCAGCAGACATACTGAGCCTTGGGCACCTCAGATTGTCAAGGTGGGCAGGTTGACAGGGGTGCTTTGTCTGATTGCACAGCCAGGCTAGGAGGCAGCATGGACTAGGGTGCTGAAGCCAGCTGATGACTCAGCAAAGAGATGAAGGCCTGCCCTTTCCCAGGGAGAGTTAGTGAGGGGAGTAGGGAAAGCTCAGCATGCACCCAAGGTTCCCTGGAGGGAGAGCCAGAGCTGCGTCACTGCTGGTGGATCCTTGAGAGCTGTTGGCTCCTTGCTGCTGAGAGCTTAGTGAGTGAGTGCCAAGCAGCAGCAGCCTGTCCTCTTATCTTTGATCTGAGTACAAATGGTTACATATCAAAAGGTTCTTGAAAATCATTAGACAGGGTAGATCCCGACAGTGAGTGGCAGCCTTGTGAGTTTGGTATGGCATCTAGCTGGTGAGAGTGGGACTCAAGCCTCCTGACTCTGGGTGCTGGCTTCCTGTTCAGTCAGGACCACTAATAACTTACCAGCAGCTGCCAGATCTGGCTAGCACCTAGCCAGGCCTGGACCATATGCTTTGGGTGTTAATGTTGCTTCTGCTCTGACCTGAGCTGGTGTTTCTTCTCAGAACACCCCCCTCTTTTTTCTGAAAGGAATACAGTTTACTTTTTTTCTTAGTACAATGTGCCCCAAGCACCGACACTGTTGCTTTGTCCTTAGAGCTCAGTAGAGGATGGATAGTGTCTGAAAGAAGCTCACCTGGCGCTTTCTGCTGAGCTGACACAAAGCAGCCCCCAGTGTTTAGTCACTGGGAGTCAGGCACCTGACTCTTTAAAGTGTTTGTAGTCTTTAGCTTCATGGAAGCCAACAACAGTACTTAGCAATGAATACACAACTTAAAAGGTAGATGTGTTTATTTACTAAGTTTTTTTTTTTTTAAATATTCTATTGATGTTTTAGCATTGCAAGAAGCCGAAGCTCGTTTTCGTGAAATCAAACTTCAGCGGGAAGCCCGAGAAACACAGGAGAGTGAGCGCAAACCTCCACCGTACAAGCACATCAAGGTGCTGGGCGTGTCTGGGCTGTGTGTGCGTTCACGTGCGTGTGTGTCTGGGCTGTGTGTGCACTCACGTGTGGTGTGTCTGGGCTGTGTGTGCGTTCATGTGCGTGTGTGTCTGGGCTGTGTGTGCGTTTATGTGCGTGTGTATCTGGGCTGTGTGTGCGTTCATATGTGTGTGTGTCTGGGCTGTGTGTGCATTCATGTGCATGTGTGTCTGGCTTCTACACAAAATAGTTTGGGAGTGGCTCTTAGACTACTGATTTTTTTATTTTTTAATACTTTATTATTTTTATTTTATGTGTTTGTGTATTGCCTGCATGTATGGGAGTGCACCCGTGTCGTGCAGTGCCGCGGAGGTCGTAAGAGGGCTTTGGCTTCCCCTGGAACTGGAGTTAAGGATGGTTCATAGCTACCATGTGGGTGCTGGGAGTCAAATTGAGGTCCTCTGCAAGAGCAGTCAGTGCTCTAACCGCTGAGCAATCTCTCGAGCCCTAGACTACTGATTTTTCATGTCCTGACTGTAGCTGATAAGGGGTCAGTTTTGAGCCAGGTGTGGTGGCCACGCCTTTAGTTCCAGCACTCGGGAGGCAGGCAGATCTCTGGGAGTTCAAGGCCAGCCTGGCTTACATAGTGAGTTTCAGGACATCTGGGGCTACAGGGAGACCCTGTCTAAAAAGACAAAACAAAATGAGAGGTTAATCTTTCAGAAGCCATCTCTGTGGACCCAGTGTGGTTGGTCACACAAGGTATCATCATAGACAAATAGCAAGTGTCAGTCTACTGGTGAAGTGTGCTTTTTACATTAAGATGTCTGCGTGCAGAACCAGGAGTCTCTGGGTTTCACTTTTCCTCATGCTGTGAGGTTTACCCTAATATCTAGAGAATGCCAGTTCTGTTTAGGCTGCCTGGTTTCAGAAGGGCTAAGAGATTAGCCATGGACCACACGGCCATTAAGACAAACTCAGTCCTTAGTTATAGCATGGCTCAGTTGGCTGAGTCTGGAATCTCCGCCCCCCCCTCCTCCCCCAAGGCTGTGTGGTCAGGGAAGGACAGCTGGTGACCCAGATTATGTTGCTGTTTACTTCAGCAAGCTCCTAGGTCCTGGCAGGAAGCTGTGTGCACACACGCATCTTCAATGTAAGAGGAGATGCAGCTAGCGGTGGTTCGTGGGAGTTTCTGCCCTTCTTTAGAGCTGCCTGCTTTCAGTGAGCTGGAGTCTCTGCTTAGGTCCTCTGAGCATGGGGGAGGGGGGCGGGCGGCACTACCTTGTGGCCAGGTCAAATGCTCTGTCTTTGTCTCTGACATCTGGGCTATAATCAATATCTTTCATATAAAGAAAAATATTCTCATTATTCATCTGTATTTAATATTTTCTTAGGATGGATTCTGAGACAAAATTACAGAGTCCGAGAGCATGGAACTACTCATTCTTAGAAAATGTTTCCAGATGATTCTCTAGTGTTATGTAGCTTGTCACATGGTAACAGTGAAAAGGGCCTCACTGCATCTTCCCCAAAGCATCCGTTTCTGCCTTAGTTTCTTTTTACCTCTCTGCTTTTCTTACCGTGGGTGTGCTTTCATTAATAATAAGCTAATTGTTATGGGCAGAGCTGTACCTTCCTGCTCACTGCCCATATGGCCCATGGTAGAGGGAGGGTTGGGTGAATGGATTGTGTGACTGCTGAGTACAGCTTTCTTGCCACATTTACTAGATAACCATGTTGTACAAAGAAATTGCCAATGTTTTCTCTCTTGATCTTACAATAGCTTGGGTAATGTCAGCACCCAGTCCTAAGTGAGGAAGATAAACACTATGATAAAAAATATGGAGGAGAGGAGGCAGAGGATGTAGTTCAGTTAGTAGAGTGCTTTGTATATTCTAGACTCTAGAATGTACAAAATCCTGGCTGTGATCCCTACTACCACATAAACTGTTGTAATGGGGCACACCTGTAATCTCAGCATGGGAGATAGAGGCAGGAAGTCATCCTTGGCTACATTGTAAGTTTGAGGCCAGTCTAGAATACATAAAGTCCTGTCTTAACACCCCCCATACCCAATCTCACCTTGCAAAGCTCCCAGCTTAGGATTGCCCTGACCTGCCTTCTAGAGTTCCTGCTGGGTTAAAGTGATGATTGTTGGACTGAGTGTGTCCCAGCTGGACCCCTGAAGGTTAGACCAGGAGCCTGTGTGGAGGTGCCATGGTGAGTCTGTGAGGGAATCAAGGGGCACTCTGTGTATTAAGTGGTGCCAAGACAGCTTACTTTTTCCCTGCAGGTGAACAAACCTTATGGGAAAGTCCAGATCTACACAGCTGACATTTCTGAAATCCCAAAGTGTAACTGCAAGCCTACAGATGAGAACCCCTGTGGTTCTGATTCAGAGTGCTTGAACAGGATGCTGATGTTTGAGTGCCACCCGCAGGTGTGTCCTGCAGGTGAGTACTGCCAGAACCAGTGTTTCACCAAACGCCAGTACCCTGAGACAAAGATCATCAAGACAGATGGCAAAGGATGGGGCCTAGTCGCCAAGAGAGACATCAGAAAGGTATGCGATGTGTTCATTCTTTACTTTTTTAAAAATAATGATTCTTTGTGTTTGTGTGCATTCATGTGTGTAGGTGTGCACTTGGCATGATGTGTGTGGAGGTCAGGACAGCTTGTGGGAATTGGTTCTCTTCACCACATGGCTCCTAGGAATTAGACACAGGTCCTTGGGCTCGGTGAAGTGCCTTTATCTGCTGTATTACTTTTCTGTTGCTGTGATAGAAACGCTGACCAAAGAAATTTATAGAAAGAAGAGTTTATTTGAGCTAATGGTTCCAAAGGGGCAAGAGTCCACCATGGCGGGGAGGCGTGGCAGCAGAGGTGGCTGGAGGAGGAGCAGAAACTAAGCTCTCACATCTTCAAGTAGGCACAGGAAACAAGAGAGACTGGAATCCGGCAAGTCTTAAGAATTCCCTAAGCCTGCTCCCAGTGACGTGCCTCCTCCAGCATAGCTACACCTTTAAGACCTCCCTGAACAGCGCCACCAACTAGGGACAAAATGTCCAAATACTTGGAGCCTATGGGGGACATTCTCATTCAAACCACCATACCTGCTGAGCTGTCTCACTGACCCTCCCTTTCCTACATCTATTTTTTTTTTTTTTTTTTTGGTCTTTTTGAAACAGGGTCTCCCTGTAGCCCCAGCTGGTCTGGAACACACTATGTAGATCAGGCTGGCCTCAAGAGATCCACCTGCCTCTGCCTCCCAAGTGCTGGGACTACGGGCATGCGCCACCACGCATGGCCCTTCCCTACCTCTAAGAATTGATGGCACACTACTTGCTTAAATTTGATTATTGTCTTTTTTGCTTTTGTGTAAGGATGTTCTTTAAAAACCTTTTTATGTGAGCTGGGCATAGTGGCACATGCTTTTAGTCCCAGCTCTTGGGAGGCAGAAGCAGATGGAGTTTCAGGCCAGCTAGGGCTACAGGGAGACTGTGTCTCAAAAAGACCAAAAATATTTTTTATTTATGTGTATTAGTGTTTTGCTTGTATGTATGTAAGTAACACCACGTTTGTGTAATGGCCTCGGAGGTCAGAAGAAGGCATCGGATTCCCCTGGAACTGTAGTTACAGATGGTTGTTAGCTGCCGTGTGGGTGCTGGGAACTGAACCCAGGTTCTCTGCAAGAGCAGACAGTGCTCTTAACCACTGAGCTATCTCTCTTGCTCCTAAGAATGGTATTTTAAAAGTTTTCAAATTGTGTTATAATTGTTGTAGCATGCTACATGAGTGATATGTATCAAAGTTAATACCTATAAACTTCCCGGAGGCATGTTGTCATGTTCCACCCTCATGCCTACTTCCCTTGCCTGCTTGTGTTCCTGCAGCTCCCTAAGGAACAAGGGCTCCAGAGTGGAACCCTGTGTTAGTGCAGCACAAAGAGGAGCTGCTGCTGTAGCAGGGACCAGGGACCCAGTGGTGCCTGCCATGTGCCTCCTGGGGTGAGAGTGAGGTCAGGAGAGGACTGGGCCAGGCACCAACTGGCGAAGAGTGTGCTATCTTAGCCTTGGGACTGCAGACCCTGAACTCAGTCTCCTCCAGGGGCCATCCAGGATGGACCCTCTGCATTGCAGCCTTGCCCTACCACACTCTTACACATGTACATGTAGGCCACACCCACCTCCATAGGTCTCACTCATGTCTACTCCCCAACCCAGGCCTGCACCACAGGGCAGGGGTCAGTCTCTGGGGGATGCCTTGGGTGCGAGAGGTGCAGGCGTGAACTGCTGCCACTGACAGTTCTTGAAGCATGTCTTAAGTCAGAATTGTGATGCTTGCTTTCATGAACAAAGGGTTTGTAAAGTGACCGCTTTCCTTAGACAAGCAGCCAATGCGTAGGTGCTTCTGCCAAGAGCTAGGGAGTCAGCACTTCCTTGAGGTGGTCTCTGTATAATCCAGTATGAATACACAAGAAAAATGTCATTATCGGGAGACGGAGAGACTGCTGACACCCTGCTTCTGTTCTCAGATTGACTTGCCAGTGCATTCCATATGTAGAGACACAAATGGAGCTTACTTAACTTGTTGCAACCTGGATGTGTTTTGGTGACCATGGACCAGGTCCATAACCAGTGAAGGTCTGTTACAGAGAGTGGATAAGCTGAAGTGTGAGTCTCAGCAGTGGTAGCAGAGACTGCCTAGACATACCTTTTCCCAGCCTTGTTCCTTTGCTTGCCTCAGTTGTTGGTTCATGTGGACTTGGACTTGGTGTAGAGCCTGTCTGTCAAATTCTGTATGACTTTTCCTTTTGGGGGAATCCGCTTGTAATGATGACTTATGTGGACACTGGGCTATGTGCTTCTGCGGCGAGACATGGTAGGAAGTGACTGGAACATTGTTATTCTGAGGATATTTGAATATATTTGCCGTTAGCAATCTTTATAGATAGATACTCTAACCCGAAACCAAATCCTAACTCTACCCCTAGATACACATGGGATCATTTGAATGTGAACTTTTTATAGCACCCCACCCCAGGTATTATGTGGTGCCCTATTCTGATAATGGTATGTATCTTGACCCCTGACACTGGGAATTGGTCAATATATACTCAAATCATCCATTCTTCTGATTTCCAGGGAGAATTTGTTAATGAATATGTTGGTGAGCTGATTGATGAAGAGGAGTGTATGGCAAGAATTAAATATGCACACGAGAATGACATCACTCACTTTTACATGCTCACCATAGACAAGGTAATGGGAACTGTGTCTTTGCTGTTCATTCTCATAGTCATGAGCATGAGCCCAGAGGATTCACCTGGAAAAATGGACCTTGTATTGTGGTGACATTCTCATTTCATCTCATTTCATTTTTGGGGGTCTTTTTGAGACGGGTCACCTTGTAGTCCCAGTTGACCTGGAACTTGCCGTGTAGACTAGGTTGGCCTTTATCTTACAAAGATCCACCTGCCTTTGCCTTCTGAGTGCTGGGATTAAAGGCGTGCGCCACTGTGCCTTGCTTCAGTGGCTTTTTTTTTTTTTAAATAAAAACAAAAAAAACCCCACCTGTACAACTTCCTCTGAGTATAGAGCTGCCTCTTGGTAGAGAGTGTCCTGAGACCTCTGTATGTCCAGCACAGCATGAAGAGTGTACAGAAGTTTTCTCGAAGATCAGGGAAGAAAGGAAACAAGCATAGACAGCATTTGACGCGTTGGCTAATCATAGAGTGGTGTCTGGCTGCCCATCGCTCCATTACTTGTAAATCCTGGGCTCTTTCACTGTCTTTCTCTATTGCCCAGGCTGGCCTCAAACTTCCCAAATGTATGGGACTGTTGGTGTGTGCCCTATTGGACCAGGTTCTGCAGCCCATAATGTAAGCATCCAGAATCTAGGTGCTAACTGAGGGTAAACAGGCATGGGTGAAGAAAGTGTGTTGGAAGTGCTCACGGTTCTGGGACTGCCATCCATTAAAGAGCCCCAGCTTTCCCAGTGCCTGCAGTGCCCAGGAGGGTAGTGTGCTGATGGCCACTGCTGCTGGCTGGCTGCTGTTAAGACATGTGCCTTCCTGTGGTTGGGTGTAATATAAGAGGGAGGTACACGTGGATCTTCTGTGGCCAGTAAGCTCAAAGCCCAGCAGAAAAGTAGGTCTGTATTTAAAAGACAAGACTACTAATAGTGCTTTAAAACAAGATAGACAGTGATCACAGAGTGAACGTTTTGAACAGTGCATAGTAAGCAAACCCTCTGGTGAGATTTGAGATGAAAAGAATATAGAAATAGTGGTGGCTCCAAGGGCCCCAGCACACAGTCTCACAGGAAGTTTGACCACACTCAGTGGTCAGGGGGCTCCTGTCACTTGTTCTGGGTCCTAGAGTCTAGGCCTTTCAGTGAGGTCAATGTCAGAGGGACAGAAAAATCTGGTTGTAAAAAGACTTAGGAGATACATAAGCCAGGTGTGGTGCTGCACGCTTGTCGTCTAGCACATGGGAGAGTGAGGCAGCAGGATCTTGAATTTGATCTCAGTGACCATGTCTCAAAAAACTGAGGAGGAGGAGGAGGAAGAAGGGAGGGAGGGAGGGAAGGAGGAGGGAAAGAGAGAGAAAATGAGATTGGAGTAGATACGTGCTTCTTGAACACATAAAGAGTGAGGGGAAGTGGGGAGTTATAAAGGTTATAGTTGGGACAGTAGAACAATCTGAGCTTGAACAGGAAGCAGTTTTAATTTTTTTAAAATTTATGTGTATGAATACTTTGCCTGCATGTATATAAGTCCACCATGTGTTGTGCAATGCCCAAATATGCCAGAAGAGGGCATTGGCTCCCCATGTAGGTGCTGGGAATCGAACCTTGGTCCTCTACAAGAGTAACTAGTGCTCTTAACCACTGAGCCATCTCTCCAGCCCCGGGAAGCTGTTCTGATGTTACATACATTTCAGCTGTAGAAAGTGCTGAGGCTGTGCAAGTGTGCTCTTGTGACTATGCAGGGGTGGAGCCTGATGCTGGCAACTCACAAGGGATGGGTGTGTGTTGGGGGGGTGTGCATACATGTGTCCATAATATATACATTGTATGATGGGAGACAAAGTCAGTGTGGCACAGTAGTAATGTGTGAGGCAAACATGGTAACCACCAAAGTAGTAGTAATGTGTACAGCGGGTAGTGTGCACAAATGTGCATTGTGCTAGTTCACTTTTTTCCTGTGAGTTTGAAGTTTTTATAAAAAAATGCTATTTTTATTTTGTGTGTGTGAATGTATGTATGTCTGTATGTAAGTGCACCTATGTCATGCAATGCCCTTGGCAGTCAGAAGAATGCATCTGATTTCCCTGGAACTGAACTTACAAGTGGTTGTTAGCTGCCATGTGGGTGCTTGGAACCAAACCCGGGTCCTGTGCAAGAGCAGCCCATGCTCTTAACTGCTGAGCCATCTCTCCAGCCCCTGAAATTTTTCAAAATAGAATAATTGGTTGAAGAATGTGTGTGTCTTGTGCTGGAGGAGAAGTGCCCTCCTTTAGCTGTCATGACACAGGAGATAGACTGAGCAGGTTCCTAGAGGGCTTTCTCTGAGGTGTGCTCTGGTTTTCTGGGGGAGCAAACAAGGTAGGATTCTGGAGGGCAGTGAATGGAAGCAAGGGTCACCAGCAGTAGAGAAAGAGAACTGACTGTCCCCGGGGAAGCTCTGGTACCCTATGTAGTAATGATTAAAGAGGCTGCATTTCTCCACTGCAGTCTTGGAACAAAGGCTGGCTGAGCCAGATTCAGACACAGAAGCCGGTCTGTTCAGCTTTCCCAGAGCTCATGGGGCATGGAGCAGTCAGGCTTGCATTTGAAGCCTCAAGTAGGGATGAGTGATAGGCCTGCTCAGAAGTCTTTCAGCTAGCTGGAGTTGAGATCGCACTGTACTCTAGGCTATGTAGAGCCTAGGAAAGGGGCTGGTGACTTTGTCCCACGAAGCAACAAATAGCTTCTCTTTCTTATTTGGGTGGTGGGGTGACAGAAAAGGTGGTTATTTTGTTATAAATTGAGACCCCAGGCCTGCATATTTATTTCATGCTTTAAATTTAAACTACTTAGGTATAGTAAGAAGTGTAAGGCCAGGCATGGTTACAGTCCTATAGTCCCAGTACTGAGGAGGTGAAGGGAGGATCATTAGTCATCCTGAGCTGTATAGGAGACCCTATCTCAAAACCAGGGACTAGGTTTGTAGTTCATCAGTAGAGTACTTCCCTAACTTGAGGTAGGCCTTGAATTCCATCCCTAACCTCAGAAATGTGAATTCACACATTTAAAATAGAAATTGGGATTGCTTGACATGGTAATTATCTGGACTCTCTCAGGTTGAAGCAAAGATAAAGTTTGTGACCTGTGAGAGACTTTTAATATCTCACAGCTCATGCATTTCCTAGGAAAGAATGAACCCCACTTAAATATGCCCAGATCCCAGCAGGATGCAACCTTCCACCAGTGGAGGCCCTTCACACTGGAAGGCAGACTTAGCTTGTGCTGAGACCAGTCACATGGCAGAAACTCCAGGATTTAATGAAAGCCACATCTTCCAGGGGATCATAAATGGTAAAAAAGACAGATGTGTTTCTTTTGTTCAGGTTTAGCTATTAGCACAGTAGCAGCGACTATGCCCCGCTCCTGCCCCATGACAGGCACTTGTGTGGCCAGTTTGTCCTTTCTTCCAGACATCCCAGGTCTGTGCTCTGACTCCTGGCAGCCATTTCTGACCACAGAAGTGCAACAGCAGTGTGTCTACTGTTAGAATATCCTCCTCCAGTTGGAGACTTCCTCTTTAAAGGGCTGGTGCCATGTCCCCTCTTCATTTTTCCCTTTCCCTCTTGGGAGCCAGACTTTATATTAAAGACTTAAGACATTCAACGACTCTGCCTGCCCTGGAAAAGGTGCAGGTTCAAAAAGGCCCAAGAAGACATTTTGTTTATATTTCAGATTGTTTTTGGGCACAGTGATGGTCTGCAGCAAACAAACAAAAAACAGAACCCACAACAAACCAGGAAAATCAAGACCCATGAATAAAAACAGGAACAAGCTCAGAAAACCCAAGGGGAAGAAGAGTAATTTAATTCCCAAAGTTATCGTATTATTATATCCCAGTGTTCAGTTTTCAGCCAGAGAAGTCATCGTCATCAAAGAACAGGAAAGAATGGCTCATTCAGGGAATAAATTAAACCAGTAGTGACTGTGAAAACGCCTCAGTGGACTTCTGGACAAAAATTTTGAGACAATTGTGTCTTTTTGTTTTGTTGTTGCTGTGGAATCAAACTCTGATCTCTACAAATGCTTGATAAGTCCTCTGCCACTGAGAGCTACACCTCAGTGCTTGCTTTTGAGCTGCCTTTGTAGCCCATGCTGGCCTTGAACTTGTGATCCTCTGGCCTCAAGCCTCCCTAGTGCTGGAATTATAGACTTTTCTGACCTAAAATGGTGACTTAGATTATGTAAGGAACTCAAAGGGCTGGTCATGATGGTCCATGCCTATAATCCCAGCATTTGAGAGGCAGGGCAGGAAGATGCCCACAGGTTTTTGGCCAGCCTAGTTTAGCAAGTTCCAGGACAGACAGGGCTACAGGAGACTCTTGGGGAAAAACAAACAGACAAACAAATAAGCAAACAAACTCACTCAGAGGAAGACGTGAAGAAAGTGCAAGCATATGGGTCAGGTATAGGGTGTACATGCCTGTAATGCCAGCACTCAGGAGACTGAGACAAGAATTGGGAGTTGGAAGCCAGTCTGGGCTACATAGTGAGGCACTTTGTCAGCAGTGAATGAGAGAAAGACTGAAAGTGAGAGCAGAGAGGCAAGTCAAGGAAAAACGGACGAGCAAAATGGCAATGCCAGTAAGAGAGAATGAAAAATAGATTTTGAGGCTGAACATACAGTTAACCGAATGAAAAATTCTATATAGATTCAGAGGCAGGTTTGAGCAGGTGGGAGAGAGAATCAGTGAGCTTTAAAATGGGTGATGGGAATTGTCAGATCTGAGAAGAAGCCAGAAAAACGCCTGAGGAAAATGAGAGTGTGAAGGGTGTGTGAGCACCACCAGGCGCTGCGGGGTGCTGAAAGGACAGAGCGAGCGTTCTGTGCCTGAATGAGTGGTCTCAACTCCAAATAAAAGGAACTCAGAGGACTCTAAGACACGTCATAACCATCCTTTGAAAAAAGTAGCAACAGAAAGCCAGGTGTGATGGCACATGCAGGAGGATCAGGAGGTGAAAGTCGCCCTTGGCTACGTAGAAAGTTCAAAGCCAGCCTGGGCTACATGAGACAGTGTCGCAGAATAAAAGTTGGAGAAAAAAGGCAAGACACATGGGATTTGTGACACACTATTGCTCCTCAGTCACTAGCAGACTGCTCATCAGAAGGGTAGACAGTAGTGAGCCAGTATACTCAGTGCTGAAAGCAAACAAAATTCTGAAAACCTTTCAACAGAGAATTGTAAATAGGGCAAAACTTTGTAAGCAAGAGAGAAATTAGGGTATTCTCAAGTAAAGAAATTTTGTTCAGTTAAGGTAGTGTACACCTTTAATCCTGACACTCAGGAGGAGGAGCTTTTTTGTTTTGTTTTTCGGTCTTTCTGAGACATGGTCTCCCTGTAGCCACAGCTGGCCTGGATTCGCTAATGGAGATCAAGCTGGCCTCAAACTCACAGAGGTCTGCCTGCCTCTGCCTCCGGAGTGCTAGGATTAAAGGCGTGTGCCACCATGCCCGGCTAGGAGGAAGATCTTTTAAGTTCAAGACCAGCCTGGTCTACATAGTGAGCTCTAGGCTAGCCAGAGCTATACAGTGAGACCCTGTCTCAAAGAGGGGGAGGGGAGGGAAGAAACAAAAAAAGTCTTAGGGAACTGGTCACCATTCAACCTTTAGGTAAGTCCTGTGGGTTGGGCATGGACAGGACATAGACAGTAATTCAAAATCGTGTGAAAACTTAAGATTTTAGTAAAGGTGAGTACATGGTGGTGGTTGTACAACAGTGGTACATCTACTTTGTTTTTTGTTTATTTGGGTTTTTTTTTTTTTTTTTTTTTTTTTTTTTTTTTGTCTTTTTGAGACAGGGTCTCCCTGTAGCCTGAGCTGTCCTGGAACTCACTATGTAGACCAGGCTGGCCTTGAACTCACAGAGATCCGCCTGCCTTTGCCTCCCAAATGCTGGGACTACAGGCATGCGCCAGCACATCTGGCTGTTTTTTGTTTTATACGTGATTTAAGAAACTAAAACATTTTAAAGACCTTAGTATAAAACCTAGTACAGTAACTTAGTTTTCTACATAATTTAAGTGACTAATACATTGAAAAGAGTTTGTCTTGAGGTACACAATGTATAAAGATAAGAGTTTTATGGGTCTGGAGTGATGGCTCAGCGGTTAAAAGCGATTGCTGCTCTTGTAGGGGACCCAGGTTCAGGTTCTAGCACAAACATGGTGGTTCACAACCATTTATATAACTTCAGTTCCAGAGACTCCAATGCCTTCTTATGGCCTCTGCAGGTACTGGATGCACACGTGCACACATATACATGCAGGCAAAATACTTATAGCCATTAAATAAAAATAAGCAAAAAAAAATTAAAGATACAGTTTTGCAACAATAAGTGAAAAGGATGGGGGTGGAGCTGCAAAGGGGTAGGATTTTTATGTTTTTGAAGCTGAGTGGCCGTATAAATTAGAACCCTGGGATTATAGAGAACAGAAAAGCAAACAAGAAATCAGTGAGACCAGAAGTTCTGTAAAACAGAACAGGATGAACTAAGAAAAACAGAAGATTCACTTTACTAAAACCAGAACTAAAAGCTGGACCCCATTACTGATCTGGGTGGAAGAGTTAAAGAGGGTGCTGGAGTCAAGTGCACTCCAGCAGATTCAGTGAGATGGACAGATCCTGAGTCATGAAAACAGAAAATTTGCTAGACCTAGGGAGTTTGAATCTGTAATTTAAAGTCTGATACAAGGTTGGGCATGGTAGTACACGCCTTTTACCCCAGCACTTTGGAGGTAGAGGCAGGCTGATCTCTGAGTTGGAGGCCAGCCTGGACTGTTCCAAGCCAGTTGGAGCTACAGGGAGCCCTGTTTCAAAAAGAACCCCCGCCGGCCAAAATCTGATATGGGCCAGTTGTGATGACACACACCTTTAACCCCAGCACTTGGGAGACAAAGACAGGCTAGTCTCTCTGAGATTGATGCCAGCTTGAGTTCCAGGCCTACTGGGGCTTTGGGAGTCTGTCCCTCAAAACAAATCTGATGTGTCTGAGTATGACTCGCTGGTAGAACACTTAACTGCCTAGCATGCCCAAGGTCAGGTTCAATCTCTAACACTCCCACCCCTCTCTACCTTCTGCGCCCCCCCCCCACCCCGAGAAATTTCTCCAGACAAAAGTCTTGGACCTGATGACTTGATTGGGGAATTCTACTAAACATCAAAACAAAACACCAACCTAATACCAGCCCTTTTCAAACTCTAAAAAAAAATTGCAGAGTAGGCATTTCTAAACAGTGGCATCATTCATGATAGCTAAAATACAGAAGGAAAATAGTGTCTAGACAATGAATGGTGTTCAGATGTGGTGAGTCCACAGAGCCATAAGAAGGAGGGCGTTCTACAGTCTGCCAAATGTGAGTGAGCCTAGAGGACTAAGTGAGCAAGCCAGTCATAGAAAGATTATTACGGTGGTGTTCACTTATACGAAGTACTTCAGGTGGGGGGTGGGGTGGTTGTCTCATGTACAGAGCTTGCTTCATTAGATGAAGAGACCTGTTGGTGGGTAGTAGCATTGGTTGCAAAGCTTATGAAGAGGGCTGGTGAGATGGCTCAGTGGGTAAAAGCATTTGGCACACAAGCCCCATGACTTGAGTTCTGTTCACTGATATGTAGTGGATGGAGACAGCCACCTCCAGAAAGTTGTCATCTGACTTCCATATGTCATGAGGCACTGGTGCTCACATTTGAAATAATAATAATAAATAAAATTTAATTTTAAAAACTTGTAAATATATTTATTATCTGTTAACTATACACTGAAAAGTGGTTAAGATACAGCTCAGTGGTAGTGCAGGGCCCCAGGTTCAGTCTCCAGCACATTCACACACAAACCCATTGTTTTTTTTGTTTTTTTAAGGTTTATTTTGCAACAATAAAACATTGGGGCTGCATAGATGGCTCAGTTGGTAAACAGCTTTCTGCACAAAGCATGAGGGCCTGAGTTTGATCGCCAGCATTCACGTAAAAAGCAGATCATGGCAGTGTACTCTTGAAATTCCAGTGCTGGGAGGTGGGGACAAGAGGAACTTTCCAGTTTGCTGGCCCACCAGCCTTGCCTAATGTGTGAACCTCAGGTCCCAGTGAGAGATTCTGTCTCAAAACCAGAGTGTGTGTTGGGGAGGTTGGGGGAACCAGTGAGATGACTCATCGGGTTACAGGTAACGGTGTTTTCTGCAAAGCCTGGTGACCTGAGCTTGATCCACAGGACCCATGTGTTAGAAGAAAAGAACCAACTCCTAGGTGGGCATGGCGACACACACCTTTAGTCCCAGCACCTGGGCGGCAAAGGTCAGCCTGAGTTTGAGGTCAGCTTGGTCTATATAGAGAGTTCTAGGCCAGCCAGGGCCATGTAGTGAGACCTGGTCTCAAAAAAAGAAAAAGAGAGAACCAGTTCCTGAAAGTTGTCTACTGGCCTGTACATGCATCATGGCACACAGGTATACATGCATGCACAAACAATAAATAAATGGAAGTTTAAAAAGAAACAGGGAGCTGGAGACGTGGCTCAGTGGTTAAGAATAGTGGCTGCTCTTGGAGAAGACCCAGGTTTGGTTCCCAGCACCCACGTGGCTGCTCTTAGCCCTACAGAACTCCAGTTCCAGGGATCCAATGCCCTCTTCTGGCCTGTGTAGGCATTGCATGCTACACTTACATGCAGGCAAAACTTTCTTGCACATAAAATAAATCTTTTTTTGTTGTTTATTTGTTTTGAGACAGGATCTCGCTGACCTGGAATTCACTGTGTAGACCAGGCTGGCCTCAGACTCACAGAGAGCCACCTGCCTCTGCCTCCCAAGTGCTGGGATTAAAGGCACCATCACCAGGCCCAGCAAAATAATTTTTTTTTGTTTTGTCCCAAAAAACAGCAACAAAAAGAGAGAGAAAAAGAGAAAAACAAGATGGTCAGCTCCTGAGAAATAGCCCCCAAAGGTGACTCTGGCATCTGCATGCATGTGCACACACAAATGCATGCATGCAGCATACATGTTAAATAAAAGAAAATTGGAATAATGTACTTGTTGAAATTAACTTGCAGGGGCCAGTGAGATGGCCTGGGGGCTGAGGGGTAAAGGTGCTAGCCGCCAAGCTTAAGGACTTGACTTCAAATCCTAGGACCCCCAATGGTGGAAGGAGAGAACTGATTCCTTCAAGTTGTCCTCGAGCTCCACATGTGAGCTCTGGTGTACATGTGTCTCTGACATGTAAATAAATAAATGTAACTAAAAAGTTAACCTGCAGAATTACTAAAGAAAAATTAACTGCCGGGCATGGTGGCGCACACCTTTAATCCCAGCACTCAGGAGGCAGAGGCAGGTGGATCGTCTGTGAGTTCGAGGCCAGCCTGGTCTACAGTGTGAGTTCCAGGACAGCTGGGGCTACAGGGAGACCCTGTCTCAAAAAGACCGAAAAAAAAAAAAAAAAAAAAGAAAAAAAGAAAAATTAACTACAGAGAAAAGTACTGAAGTTGAGTGCATTAAATAATGATTAGATTATAGCACAGAAAAATAAAAAGATAAAACTTGGTAAGTAAAGATGGTGGCATGGAAAGTAGCAGTGGCGCTCACCTGTTCCTGAAGGAAAGGGTGTGAGGGGAGAGTGGTACAAGAAAAAATCCTCAGGATCTGAGATGCCAGTCATTTTACTGATGAAATTCAAAAGGCTTTCAAGACAAATAAAAAACATTCACTGGTGACTGGAGAGATGACTCGGTAGTGAAATACCTTGTCATGCATGAATGACCTGAGCTCAATCCTCGGCACCCGTGTGAAACCTTGGGCCTGGTGGTGCGGGTCTGTGATCCTCCCAGCCCTGGGGAGGCAGAGACAGGCGCATCCCTGGGGCTTGCTGTCCATCTAGTCTAGCTAGTTCGTGAGTTCCAGGTTCAGTGAGAGTCTGTCTCAAAAGATAAGGTGAAAAACAATTGAGGAAGACACTCCACACACATGCAAACATGCATACATGTGCACCTGCATGTGCACACACAGCCTATACCTAAGTAAGCTGGAAAACAAAGTACAAGATGAGAAACTGTAGGAGGTAAAACACTTCAAAGAGCAAAAACAATTTCTAGAGGAGCTAGAGAAATAGCTCAGCAGTTAAGAGCATCACTGCTCGTGCAGAGGACCTATGCTCAGTTCCCACAACCCACGTGGTAGCTCACAGCTGTCTGTGGCACCCTTTTCTGGCCTCCTTGGGCTTTGCATGCATGCAGGCAAAACACTCATACAGATAAAGTAATTTAAGGGGCTGGAGAGATGGCTCAGCATTTAAGAACACTGGTTGTTCTTGCAGAAGACCCTGATTTGAATCCCAGCACCCACATGGCAGCTAACAAGTATCTGTAACTCCAGTCCCAGGGGATCTGACAGCTTCTTCTGACCTCCACGGGCATTGCATGACATGGGTGCACTTACCTACATGTAGACAATACACACATACACATAAAATAATTTAAAAAACAGTAACAGTAGTCTTGGAGCATAGAGCATATTCCAGAGATCCAGTCAAGTCATCAGATCCTCGACGACAGAAACCAGAAGACACTCCAGTGCACTTCAGTAGAGCACTACCCTGGCATTCAGTGCCTGGTTGGCCTGTTTTCAAGACAGCTAACCAGCAGTATAACCCACCTGAAAGAAAAAACAAAGCAGATTCCTTAGGAAGAAAGTAAGACTTAGAAGTTAAATGTGAGATCCAAGACGTGGTGACCATGCTTTTTGAAATTTTGCTATAAATACCTAAACACGTTCGGTTCTGTAGTTAGGGTAGATGTGGAGGGCTGCCTTGGCAGAAAGATAGGATTATGTACTGAAATCTGAGGCAGGAGGATCATGAGACCAAGCAGAGCAACATAGAGGGACTCTGTCTCAAAACACAAGCAAAACAAAAATTGGTCTAGAACTAGGGTCTCTTTGTTTTTTGTGGCTACGACAGAGAGATTTTTTTTATCAGCTTTGTATTTTTTCAAGTATGCATGTGAAGAAACATGGGAAGTGTAGTAGAGGGTTAGAAAGGAGAGCTGTGAGGTAATCATTGGAGTGGAGACGTAGAGGGAAGGCATGCTGATGATAAGGTGGTGGAAGAGATGGTCAAAAGCAGATAAGGAATCGAGGTGTAGAAAAAGGTGATGGGTACGTCCTGGAGAGGAGCCGCTTCCGAAAGGTGGGCAGCAGGCTGTGGAGTTGCACAGATGCAGGTTCTATGGATGCACTGAGGCCAGAAGCCCGGAGCCAGTTCCCACCCCAGTACCTGCTGCACTAAATCCCGGCCATCAGAAGGGGGTGAGAGGGCTGAGAACTCTGGAGCCCGGCAGAGCTTCCTCTTGGGTGAAGAAGCCACTGGAATAATTAGCACAAAGCAGGTAAAAATTCTGTGCTGGTTGAGCTTCTAAAAGTGTGAAGAATCAGAGACCTCCAGGCAGTAGGTAGAGCTGAATCAGAACGGGGCACAGAACAAGGCTGGGAGCGGTGGCCGGGCCTGGGCCTGCGTTCAGCACGTGGGAGCCGGAGCTAGGAGGATCGCAGTTCAGTCCAGCTGGGGCTGCAGCGTTTGAGACCCACTCTTTAAAAATGACAGCTAATCCCTCCCACCCCCTGAACAGACACTAGAGGTAGAAACGAGGTCTGAGAAACGTAATGGAAGAAAACAGTGCTCGTACCTGCGGGCGGGCTGTGCGTGGCTGCCGGAGCAGGGTAGCGTGAGAGGCTGCCTGGCCAGATTCCTGGATGGACACGACGAAAGGAGCGAGGGTCTGGTCTGCCGAGAAGAAGCGGGGTATTGGAGAATGGTTAACATAAATGACATTTTTTGTTCGGCCAAGGTCCCCTCCCCCAAATGCGTGTGAGCAAAGCGAGTTCCTCGCAGCAGACCCTGGTACCCGAGCCGGAGCACAGCACTCCAGCAAGCCAAGGGCTTTGCGTTCAGCCAGGCAGCGCTCTCAGAAGTGGGTGGGAAACAAGGACAAGGCCTTCCTGGGGAAGCCCCGGGGAGAGTCAACAGCCAGGGAGCCGCATGTACAGCTTCAGCAGCAGGACCTGTGCAGGGTGTTCAGTGGATGGAGGAGTATGGTACAGGAGCAGCGCCTGCGCACAACACCAGCCCAGTCAAAAGCAGCCAGTGCATCAGGCACAGGAGTGCCCATCTGCAGTCAAAGTACTAAAGGGAAAGTTCCAAAAATGACAGGTTAATTGTGTCCATTCTGACTGACTTGATTCTGCGTCATCCCACCAGGGTTGAGCGTAGCCGCCACCACCATTATCAGGTAGACCATATTCACAGACTTTCTTACAGTTTTCTGTCAGGACTATTAGGTTAAATTGCTGTTAATCTCTTAATAGACTATTGAAAATTAGCATAGGTAGGTGTGCACCAGAAAACACATGGTACATAAAGGGTTTGAGAACTATCTGGTTTCTTGCCTCACTAGTCTTGGGATGATGCATCTGCAGCTGAGCGGCCAACTGTCATATAGGTTTAAGTCCATTTAATAAAAAAGGATTAAGATGTTGCTGCTGGCCTGGCAGAAGCCTGCAGTACCAGCACTTGGGAGGTAGTGGCAGGAGAATCCCAAGTTCAGGGTCACCCTGGATTCTGCAGGGAGACTCAAGAGGGATGTTCTGATTAGTGTCGACTTTGCAGAGTGTAGGAAGGGAGATTGGTTCTTGTCATTGCCCTGGTGACAGACCATTGGTGTTAAATGTGGGTATAAATACTGAGTACCTACAAAGGACAAGTGAGAAGACCAAGCTCTTTATGTAGCCAGCAAGTAGAAAGCAAGGCACTGCCACCCAGGAGAGAAGGGAAACAGGCGAGTGTGTTCTTTCTGTCCCAGCGCACCCCCTCCTCTGGGAAAGCTGAGTGCGGCACCTGCTTGTCAGGTGTTGCCACAGTCTGGAGCCAAACACAAGTTTACCGTCTTGAGTAAGAAACGGATTGAGAAGTTCTAGGGAAGCTGGGCCCACACTTGCCAGGTGAAGTCAAAGGCTTGGCAGAATGGAGGCCGTAGGGCCTCATGGTAGCTTTGGAAGCCTTTGCCTTGCCCAGCAGCTTTCCTGGAACAGTGTTTAGAAGAGACGGGAAGAAGGACAGATGAGCTGGCGGGTTAACCTCAAAGTGAATGCAAAGATAACATGAAAGAGTCACAAAACAGGGCTGAAGTTCATATGCCAGAAGCAAGTAGGAGAAATAAGTCACCTTTACAAACAGGAAGGAATGGGGGGTACACATCAGGGAACAGGAAGTGGGGCTGGACAGGCACAGATGCCCTCTACCACATGTGAGCCCAAGACCTTGGACAGCGGCATAGGTGTGAATTCTCCCATGTGGAAGCATGGTAACAAAGCAGCCAAGACCATTTTTTTGAAGGACAGAAAGTGGTGTGAAGGGACCCAGACTCATTCCTGATGACAACTCCCAAGAAGCAGGACTGGAGGGATACTTCAACATGACAGACAAGATCAGAAGCTACTGCCATTGCTCACCAGGCACAATGCATGTGTGCAGGTTCAGAAACAGCCCAGAGGTACAGGGAGGGGACAGCAAATCAGGCCATGACATCCACTGAAAAGTGGCCACTTGCCTTTAGGCTGCCAAAGACACAGGAAATGTGACTTGTAGCCATGATTATTGTGGAGAACACCCTGAGAGTTTAAGTGCAAGACAAAAGGATGTGAACAAACGGGAGCACAAACCACCTGGTCTGCAGATGAAATGTTGCAAAGACTTGAATCTTCTCAGATGTAAGTTCATTGTAATTGCAACAAAGTATTAGATTTTACATGAACTGCACTGCCAATTTCGGTCGGTGTGGAACAGTGAATCTGCAATGTGAGCCTTCCAACATGATGGGCAGAAATGACCCAGGAGGTGGCCAAGCACCCTCCATCAACCAGGGCCCAGGACAGCCATGGAGCTGGCATTGTTACCCCTTACTCCACATGCAGAGATAAGCTCCAGGTGGCTTGAAGGGCTGGGAAAAGTAGAAGTTGATGGGATGGTTTAGAGGTGAGGAGTGTAGTGCTAGGCTGTGCAGCAAACCAGGGCAGTAGAAAATCTGAGAAATGTGAGAAAGGCATTACATCGTCAAAGTTCACTTATAATCCCATGATGAAGTGTCGACATAGGAGGATGTTCAAAGCTGTGCAGATGAAGTGGGGTGAAGATGGCCATGCCTAGTATCAGAAGTGCCAAATGTCACCAACAACGTAAGACAGCCTGTGGGAACATTGGAGGCGGTGAGGGTAGGCGCTGTCATGGGAGCCTGCCCTTCTCTTGGTGTGCCAGAGAGAGACTAGCAGAGCTGGTATCTGAACTGCTGCAGTTTGGAGATCAAGGAACACGGATTGTCCTGTCACTGTCCAAAGGACAGACAAGGCTAGAGAGATGGACAGTGGACGAAAACACTTGTTAGGCAAGTTTGATGACCTGATTTCAGCTCCCTGAACCTATGTATAAAAGCCAGATACAGAGGGGTGTGTAGGTAACCCCAGCACGCCTGCCATCGGTGAGATAGGAGGCCAAGGCAGGAACCAGAGGCTCTTGGAGTCAGCTGGCTTGGAGTGTGCAGCAAAGGGCAAACGAGTCCCTGCCTCAGCACGGTGGAAGGAGAGAGCCAGCTCCTGAAAAGTTGTCCTCTCACATACGTGTGCCACACTCAACCACAGTGCATACATTTTTTCCCACATTGACTATATGTGTGTGTGTGTGTGTGTGGTTGTATGTGCTATGACATACTTTTGGAAATGAAAGACAACTTAGGTTCTTTCCTTCCACTGTGTGGGAAGTCCATGGTTTGTACTTGTGCTGTCAGACTTGGTGGCAAGTGCCTTTAGCTAGTGGCCATCTCACTGGCCAATAAGTAACCTTTTTTTTTAAATTTATGTTTTTAAGTATTTTGTTATTTTTATGTGTTTGAATGTATTACCTGCATGTAGGTAAGTGCACCCATGTCGTGCAGTGCCCACAGAGGACATAAAGGGCTGTCAGATCCCCTGGAACTGAAGTTTCAGACAGTTGTTAGCTGCCTTGTGGGCGCTGGGATTCGAACCCGGGTCTCCTGCAAGAACAGCAAGTATTCTTAACCACTGAGCCATCCAGCCCCTGTAAACTTTTCTTTTAAAGGACAAAGTTAGTGGTAGATTGCTCATCTACCAGGTATAAGACCCTTGGTTCAAAGAGGAACAAAGGATAGTAAAACTGTCTAGATTATTAATTTGGGGTAGTAAAAAAAGTGCAGCCCAGAGCTACATCCTGATAGTTTCTACTTTTATTTCTATGAACTGCAGTCTCAGACTCCTGGTCTCAAGGGATCCTCCTGCCTTAGCTTGCTGAGTAGCTAGGACTCCAGGCACACAAAAATAAGCCCGGCTTTCTGTTTTCAAAGTAGCAGCCATGTGAATAGATTTTTGGGGGTAAATAGGAAGCAGGTCCCTTTGGAAGCCTCCAAGCCCTCACCCATCAGATGGTGCAAGCATAGTCTCTCCTAATGCTCTGTGGTCTGCAAGGCATAGCTCAAGAAACTGTTAGTGGAGACTCACCCCATTCTCATCCATAAGCTAGTACCACTTCACTGTGACCTTAGAAGCACTGGTGAGGAGCAAGCCTTCACCCTTGTGGCTGGTCTCGGGGTTTCTAGGGAAGGACACAGCCATGCATCCATCTGCCTGTATCCCTGGACTGGGCCATGGTAGCTGGTTGTCTTTTGCCTTTGCACTTGGGCGTTTGGATTTCAGTCAGTTCCCAGGGCTATGTGCTTGCATTTGTGATTCTCACACATCTGCAGACTGCTTTCGCAGAACTGTTCCTGCTTGCCTGCCTGATTGTCCCTGCTGTGGACAGCGACAGCAGCACAGCGGACAGTCTATTGGCATTTCCAACTCTGAGAACTTGAACAACCTTCTGTGCTTATCTGCCTGGATTTGCTCTTAGCGAGTTGCTTACACCCTTTGCCCAGTTTTCATGGAGTCAGTCTTGCCTTTGTTCTGCAGACGATTGATGTACTTGCTGTGTGTGACGTTTGTATTTCTCCCAGCTTGTTTGTTGCTGCAGATGGTGGTGTGGGTGCCAGCTCACTCTCCTCACCACTGCTCACCAGGGCTTGGTCCTCTCCATGTGGTCTTGACCTGCCCTTCATGAGCGAGAGAATTTGGACTGGTTTGGGGGCGTCCTGTCCAAGTGGACAACAGGATACCACAGTTTTCAGTACAACAAGCAGCACAATCATCTGACATAAATTATAACATGAAGAATCCCTTTAAAGATAACATCATTGACTTTTTACTCTGCAGGACCGCATAATTGATGCTGGCCCCAAAGGAAATTATTCTAGATTCATGAATCACAGCTGCCAGCCCAACTGTGAGACCCTGAAGTGGACAGTGAATGGGGATACTCGGGTGGGCCTGTTTGCTGTGTGCGACATTCCTGCAGGTACATCACTGAGGGTACTACAGGGCTCTGGGCCACATGGACAGGAAGGGAGGCAATAGCCACTGGGTGTGGCTGGGGCGGAGAGGCTCTAGAACAGTGATTTGGAAACAAATTGATAAGCCATAGGTCATGCCATTGTGCACCTGAAGTGGACGCATGTTCTTGAGACTTCCTATAAGTTAGTGGCCTCAGGAGGCCTCGCAGCACAGCCTTGGTCTCTCCTGCAGGGACAGAGCTGACTTTTAATTACAACCTTGATTGTTTGGGCAACGAGAAGACGGTGTGTCGGTGTGGATCCTCCAATTGCAGCGGGTTCCTCGGAGACAGACCAAAGGTACGGTTTCAACTGCTTCTTGGTGAAGTTGTTTCCTGGTGGGTAGTGGCCTCCTGACATCTGGGAAGAATGCCTTCTAGTGAATGTGTCTCTTCCCAGACTTGTGGTTGTGGCATGGGCAAGTTCCCTGCAGAGGGAGAGAGAGAGAGGGAGAGAGAGCACGAGCAGACAGTAGTCTCTCAATGTAGGCTGCTTAAGACCTTCCTCAACGACGCACTTCTTGTGGTCATGAGGCTCTCACAACAAGCCATAGATGTGGACTTAGTTCAGAAGGCAGCTAGCTGAAATCAGAGTGTTGGGCATACTTAGTCCAGAGGCTTTTTTAAAAAATACTTATTTTATGTCTATGAGTGTATTGCCTGTATATATGTAAGTGCACCCATGTTGTGCAGTGACCACAGAGGTCAGACGTGGATGTCGGATCCCCTGAAACTGGAGTTATAGACAGTTGTTAGCTGCCATGTGGGTGCTGGGAACTGAACTGGGGCCCTCTGCAAGAGCAGCCAGTACTCTTAACTGCTGAGCCTTCTCTCTAGCCCCTCCAAAGGTTCTTTTGGCATCTTTCTGGCCTCTCTCCAGAGGCTGGTGTCTAGTGATCCATGTGCTCCCTGTCTTGTAGAAGCCCCACCCCAACCCTCTGCTGTTTTACATGGTATTCCCTGTGCTGTGTGTGTCTGCCTACAACCTCCATTGCTCTGCCACTCCCCCCCCCCTTTTCTTGTTGGGGAGGGAACCCACGACCCACACATGCTAGGTAAACTCTATTACAGAGCCATGCCCCAAGCCCCTTAATGGTGGATTCTAGATAAGTACTCTACCATTGGGCCACACCTTTCTTCACCAGCCCTGCTTGTTTGATTAGGGACCATCCTATACCAGTTGAGACCTTATTCCAGTTACTTAAAATTTCTGTTTCTAAATAAGGTCATGTTCCAATGCCCAGGAAGAACATGAATTTGGGGCACCCCTTGTCTGCGGCAAAGGCTAGAGCTATCATAGGCAGCTTCACCCTGAGCTGGGACCTGGGCCCACCTTGTGGATGATGTGTGTGTGTGTGTGTGTGTGTGTGTGTGTGTATGTTTTTATGTGTACAAGTATATTGCATGTATGTGAATGTACCTATGTCGTGCAATGCCGCGGAGGTCAGAAGAAAGCTTCGGATCCCCTGGAACTGGAGTTAAGGATGGTTCATAGCTGCCATGTGGGTGCTGGGAATCAAACCCGGGTCCTCTGCAAGTGCAGCCAGTGCTCTTAACTGCTGATCCATCTCTCCACCCCCCGTGGATGTTTTTTAAAGGACTGCTGCCTTGACTGTGGGCCACCCTCACCTGTTCAGCTCGTAATTGAATTATTTGCTAAGAGAAGTGGCCAGTGGGTGGGCACTGGCTAAGGAATGCCTTTGCCTGCACATCCTATCAGCAGGTCCCAGTGTAGCAGTCTTGGAGCCTGTTAGCTTTCTGTCCAGCAGAAGCTGCCTAGGGGCCACTCTGCTGGCCACACCCTCCTCTCTGTACAGGTAGAGTGCCTGCTTTTATATTTGTGGTGTTAGAAATGGAGCCTAGCTACACCTTCAGCCCAGGCTTGTCCTGTAATATCAGAACATCCCCAGGAATTTATAAAGTTCCCCTCTGTCCTGGTTTGTTCTTCATTGCTGTGACAAAATACTCTGACCAATACCAACTTGGGGAGGAAAGAGCTTATTTGTCTTACATCTCCCAGGTCACAGTTCATCCGGGAGCCCAAGGAAGGAACTCGGGGCAGGAACCTGGAGGCAGGAGCTGGAGCACAGGCCATGGAGGAACGCTGCTTACTGGCTTGCTCCCCCTGGGCCCTGCTCAGCCTGCTTTCTTATTGCAACATAAGCCCACCTGCCCAGGGGTGACATCACCCACAGTGGGCCGGGCCCTCCCACTTCACTCAACTATCAAGAAAATGCCTCACAGAATGGCCACAGGCCAGTTCAAAGGAGACAATTCCCCAATTGAGGCTCCTTCAACCCAGGTGTGTCAAGTTGACACTAAAGCTATCCAGCACACCGTCTTAATCTTGGGCCTGTCTTTACAGTTGACCTTTTATCACTTCTCAGTCTGTATAATTCTTTTATGTGAGCTATGCTTAATTCTTGATTCTAGACCTCAACATCCCTTTCTTCAGAGGAGAAGGGTAAAAAGGCCAAGAAGAAAACCAGAAGGCGCAGAGCCAAGGGGGAAGGGAAGCGGCAGTCAGAGGACGAGTGCTTCCGTTGTGGTGACGGTGGCCAGCTGGTGCTGTGTGACCGCAAGTTCTGTACCAAGGCCTACCACCTGTCCTGCCTGGGCCTGGGCAAACGGCCCTTTGGTAGGTGCCTGGGATCCACGGAAGCCTCCAAGGACCTGTGTTTTGTGTGATTGCCACTCTCATTCAGGCCCTCTACTGACTGGGCCTTATCTGATTGCAAATTCATGGGACATTCAGGTGGTGAATGTCTTCAATCTAGAGAACCTGCTGGAGCACAGGGTGGGCACAGACAGCAGCCCCTGGAGCCCTCTGTATAGTGGCCATCTCATTAGCAACAAAGCCCAAAGTGAAATGCACTGGGGTTGTGGTGGGACAAGACCGGTTCCAAGCAGCAGCCTGGTCCCTGGTCTCCAGTCACCCAAAGGGCACGGTCACCTCACTTGACTCCCTCCCCAGGACTTGTAGGCACTGTCCCCAGAGTTGAAGCTGGGCCAGCAGGAGCTGCTTAGATGGAGCCACAGATTTGGCTTTCTGGAAGATAATGAAGTAGGCGTTGTCTTGTACCACCCTGTGTTATTTCAGAGATTTCAGCATCAGGGTGATAATAGTTTCAGAAGGAAAATTAAGAGATTCTCATCCAAAGACAAGAAACCAAAAAGTAATTTAAAAAAAGAAAGTTTTAAAGTACAAAGTCAAGTGACAGAAAAATATTTGCAATGGATGTGATAGTTATCCCTAACCTAGCAAAGATCTTCACAGATTAATCCCAGAAAGATTAATATCCGAGCAGGAAACCGGTCCCCTATGACTAGTCAAGTCACAGGTCAGCCAGGGTGATCAATGGACACCTACCAGGGCTTAGTGTGGCAGCTGACTTAGGACAGCAGTGACTTGTCCCTGGTGTGTGTTGTGGGACACCCAGCTAGCCTCTGAGACCAGACATAAGCTTCTCTTTTGCAACTGAAATGAAATGCGGTATTTTGTGTTACTTTCCATTAATTTGGCTAGCTGGTTTAAAAAATAAGTTTTAGCTGGGTGTGCTAGTATGTTCCAGTCAGCCCACCTCCTTCAGAGACTGAGGCAGGAGGGTAGTGAGTATAAGGCCAGCTTAGACTAAGTACTGAGGACCCACCACTTATAAGAAAAATACAAGACTTGGTATATAACTCAGTGGTAGAGCATGTGCTCGAGGCCCTGGGCTCAATCCTCATTACCCCCAAAATCGCTTTCAGCCCTGAAGATGGAGCTGATTCTGTCGCCTGTTCGATGATGGCTTGTTCCTTTGCAGGGAAGTGGGAATGTCCTTGGCATCACTGTGATGTGTGCGGCAAGCCTTCTACCTCCTTCTGCCACCTCTGCCCCAACTCCTTCTGTAAGGAGCACCAAGATGGGACAGCCTTCCACTCCACCCAGGATGGGCAGTCCTACTGCTGTGAGCATGACTTGGGGGCAGAATCTGCAAGAAGTACCAAGACTGAGAAACCCTTCCCGGAACCACTGAAGTCCAAGGGGAAGAGGAAGAGAAGGAGGTGTTGGCGAAGGGTCACAGAAGGCAAATAGCGCCAAGCAGCAGCTTGGTCAGATCGAGGGGCGGCATTGGGGCAGCCAGCCCCGCCTGCAACGGGAAGGTCAGCATGGCACTGGCCCCAAGGACCCAGCTCATAGTGCCACACGTACAGGCCTCCTTAAGCGGGAGTGCCTCTCCCCACTGAGCCATCCTCAGCAGCTGAGCTGCGTCTGCACTGATGCCCGTCGGAGCGTGCTCGGCGGTCCGGGACAAACAAGCCTTACTCCACAGCATTACAGGCTACACTTGAATCTGAGAACCAACATCAAGGTGTCCTCCCGTTGTTTCTATTTTAGATTAAAGTCACGATTGAAGATTAACTGGCATGCAAAATGCTTTTATCTCACCTTAAATGTATAGAATAGTCTTGTAAAGGTCACCATTAGCTCTTTATCCTGACGGTGCCAGCTTCTGCTCACACTGCCCCCACTCAGGATGGACTGGGACTTAGGCCCTGGGCTACTGCCAGCCAGGATTGTGATCATTATTTTGCTCTTTTGAAATAGCGTTATGTTCTTTGTACTAATGTGAATTTTTCCTCAAAGTGCTTTTCCATCCTCTCAAGTGGTCGTGGTGTTGCAAGATTCCTCTTGTGGTTTTGCTCCTTGTGGATTGACCAGTGGTGGGACTGGGCCCTGTGGAGCAGAGTAGCTGCCCTGCTTTGGCCATTTCCCCCTGGTGTCTTCTGAACCCAGAAAACAGCATTTGGGGAAAATTATTTTCTTCATTTGGCCATTCTCTATCAGTTTCTGGCTTTTATTCTTCATGTATTTTTGCTAAACCTGTTTCACAAATCACTACCGACTAAAGTGTATTTGCTGATGTGACCCCAAGTTCTCAGGCAGATGCGGACTGTTGAGAACACGGCGGGCCTAGTGGATCTTGAGGGAGTACAGGCCCGGGCCCACACGGGCCCCCACAGCTGAGGCCCGGAGCCCAAGCTGCTGTCGGCCGAAGCTCTGTCTCTGTTGTGCATCTGTTTGCGGAGCTCCAAAACTCACTCTCACTCCACCAGGGCACCACTTGGTCTCATGGTGGACAAGTCTGATGGTGCCTATTTCCCTGTGAGATTTCAGTGATTTCTTTAAAAGCTCAGTGCGAGAACTACTAGGTTGTCTGGAAGACTTGTTTCTGCCTTACTATGGGTTCCTCTTGGCCCTGGAGAGTTCAGAGCTCCCATAAAGGAGCAGACTACATATTATCTTCTGGGAGGGGAATTGCATGTGGCAGTGGGTGCTGGTTTTTGAAAATCCACGTTAATAGTGAAGCCCATGACTTTGAGATCCCTAACAGGGTCTGCTGTCTGTTGCTGTCCTGCCTTTTGGTCCCAAAGAACTGCAGCCTCCATGTAAACCAGGATTGGCCATTTTGTGGTCTTCATTGGCACTCATGCATCAGGTACAAGATCCACAGGCCTAGCTCGTGGTGAGTGCTGACCAGTGGCCGCTCATACCCACCTACAGTTACAGCCCTGCAGAGGTTGTATCAGCTTTGCAGCTAGCTGGTGGCTTCCACAGGCACAGGTCTAGTTACTTTTGGAGACACCCACCTGACCAGATGAGGCTGGGAGCATTTGTCAGTTTGGAACGTAAGTTGGCTCATTACTGTCCTCCAAAAATCCTGGCTTGGTTCATAGATTTCTGTTCTTTATGCCCTAAGTTTGGAAGGCGGAGGCGGTGCAGGCTGGGTAGCCTTCCTACATACACATGGCCCTGGCCTTTGGAGCCCCTGGCCCCCAGGCTCCTGCAACTGCTCAGTGGCGCCTGTGCAAGTCAAAACATCAGAATTGGTTTGGCAGTGCACTTTGGGGAACAGATTAACTTTTTACTCTTTTTTTTTTTTTGGACCTTAAATGATTTTTGAGTCACTTTGATATTACTTCCAAATTATTTTATGATCTTTCTGAAGGAAATATTGCAAAATTTTCAGACGATTTCCCCTTCCCAAAAACTATTAATGAGCAAATAACACTAACTAAAAACAAAGCAGTTTATAAAGTAACAGCTTAGGGTGGTGGTTTTTCCCACTGATTCTGGAACTGGCCAGTATTTTGAATCTGGGGAAGATTTGGTGATTTTCTGAGCATCAGCCCCAAGCTTTTGTCCTGAATGTGAAGTAAAACAAATGAAAACTGCCCAAACTCCTTGGCATCAGAAACCAACCGGGAGCTGTACCTGAGCCCTGCACACGCCTCATCATGCACAGCCCTGTAGGGTTGGCAGCAGCCCTGGCGCACACACCTGGTGTTTCCATGCTAGCACTGGCCTCCGAGGCTGCGGAACCATACCACTGTTAAAAGCTGGCGAGAGTGGTGAAGACCCAGGTGCTGGTCCCTGAAGGAGCGCACGGCCCCCTCCCTGGCACCAGCACCCAGGACTCCCTGGCTCTCAGGCACACTCAGTTAAGCACTTCTGGTGGCTTCAAAGTGTTTACTGTGATGTTGGCAGCATGGTGTGACATGTCCATCTTCCAGAGCTACCTGATTTTCAAGGATTAAACGCCTGTTTGAGAAGTTAATGTAAACAACTGTCAGTTGCCAAATATCTTCATCTATGAGAAGTGTAGTTGACGACTGTTAGTCAGTAGAGTAACATGCTGTGTCCATGGTGTCAGCATATCCTGTTGAGATGTGAAATGCCCTATCAGAAATTAAATATAAGTTCAAATGTGCCTATTGGTGTCAACTTCTTAAACTATAAAGCCGGAAGTTCCTTTTAGGATGCTGGGTGTGCTCACCAGGTTTGACAGGGAAGACTCAAAAGCTTGAAACTCATTTTGAGGAGGGGGCCCACGGAAACAGACTTGAGAACTGCCAGTGGGGTGGCGGGAAAATAGCGTTAACATGAAAAGTCGTGTCTGCAAATGTATTCTTGTATTAAAAAACTTTAAAGGCCTTTTTCTTACACTTACTTTACATGGGATTATTTTGACACCTGTTTCCCAGATGCTGTTGAAGGGTAGCGGGCACAAGGCTGGCTCTACCTCTGCTCTACCAAGGAGCAGATGCTCAAACTAGGGGAATTCTGATGGTGGTGAAATGCTCACCTCTTTTTTTCGAACATAATTCAGTTCTCAAATTCCTACGAAATGCAAAGTGGTTGGGGGTGGGGGCTGCTGCTTATTTTCCAGCCCTGTGGCCAGGAGCTGGTCATTCCCTGGGCCAGTGACCTCCTATGGGGTGGTTCTCCCTTCCCCATGCTGACCCCACCCACTTCCCAGCCCCGGTCTAGGTCTAGGGTGGCTTTGGGGGTCTCCCAGCCTCTCCTCCCTCTGGGTTCCAGGAACTACACAGGGAAGGTTTGCTCCCAGAGCAGAGAGTTATGCTGGCCTGAAACAAGCTCTGTGGCTTTGCTTTAGAAAAGCTAAACTTTAATACTCAGATCCATTTACAGTGAAAACGTGCCCAGAGACAGATCGCCAGTGTCCACAACTGTACAAAGAGAAATACAAAACCCAGCAGGCAGCAGTGGTGAGGCCTGTCATCTCCTGACATGGGAGGGTTAAGCCCTTTCACACCCTAGCCTGCGGGTGTCACTTCTGGTCCCCTCAACCTCACAGGGAAGGGCGTGGATGAGCAGAGAAAGCCCTCGCAGCCAGTGGACTTTAAGAAAAATTTAAAAGGTCAAATCTTAACAGACACTAAAATTAGAAAGTTGTAACTTTTGGTTTAGCATTCAAAAATGTAATATTAAATCCAAGTATATTAGTCACATGAAAAGTAACCCATATTAAAATATAA
This sequence comes from Nannospalax galili, assembly GCF_000622305.1. Classification (NCBI taxonomy): domain Eukaryota; kingdom Metazoa; phylum Chordata; class Mammalia; order Rodentia; family Spalacidae; genus Nannospalax; species Nannospalax galili. The sequence continues at coordinate 1,107,186 of NW_008345700.1, forward strand.
AAAAAAAATAAGCCCAAACACCCCAGAGGAATATCTAAAATTTAAACCAGCTGGGGCCCAGTGGCCTGTGGAAGGCAGGCGGTGGGAGGGCGTGTCCTGTGGTATCTGCCCTTGGCCACTCAGAGCAGTCCTCCATCCTGGAATCCGGGTCAGCAGCAAAGGTGGCAGCCTTAGGAGACATTGGTCATAGGCTTATACTTCTTGAAGCGTGTCCACTGGCCTGTGGCGTAGTTCATCTCAAACACTGTGTCCACCAGCATTGTGGTGCTGCCCTGGCCGTCCGATTTGGGCAGGTCCTCTGTGTGCTCACTGAGCTTGATCTGGATCACATCTCCCTGCTCCGGGCATGGATTCTCTGTGGAGAGCAGGGGCTGCTGAGCAGGTGCCTGGAGCAAAGGAGCCCCCCACCCACCCACCTGCAACAGGGTCCCGCCCAGGCCTAGTAGCGCAGACACACCTCGGGAGCCAGCCATGAAGCCCAGGATGAGGGCCTTCTCTGGCCGAGTGACCTTGTTGGCTGTCTTGAACATCTCCTGGGCAGCAAACATCTGTTCTCTCTGTGGAGAGAGAGCATGAGTGCCTGGGCTTCCAGGACCATGTGCCCACCACTGGCCCCTCCAGGTTCAGCCTGCTGCAGTCCCAATTCCAAGTGGGCAAAGTTGTGCCATCTACCTAATGGCCATAGGCTTCCAGGGCACACCTACCGTGAGGGACAGGTTCTTCTTAGGCTGCTGCTGGGCAGGAGGAGGAGCCTGGGTCTGAGGGGCCACCATGGCCACTGGGGGTGTCTGAGCAGCGGGGACGACGGCTGGGGGTGTGGTAGGTGTCAAGGGTGAGGTAGGTGCTGCAGGTGCTGGTGTCGCTGGGCTCAGGCCACTGTTATACATGGGCGCCCTCTGCTTGAACTGTGCTGGCAGTGTGGGGCTTGGGGTGCTGGGCTCCTCAGGTGGCCGACTGGCCTGCAGGCTGGCTTCCCGGGAAGGTGGGGCTACGGGCAAAGCAGGTTAGCCAAGAAGAGCTGTAGGGACCCCTGCAGTTTAGACCCCTAACTGCCATTCATCCCAGACTCTGGGTCCCGACACCATTTCCCAGAGAGGCAAAAGGCTCAGCTCCACCTCCCAGGCCTGCCTGCTGACTAGAAGCCCTCCCAGCCAGAGGCACAACCCCTAAGCACTCCCCCTAGAGGGGCAGGGCCAGTGTCCTCAGCATATCCAGATCCACTGAGGTGTTGTCCAGGGCTCTGGTCAGATCCTGACCTATGGCAGGTCCCCCACAGCCTGAGCGCTAGTGGTAAAGCACTGTAGAGCAGCTTCCCCAAGTCTGCCATCTGCTGGGCCCCAGCAAGACTGCCTGACCCCAAGGGCCTTCCTGCCTGAAGCGAGCTGATCCCTGCCCTGCTGACCAGCGACTAGCCCAGCCCAATGGAGCCAAACCCTGTAACAACTGACAGACCCAAGCTTAACCACGAGGGTGTGGGACATTGAAGGCTCGTCCTTGGCAGGATCCCTCATATGGGAAGAGACAGTCCTGGGCCCACCCACACAGAGAATGAGTGCCAAGAGTGGCAGTCGTGTGCTCACTCCACTCAGGGCTTCTGGCTTATTTCTTGGTCAAGAGGCGCACCTTCCATTGCCTGGCATAGGCAGAAACCAAGGGACGATGGGACCGGCATCTTGATGGTGGACAACAGGATTTGGACCCCTAGCGAGCTCCATATGGGCAAAGCTACCTCCTGGGTGGACCCTCTAGCCTCACTCCAAATAGTCGGGTAATCCTGTGACCACCCCAAGGCAGGTGATTGGGGCAGGCTGGGGGAAGATGACCCAGACTGCAGACCGCTCACCTGAAGGGGCCTCCGAGCTGGGGATGTAAGATGAGGCAGGGACCACACTGGGTGTAGAAGGCAGGTAACTTGTAGAGGGCAGTGCTGGCTCACTGTTCAGAGACCCTAGTTTCTGGAACACAGACACCATGGTCTCTATGGGTAGAGCCAGGGGCTTCAGTGCCCCTCTCATCCTAGGAAAGCCTGGACAATCTCCACCAGCTGGCTCCCATCTCTAGAGCCTGCTGTCCCCAGGGCAGGGACAGTGGCTTCTTTAGACCGTAAGCCCCGGAGTTCAGTGGTGTTGGACTCTAAACTTAGGCCTGGCCACCACCCAATGCTCCCAAACTGGTATGTCTGGGGGAAAGTTCAGCAGTGCAAAGGGCACCACAAAGAAAACAAGCTCGCTCTGACAGCCCATCCCATGCAACAGGGACAAGATACACCTTGCCTCATAGCCTGAGCACCTGTCTTGTCTACCCATTTCCACTTCCACAGAGAGCCCCTGGGGAAGGACTGTTCTGGCGGATTCACGCCTCAGACAGGCGGCCGACCCACTGGACGGAGGGTCAAGGAGGTATAATGCTGAGGAGACCCTGGGCAGTGCCCTAGCACAACGCAGGTACTTATTCCAAACCCAGGACTGACTGGATTTTGCCACTCCTACATAACACATATACAAATACATCTGTGCACACACACGCACGCGCACACACACACACAGAGTCCTTCACAGAACACATCTTAGTGGCTAATGATCAGGACAGGGAGCACACATTTCAGCTATGTTGGGCTGGTGACACCTGGAGGTGTGATACCCATGTTGCTGCACTGCTGTGTGGACACCCTGCCCGTGTGGACACCCCGCCCGTATGGACACCCCACCCGTGTGACACCCCACCCGTGTGACACCCCGCCCGTGTGGACACCCCACCTGTGTGGACACCAGGCCAGCAGCATAGTCTGGGGTGGCATTTTCAACAACTGTCTCTTCCTTGGCTGGCTTCTCCACCACTTCTGTGTCTGTCAGTAAAGCAAGAGTGCTGGTCAGTGGGCCTGGGGTCAGCTCCAGGAGACGAGTGTCCTTTGTGAGGGCTCAGTGCAAGGTGGCATTATACACTTGGGTCTCCAGAAAAAGAAATGATTCCTTGGGCCAGATGTGGTAGCCTATGGTCTCAGCACTCGGGAAGCTGAGACAGGAGGACCGTTGCAAGCTTGAGGCCAGCGTGGACTACAGAGTGGGACCTGTCTCAAAACACCCATCTCTTCTTCCCCAAAAGATTCACTGGGAAACATGCCTCCACCATGAGGTAAGAAGCCAGACGCTCAGGCCTGCTGCATCAAGGGAACCAGCCCCCAGACACCATGCAGAGGCGGAGCATGCCAGGCTGCAGTGCCTCCCTGTTCTCACCCACAGCCCCATATGCACCTAAGGTCTTCCTCCTCCTCTTTGCCTCTCGGCCAGCACCGACAGTGTTCAGCTCAGAGATATCCAGGAGCTGCCAAAACAAAAACTCCATACTTTGTTACAGAGTAGGGGACCGAGGCTGGCCCTTCCAGGATGGTCAGAGGCTGGGGTGCCCCACCTTCACACCCCTTTCCTTCTGCAGCGGTGTCCTCGAAGGTGGGATAGGGGTCCGGTTCCCTGCAGGGCTGAAGACACTGGGTGTGGTGGGACTTCTGAAGGGGGCCTGCTTCGGGATGCCTTTGAGAGGAGCTGGAGAAAGTACAGTGGTCTTAGTCAACCAGAAACTGGTGACCAGTGACATACCTATGGGGCCCGGCCACCTTTGATAGGGTGGGCAGAGCAGGGCTGCCTCGGTCTTGGGTAAGTCCCAGAGGGAAGTCTGCCTCCTAGAACATTTGCATGTTGCATCCTTCACTAAAAAGAGCTCAGGCTGTTCCTGCCAGTGTCACTGCGGGGAAGGCACACTCGGTCTGAACCTACAGGCTTAATGACATCCCTGAAGGTCCGCTGGGAAGAGCCAGGCTTGGTACCCCAGAGGTGGATGATTTCTGGGAGGGCTGGGGAAATGGGAAATGACAGCTAGACATGGTAACTGGGGACCGCCCCCGACTCCCCACACCATCACCAGGACAGTTGCCATCTAGGGCATCAAGTTCTGCTCAGAGAGTGAGGCTTGGGGCAGGAGGCTTGTCACATGCTAGGTCAAAGGTGGACACATAGTGATGGCCAGGCAGGCCCTCTCCCAGAAAAGCCCTTGGGGGCTATCTCAGGTAAAGGAAGATGGGTGTGCTCCAGGCAGGGAGGAAGCAGCATGGAGCCTGGGCTACAGTGGCCATACCAGGAAAAGGCCCACACCCCACAGCAGCAATGGTCAGCCACACCAAGACTATCACTAGATCCTGTGTGACAGCTTTGGGATTATGGAAACTTGGTATACCAAGATGCCAGCCAAACCAAACAGGGAAGCCAGAGACCATGGGAAGACCAGCAAGGGTTCCCCTTCACTCCACGGCATCCATCTCCCTGTAGTCCCTGATGCCAGAGAATGGCTGTTCTGTCTCCTGGCCGTGCACTGGGCCCTAGGCATGTTTCCAGGGGAGTCCTGCTTTCTTGTAATTGATACTCATTCCCAACTCAGAGAGAGCAGCATTTTGGGTGGGCTGGCTGCACTCTGCCTGTCACACAAGTACCACAGCCTGTGTGAGGTGCTACAAACCTGTGTGAAGACTGACCTATGCCACCCAGGCACAGCTCTTCCCACCCCACCTTGGGAAACTTAGAATAGCTCCAGTCACCCTAACCCTAGTCACCTGCCACAACTGCTCTACCCAGGATGGTGGCTACTGGTGACAGGTGCTATGGCAATGTCTTCAGCCCCCCTGTTGGCTCTCCACAGCCCCATGCTGGCTCCCCACACACAGCCTCCCTGCCTGCCTCTCCCTAGGTGAAGACACTCGTGTCAGGAACAGGGCCTAGCCTGTCCTCACACATTTATTCACTCAGCCAATGAGCCTCACTTTTCAAGACTAGTGTCTTGGTGACTTTCCTAATGAGAAATTAGGTCCAACCCGCCTGGCCAGCAGCACCATGCTAGACTGAACATGCACACAGCCTTACTTGTGGTGTCCATCTTGCGGAGCAGCCCCCGGCCCTTGGCGTGGAATGGCACCCCAGTGCTTCTCTTCAACTGCTGCGCCGTCTCGGTGGCTGTGTGGAAAGAAACACAGGGTCAAGATGCCTGGACCACAGGGCCTCTTAGCCCTCAACGGAACCTCAGCAAACGCCCAGAGGGTGGGCTAACTTCACAGCTGCTATTTTCTTTAAAAGGAACGACTGTTTCCTGTGATTCCTTTATAAATCATGGCTGTGTAATCATAATCCCTTCACACCCTATAGCTATTAAAGAAACTCAGAGCTTGTAAGAAGTGTGCTTTTGTTTTAATCACTGTTCCCAGGGCATCAGGATAAATGGGGTGACAAGAGAAACGAAATGTAGCATTTTCACTGGGGGCTTGAGTTTCCTTGACTGGAGAGGAAGGAGGTGTTCCCTGTGTTCCCGTTTCTGGTTTGCCAAGTCTTACCCCTGGGGTCCTGATTCTGGGTGCTCCTGGTGCTTCTGTGAACATGCTAACAGGACGACAGTTAAAAACCGCCTTCGCTCCCACTTCATCTCCTCCAGGAGGTATAGCATTGCCCTCTCCCATGGCTACAAATCCCACCACAGGGAAAGATCTAGAAGGCAGCACCCAGCTGGACACGATATCCTGTAACCAACGTGAGGCTGCGTCTCTCCACTAGGATGTCCCTGATGCTGACTGCTCTGATGGCTTTCAGGACTTGCCACTGCCCTTGGACCCCCACCCCGTTGACTCCACCCCCTCAGGGACTCTGATGAGGAAGGACACCAAGTCTAGCAGGGCAGAAGACTCTCAGAGTGCGCACCGGCCTTCTAATGCCCAGAAAGGGCAGTGATGCAGCAGTCAAGGTATCAGAGAAAGTAGGTTCTAACCCTCGGCACGAAGTGAAATCCAGCTCAGTCAGAGCCGAATGCCAAAGAAAACGAAATGGTAGAAGTTATAATCAAGTTGAACATTGAATAACAAAACCCAGTGAGTTATAAACACCACACAAAGGCTCATTTTTGTCTAAATGAACATTTCCCATTTACTGAGACGCCTGACACAAGTTCAAACACAACAGGCTTTCTGTGTCAAGAACTTCCATGTTAGTAGCCCCAAGATGGTGGGAGCCACATACGCTGTGCCCCCAGGGAACCAGGAGCTCACACCCCTGACCTCTTGACAGCAGCCTCAGGAAATGAGCAGACCTTTCACAGCAGCTCAGTGGTTCGGGCTCCACAGAGCTCCCAGACAGCACCGGCCCCAGGACACCATTACTTTCTTCTTGAGTATCTTCCTCAAATTCCCTGGAAACAGGGTATTTGCTGGGTCTGGTGGCAGAGGCCTGCAATCCCAGGATTTAGGAGGCTGAGGCAGGAAGGAGAAATCAGGCTAGCCTGGGCTATGCAGTGAGACTTTGTTTCCACAACAAACAAAAACCAAAACCTGGACCATTTATAAACAGTAATGTTAGCTGCATAACAAAAATAACAGTTTACTAAAATCTGTGGGTTTGTTTTTTTTTTGTCTTTTTGAGACCAGTCTCCCTGTAGCCCCAGCTGTCCTGGAACTCACTATGTAGACCAGGCTGGCCTTGAACTCACAGAGATCCGCCTGCCTCTGCCTCCTGAGTGCTGGGATTAAAGGCGTGTGCCACCATGCCCGGCCTGTATTTTTTATTTTTAATCTTTTTCATTTTTTTTCCCCCAAGATGGGGTCTATCTTGTCAGGCTGGTTTCAAGCCAGTCTGGATTCCAGTGGTTTTCCTGCCTCAGCAGCTCGAGTACCTGGACCAGCGGTGCTCAGAACCTGTGCTTCGTTATCTGGTCAGAGCACACGGCCGCCCCTGCAAGCAGCTTCCACACAAACTGTAGTTAAGACATGATTTGTGAAAACAGCAATGAAGTCATCAGGTGTTTCTAAGACAACCACCACAGGTGGCTCAAACAGGCTGCAGCCCTTGTTGGGAAGGTCCAGGGCTGTCAAGGTTACAGGCACCACAGCTCAAAGTCTGGAGGTTTTTAACGCCTATTTTCAGAACACAGGTTAGTACAGTAATGGCAAACAAATTCTAAAGCCATGGAGAAGTCAGGTTGTCTTTTTGAAAGACAGGCTGGGCCTCTTAAGGTAAGAGAGCACATGGCCGGCCCAGAGAGCACACAGGCAGAGAGCACACAGGCGGAGAGCACACGGCCGGGACAGAGAGCACACAGGAGGAGAGCACACAAGCGGAGAGCACACAGGCGGAGAGCACACGGCCGGCCCGGAGAGCAAACAGGCGGAGAGCACACAGCTGGCCCAGAGAGCACACAGGCGGAGAGCACACAGCCGGGACAGAGAGCACACAGGCGGAGAGCACACAGCTGGCCCAGAGAGCACACAGGTGGAGAGCACACGGCTGGGACAGAGAGCACACAGGAGAGCACACAGGCGGAGAGCACACAGGAGGAGAGCACACAGGCGGAGAGCACACAGGCGGAGAGCACACGGCCGGGACAGAGAGCACACAGGCGGAGAGCACACAGCCGGGACAGAGAGCACACAGGCGGAGAGCACACAGCTGGAGAGCACACGGCCGTCCCAGAGCGCACA
>NW_008345700.1:1114854-1147735 GCF_000622305.1 Nannospalax galili
ACACGGCCGGCCCAGAGAGCACACAGGCGGAGAGCACACAGCTGGAGAACACACAGCCAGCCCGGAGAGCACAGGGCCAGAGAGCACACAGCTGGAGAGCACACGGCCGGCCCGGAGAGCAAACAGGCGGAGAGCACACAGCCAGCCCGGAGAGCACACACCCGGCCCAGAGAGCAAACAGGCGGAGAGCACACAGCCAGCCCAGAGAGCACACGGCCAGAGGGCACACAGGGGGAGAGCACACAGTGGGAGAGCACACAGGGGGAGAGCACACAGGGGGAGAGCACACAGTGGGAGAGCACACAGGGGGAGAGCACACAGTGGGAGAGCACACAGGCGGAGAGCACACAGTGGGAGAGCACACGGCCAGAGGGCACACAGGGGGAGAGCACACAGGGGGAGAGCACACAATGGGAGAGCACACAGGCGGAGAGCACACAGCCAGCCCGGAGAGCACATGGCCGGGAGCACATAGCCGGAGAGCACACAACCGGAGCACACACGGCTGGGCCAGGGAGCACACGGCCGGAGAGTGGAGAGCACACGGCCGGAGAAGTGGTGCACTCACACTTCTGCAGCAGCTCTGCACGCAGCGTGGCGCTCTTGGGCTTCCTCTTCAGCTGGAAATGCTTCACTGGCGGGGTGAGGGGCCCGGCGAGCGTGGTCAGGGCATTCTTGTTCAGGTACTGGCACTCCAGCGGTAACATGGCGGATGCCTCGCACTCCCCCACTGCAGACAGCCAGAGAACCACAGCAGATCAGCCTGGCACCAGGTAGCTCCGTGCCGCCTGCACAGCTCACTCGCCAAGAGCCTTGATGGAGGTTTCCTATTTACAGCTTCTGGTTTCAATCCTCTGTGGTCCCCACTGTTCCAGCTCCACCATCCCAGGACCCAAGATCAGCCAAGAGAGTCAGGACCCAAGGGCAGGCCTACCACCCCAGGGGAAGGCACATCAGAATCTCCAGGGCCTTTTTCAAAAGAAGAACAATCTGGAAGAGACGGAGGACGCCTCAGCTGCAAGTCTCAGAACTGTGGGGGTTTAGGGAGCACAGCGTGCTAAGCGCGGCAGCCTCTACCACAGCCTCCCCTAAGAAGCTCGGACAAAGCAGCCTGGGAGTCAGGAGGAACAGGTGTGTGGCTGCTGAAGCCTCTCCCGGCCCCACTGAATTGCAGTCTTTGGAAACCACCCAGGCATGCTGCTGGAGTCTGCTTGGTCACCCAGGGGTCAGCCAGGAGGACTCCCACAGGAGTCGCCCAAACCAGTTACATAACTGAGGAGGAACGGCCTCCCAGGGAGTGAGCTTGCTGCCTCATCTCCTGCTCCAGGAGAACCAGGCCTTTCCTGTGCTGGGGGGACTCCAGCAGGGTGCTTGGCCTGTGCAGACCAACATTCTGGGTCCAAAACAACAAATAAAAAAATAAAAAAGCCTAAAACATACGAGAAGCCATGGGCGGCCCTGCAGGAGTACGCAGCCTCGGGTCTCCAGCCTCCTCTTTCAGCATTCTCCTTGAAAGAACCTGAGGCCCAGGTTTCCAATCTCCAAACAGAACAGACAGCCCCATGGCATGTTCTTGACAACCACCTGCAACCATTTTCTAATAACTGCACACGCTGTTATTGAATTGGTATTTCAACATGTTTCTGAGTGTCTACTCTAGGCCAATGAATATTCTAGGCACTGGAGAGATAACCTGCAGGGTCCTCACCCTCAAGGAGCCAATGGCTGGAGACAGCAGTGGCCAATCAAACCATGGATGAGCCCCATAATTCCAAACACAGTGCATGCAGTGGGGACAGGGCTGTGCACCTGGGTCAGTCACAGGCTGTGCACCTGGGACAGGGCTGTGCCAGGTCAGACACAGTATGCAGGGACACACACAGCCAGTGTCTGAGGCGTCACAAGGTGGCACCAACAGTGTGATGCTGGCCAACAGCTTCTGAAGGGAGATCCCTCCTCCCACTGTAAAATAAAGCCAGACCACATACCTTTTTCTCTAAGTTCTCCTAGGATGTCTTGAACGTTGGGGTTCTGCTCCTCAAGGTCCAGGTTCAGGGAGCCCGTGTCAGGAAAGGACTTCAGAATGTCAGCAACCATGAGGACCCAGGGGTCCGAGTCCAGGGTGGCCAGCTGGATGATGTCCATGAGGGCACCCTTCATCTGCCAGGACAGAAGACGTTGCCTCCACTACCACCAGCCTCACCCCCTCCCAGAACAGGGCAGCTCCAAGTGTCCCTATGGCCACACATCTGCCCATTTCCAAACCTACTGTGGCCTTTGGGTGGGTCTGTGGCAGAGGCTGGTGAAAGTGATCACCCTCAGGACCCACCTGGGCTCTGCTTCCTTGGCACCCCACCAACCCCAGCCAGGGCTATCTCCTCCCTGCATTACCACAGCCTCTGTCAGGGTGTGATGGCCCAGCCTACAGTGTCTGGTGTCATTTGTGGCCTCCCAGACAACTCTTTGCAGGTCTGACACCCTCTAGCGGGCAGATATAACAACACAGAAGATCAGAAACCAGGACCACCAAAACCTCCCCTTGGCAACTCTGTGCTGTTAATGGGGAGCCTCTGACATGCAGAGTTGGGGTCAGGGTCAGCAACCAGAGGCACCAAGGCAGATGGATGATCCATCATTCCTTGGAAGCACAGGAGAGCCTGGCCACGGACAAGGATTTGCATCATGCATAAGCCTTACCGCCAATTCCCCACACCCAAGAATCTAGGTGGAACTGGAACCAGGCATGGTGGCACACGCCTTTAGTCCCAGCACTAGGGAGGCAGAGGCAGGTGGATCTCTGTGAGTTCAAGGCCAGCCTGATCTACATAGTGAGTTCAGATCATCTGAGGTTACAGGGAGACCCTGTCTCAAAAAGACAGACGGACAGAAGGAAGGAAGGAAGGATGGACGGAAGGAAAGAAAAAGACTCTGGGAGGACACGAGGACACAGTGCACAGAGGGAGACCTCAGAAAGCAAAGTGCCTGGAGTGTGACCTAACCCCTGCTACCCACAAACAGGAGAGTAAGTGCTGCATGTAAGGTAACACGTCCACCAACAGGAAAACGGGAAAGTATTTTATAAACATGCTTTAAAAAGTCAGGAAAGTTAGAAACAGAAAGTCCACTGTTTGGGCTTGTCTATCTCCCAAATCTGTGTTTTGAAGTCTCTCTTACTTCAGACCACTATAACAAAATTCCATAGACTAGATGTCTTAAACACCACAGAGAAGCTGGGCGTGGAGGCACACTTCTTTATTCCCAGCACAGTAGGCAGAGGCAGGAGGATCTCTGTGAGTTCAAGCCCAGCTTGGTCTACATAGTGAGTTCCAGGCCAGCTGAGGTTACAGGGAGACCCTGTCTCAGAAAGACAGCAAACAAAATTAATAATAGAAAGTTGTTTCTCACAGGGCTAGAAGTTGCCAAGTCAAAACCAAGGTACCAGCAGACACCTATCTACCCACGGAGGTGCCAAGAAACAGGGGTACAGTCCTCCCCACCCCCGGGTCTGTTTTTAAAACAAGGTCTGGTGCTGGACCATAGGCTGGCCTGGCTCTTCCTGCCTCCGCCTCCTGCATACACCAGGTTTATACAGAAATTTAAGGGGCCATCAGATACAGCTCAGTGGGTAAAGGGGCTTGCCACCAAGACTGAAGACCTGAGTCTAATTTCTGGGACCCACATGGTAGAAGGAGAGAACCAACTGCCACAAGCTGTCCTCTGACTTCCACATGTCTAGTAGCATGCACGCTCCCAACACACATATGAATATACATATATGTACACACACATACACACAAAATAAATGAAAAATGTAATACAAAAGAATCTAAAAGTACAAGGCATGGGGCTGGGGTACAGCTCAGAAGTGGGCTCAGGGCTGTCACGGTGAGGCCCTGGGCTTGCGCACCAGCACTAAGAACAGGCACAGGCCACAGAAGGAGCTACTGCAAGTAAGATATCACCTGTGTAAGTAAGTAGGTAAGTAAGCCAGGCACGGAAGGGGAAGTACTGTGTGTAAGTAAGTAAGTAAGTAAGCCAGGCACGGAAGGGGAAGTACTGTGTGTAAGTAAGTAAGTAAGTAAGCCAGGCACGGAAGGGGAAGTACTGTGTGTAAGTAAGTAAGTAAGTAAGCCAGGCACGGAAGGGGAAGTACTGTGTGTAAGTAAGTAAGTAAGTAAGCCAGGCACGGAAGGGGAAGTACTGTGTGTAAGTAAGTAAGTAAGTAAGCCAGGCACGGAAGGGGAAGTACTGTGTGTAAGTAAGTAAGTAAGTAAGCCAGGCACGGAAGGGGAAGTACTGTGTGTAAGTAAGTAAGTAAGTAAGCCAGGCACGGAAGGGGAAGTACTGTGTGTAAGTAAGTAAGTAAGTAAGCCAGGCACGGAAGGGGAAGTACTGTGTGTAAGTAAGTAAGTAAGTAAGCCAGGCACGGAAGGGGAAGTACTGTGTGTAAGTAAGTAAGTAAGTAAGCCAGGCACGGAAGGGGAAGTACTGTGTGTAAGTAAGTAAGTAAGTAAGCCAGGCACGGAAGGGGAAGTACTGTGTGTAAGTAAGTAAGTAAGTAAGCCAGGCACGGAAGGGGAAGTACTGTGTGTAAGTAAGTAAGTAAGTAAGCCAGGCACGGAAGGGGAAGTACTGTGTGTAAGTAAGTAAGTAAGTAAGCCAGGCACGGAAGGGGAAGTACTGTGTGTAAGTAAGTAAGTAAGTAAGCCAGGCACGGAAGGGGAAGTACTGTGTGTAAGTAAGTAAGTAAGTAAGCCAGGCACGGAAGGGGAAGTACTGTGTGTAAGTAAGTAAGTAAGTAAGCCAGGCACGGAAGGGGAAGTACTGTGTGTAAGTAAGTAAGTAAGTAAGCCAGGCACGGAAGGGGAAGTACTGTGTGTAAGTAAGTAAGTAAGTAAGCCAGGCACGGAAGGAGAAGTACTGTATGTTTTCTCTAGATTTAAAAAGTATATGCAAAGCCGGGCATGATGGCGCACGCCTTTAATCCCAGCACTCAGGAGGCAGAGGCAGGCGGACCTCTGTGAGTTCAAGGCCAGCCTGGTCTACATAGTGAGTTCCAGGACAGCTGGGGCTACGGGGAGACCCTGTCTCAAAAAGACAAAATATATATACACACACACACTCACACTCACACACTCAAGACTCAGCAGCAGAATGTCGTGGAAGAGGAAGGGCAACGCAGCTGACAGGTGCGGGGGGGGGGGCTGCAAAGAATGAAGGAGCATGACATAACGACCCATCATTCTCTCCACTGAGAATTAGAGGTGTCTGCTCCATGAAGAGCAACGGGAGGCAGCAACCAAAGAGCAGGACGCAAGGTCCAATCAGCCAGCATCTCATCTCCAAAACATTCAAGTGTGCCTGAAAGTCAACAGGACAGCGACCTGCTCAGAAAGACAGAGGCCAGGGACAGGTACCCCAATGCGCCACGGAAATCCACACAGACACGGGCATTTTTCATGACTTAATTTACAAAGCACACGACTGGCTCAGTGCTGCAGAGGGTGAGATCCAGGCCCCTCGGGTACTGCCAGTAGGGGAAGGTGCTATGTCACTTGAGCAAAGTGTGGCAGCATCCAACAATCCCACTCGGGCATTCCAAGCGAGTCACAGCTGCCACATAGGAAGCTGCATGTGGCCAGCAGCACTAGAGGCTGCTGCCCTCTGACCAAGTCAGAACAGCACATTTTGGGACGCAAAGGGCCAGAGAGGGGCTGTTCTGGGGCTTATGGCCCTACGAGGGTCTCGCCTCACCCTTGCAATGACCCATTCATAATGGAAAAACCACCCTGAGCTTGTCAGCCTTGCAGAAACAGGTCGTCAGCCTCAGGTTGGCAACCCCTGGAATACATATTTCTTATATATGCATCTCCCCATATGTGAGCACTTTATCAAATTTGGTATTTATGCTAAATATGATAGAAGAGCTTATGAGGTGCTAAAGGTCAGCAGTCAGAAAGTGCAAAGTGAAACCGATCTAAATGGCTTGAACTGAAAATCTGACAACCAAGAGCAGAGAGGGTGAGGACACTGGAACCCTCCCAGGGCACTCGGGAGAGCAGTCTGGCAAGTTCTTACCAAGCCCAACTCCCGCCTAGCTTATGACCTAGCCATCCTCCTCTAAGTGTTCCCTAGATAAAAAGCCAGCAGCCCACTCAAAGACTTAAGCACACAGGGGCCACTACTCAGTGAGAAAACAACCACACACAGTTCATATACACGACGACCACAGGGGACACTGCAGGATTCCATCACGAAAGTTCTAGAAAAGGCACACTAGTGTACCTCAAGCAGGGGGAAATGAGGGGGCACCCAGGGGTGGGAGGGTCACCTTCACTGCAGTGGGTCTGCGGTGTACCCTTCATGCTACAAACAGTAAGCATGGCTGTCCTTTGTACCCCTACGCCCTTTTTTCATAAACCTTGAAAGCAAAGTGCATCTTAAAGACAACAGAGAAAAAGATACATATTGAATAGAAAGAGTGTCACCCAGGGAAGAGCTGGGAGAGGGCAGGAGAGTGAGACGAAAAATCAAAGCTTTGTACAAAAAAGAAAATTTCCAACATAATAGAGGATGGATGGGAAGAACCAGTCAGATGTTACCCAGATTGCAGCAAAGCCAGTCTCCAGAGGTGCCTGAGGGAAGTGAAGAGTTGGACGGGACACGCACAAGTCTTCCAGAGCTGATGAAGCCAACTTCAGGACGCCGACACGTTTAGTAGGGTAAACAAATTATGCTTCATCAAAACCCATCCCGTGGGGCTGGAGAGATGGCTCAGTGGTTAAGAGCACTAACTGCTCTTGCAGAGGACCTGGGTTCAATTCCCAGCACCCACATGGTGGCTATAAATCATCCTTAACTCCAGTTCCAGGGGAATCTGCAGCCCTCTTCTGACCTCTGCGGCACTGCACAACACGGGTACACTCACATACATGCAGGCAATACACTCATACATATAAAAAAAACTAAATAAATAAAAATAAAAATAGTAAACAAAACATTAAAAAAAAAAAACCCATCCCAGAAAATAGCATGACTCAAAACGAAGCTGCTGTCCACGCCAAGTACTTCAGGACCCCAGGCGGTCTTCCAGGACCAGGGGCAAAGCTCCTGTCTTCCAGGACCAAGCTGCCTACGAGAGGCACCACAGTGCCTCCCAACGAGGAGACCACAGAGACACGACTGGGCTCTGGTCGGTTTCAATGAGGTGCTGGCCTGTAAGAGATCAGAGTGAGAACAGTGGCGGGGATATGGGAAGGACTAGAAGAGGCAGACAGCTGTGTCCAGGCACTCTCACGGCATGTTCGACATGTGGCTGGAAACCGAGGCTGCTTCTGTGTCAGCCTTTCAGATCTGTTCAACAAGAGACAGCATCTCGGCCTCACTGGCACAGCCTCACCCAGCCAGCTTGAAGCCCATGATGCCAGAAGGCAGAGCTTCTCAGTGGATGGGCGCCACCAGGACAGAGGGGAGCTGTGGAATGAGTCACACTGCGGTGTGCGATGAAGTAGCCAGACTGACTCTTCAGCTGGCCAAGGGTGGCCCCAGTGCTGTCTCCTGGGATGCCCAAGATAGCCATGAGCTCTCAGGAGGGGTACCATAGCCGCTTCTGCTGTGTGCACAGTGTGAGTCCTGGCCTGTCCAGGAGCAGCAGCACCTAGTCCCTCAAAGCCTTTGCACTTGCCCAAGTGCCAGCATGCCAGCGCCTGCACCGTCAGAACCCTCTACCTTGCTATACAGGACGCCCTTACTTAACAGCCACACAAAAGGCCTCACTCAGCAGGTTCCAACTCATATCTGCATCATCACTAAATACACCGAAATACTAGATCACTGAAGCATCTTTCTTCTCCGTGGACTTGGCTGAAAGCTGCTGTCTACTTAGCTTGTTGAAGAATAAGGTTGGGGGTGTAGCGAGGCAGCACAGTGCAAGTGTCAATTCACCTAGACCAAGGGGCAACTGTTTTTACTTGGTGTCCTGTTTGGCTCATTTTTACACCAATGCTCTTCCTTATTTTGTGTTTGTTTTTTTTCTGGGCCCTGAGTGGTTCCCACCTCATTTCCCATTGTTTATCTCATCACAGGTAATAGCATCCTGCAGGCTTGGTCCATGTTTTCATCATCATCACAGTGTAGGAGCCCTCACTGCACAAGCAGAACTCAGTTAAGCCCTAGAGTCCACATAAAAAGTCAAGTGTGGGGGCTGAAGAGATGGCTCAGCTGTTAGGAGCACTGACGGCTTTTGCAGAGGACCCAGTTTTGGTTCCTAGCACCTATATGGCAGCTAACAACCCTCCATAACTCTGGTTCTAGGGGATCCAATGCACTCTTCTGGCCTATGTGGGCACTGCACATACAGTACATTTTACATACATGTAGGCAAAACACTCATACGAATAAAATAAAAATAACTTTTTAAGAAGTGTGGCCGCAGGGCTGGAGAGAAAGATGGCTCAGCGGTTAAGAGCACTGACTGCTCTTGCAGAGGACCCAGGTTCGATTCCCAGCACCCATATGGCAGCTACAAACTGTCCTTAACTCCAGTTCCTGGGGAATTCCAAGCCATCTTCTGATCTCTGGGGCACTGCATGATACAGGTGCACTCACATGCAGGCAATACACTCATAAACATAAAAAATAAAATAAAATGAAAAAAAAAAGTGTGGCTGCACAAGTCTGACTCCCTTCCTGTGAAGGGGCGGGGCAGAGACAGGAGGACTGGCAGGGCTTGCTGGCTACTTGCCTAGCTCCAAGTGCACCAAGAGACTCTGTCTTGTCTTAAGGAGAAAAGTTGGAGAACAGAGCAGAGCACCCGACGTCCTCCTCCACACACTTGGGTGCACCTACACCACACACACGTACCACAGCTTGAAGACACTCCTGAAGAATAATAACTGGAGGGCTTCCCTGTCTGTTATATATCAAGACACAATAAGGAAAAGTGACAGGAACTGACTAGGCAGGGTATTAGCACAACACACAGATGACTCCAAAGAGCAGAGCTCAGAGATAGACCCACAGCAGAAGTACAGCAAAGGCAGCCATCTGTGGCTGTGCAGAGAACCACTTCAGCAGCTGAGTGAAATCAGTCACATCCCACCCTCAGCTTCAAACATCAATTTCAAGTCGACAGTAAACAAAGTGTGAGAAAGCACAGGTACCAAGCCTTAAGGAGCATTTCCTAACCCAGGTAAGCACCAACCACAGGGGAAGAACCGTGTCTGCAACGTCTAGCTAGAACCAAGGACTTCATCCAGAAAGTGAAGTCGTCCGTCACATATGTGACTGAACTAGAGGGCAGCCAGCACTCACTAAAAGAGAATGCTTCTCCAAAGCTACGAAAAAGAAAAAAGGAAATGAGGAGAAGAGTTCCGACAACCCACCGAAAGAAAACTAAACAGCAAACTGAACAAGCGACAGGACGTTCGATCAGACTGCAGCAGTAACTCACCTACCTTGACTGGCATGTTTTAGTGAGTATTTGATACAACTACTTTGAGAAGCCGCTTGGTATAATCCTAACATCACCTACAATTCTCCTAGAGAAATGCATGTTCACAAGCACCCAGACAGAACAAACATAAAACAGATTAAACAAATTAAAAACAAAACTACCTGTAACCTAAACCTCTAGACCACAAAGTAGGGCAAAGAAAACCCTGTCTGTCTGGCTTGGAACTTGATTCCGTCCTGGTCAGACACGGCCACAGCACACTGAAGGCATAGGAAACTCAACCGCATGGGGTTGAAACAAACTGTTTAGAAACGCACATGTAATTCATAACCCTACAGAAAAACGGCAATGGCCAGGGTACGCCCACGGGGAAGGGAGTGCTTCCGAGGCGCCAGCCTTGTTCTGGGTGGAAATCGCAGGCGTGGATCACTTTGTTACTAGTGATTGCTGTCTGCACATCCCATTGAACTAAAAACAACCCAATTCTAACCTAAACGACGTGGAAAGAAGAGTCACTGGAAAGGCTTCAACTCCCTTGAACGGGGCTCAGCGTTTTTGCTGCCGGGAGTACTGGCCCACCGGCTTGCCATCCCAGCCCTCCGGAGATGCCCGGCCAACCTGGGCTACACAGGGAGACCCTGGACACACAGTAATGCGTGTGAATCTGCAAAGCACAGCTTGAAGGATGCAACCGCACCGCACTGGAGAGAACCAGGGCGGACGGAAAGGCAAAACCCACGGAAACCAGGGCCGGAGAACCCCGGGAAAGCCGCGCTCAGAGCTCCGACCCCGGCGGGCGCGGGACCGCACAGGCGGAGGCCCAGGCAGAGGCCCGGAGGCGACCGCAGGCGACGGACCGTCCGCCGCACCCTCACCTCGTCCACTGTGCGGCGCGGGAGGTGCAGCGTGCCGAGCAGCAGCTTGAGCTTCACGGCTGACGACAGGCGGTGAAAGCAGAGGCGGATGTTGTCGATGACGGCGGCCGTGAGCAGGGACGCGATGCTGGGCGGCGCCCACAGCTCGTCCGTGGCGCCCAGTTTGTTGTGCAGCCACAACCCCGTGTCGCTCTCCCGCATGGACGCCATCTTGTCGGCCGCGACGCGCGCGGGACGGCATCTTACGCGGACGCCTACGTGCTCTCGGCGAGGACCCCCAACATGGCGGCGCCCGCGGGCGCGGGGCGGGGCCTCGGGCGGGAGGCCAGGGCGGCTGCCGAGCGTCGCGGCTTCGCGTGGCTACGAGATGACGCCAGAGGCCCGGAGCGGAGAGGCGCCGCCGGGGACGCTCGTGGGCTTCCGTACTGCATCATGGCGGCGCCCATTGGGGCGCTAGGCGATGATGTACGGCCGAGGCGAGGTCGCGCCCTCCTGGCGTGTGGTGCGCTCCCCGGCGTCCGTGTGCGGCGGGGTGAGTACAGCTCCACCTGGCCCGAGAGCCCCGGGCCTCGTCGCTCACCCCCCAGCGCGGCAGTCTTTGGGGGTCCTCGCCCTCTTCCCCCGGCCCATAGTGTACAGGGCTGCCGCGAGGCCGCAGCAGGGTCTGGAGAGCCCCGGAGGGCCGCCCCCACCTAGCCTGGTCAGGTGGATCCGGCTGGCAAGAGACCGCCAGAACGCTCGGTCTTAGAGGCTGAGGTTACAGACGTGGCGCCAGCCCCTGGATTATTTTATGGGTATGAATGTATTGCCTGCATGTGTGTAAGTGCACCTGTGCTGTGCAGTGCCGGTGAGGTCAGGAGAGGGCGTCTGATCCCCTGGATCCGGAGTTATGGATGATTGTTAGCCACCCTGTGGGTGCTGGGATTCGAACGCCGGTCCTCTGCAAGAGCAGGCAGTGCTGGTAACCACTGAGCCATCTCTCCCGCCCCTGGAGTTCCTTTTAAAGGAAAGATTCTAGCCAGTCTCGGTGCCAGGGGCTCCTCTCGGGTCACAGATAACTTGTGAGACTGAGACAAAAGGGTCCTTGAGCCCAGGAATTTGAGGCCAGCCTGGGCATAACCCGTCTCTTAAACAAACATTAAGTGTACATAATGAGACCTTGACTCAAAAAAAAAAAAAAAAAAAAAAAAAAAGTATTCTACTCACCAAGTGAAACTGTTTAAAAAGAAAAAAAAAAAAATAGTATTTGTTTCCCTATAGTTGAAACATTACTTCTGGAGGGAGGACTCGGGGTGTCCCCATGAGACTCAGTACGCTAACTCAATAAGGCCAAGACTCACAAGGTTACTGAAGTTATTGAAGTAAACAATTGCTGGGAAGGAATTGCTGGAGTTCCCTGTAAGTTGAACTTCAGGCATGCAGCTTTGGGGAGATAACACCACAATTGCCTTCTGTGACACAGCCGTAGGTGTTACCCATGCTTCTGTAGTAATCTAAATAAACTCTGGTTCACCAAGCTAGACTTGGGTGGGATTGTTATTTTGGTCTGTCATTAGTGCCCTACCTGGGGCAAATAGCCCTTTGTTGACCCCAGGAAAAGTCACACAGCAGTACCTCACGCAGTCCTATTATGTAAGCCCTCGATTCTTTCGGCATCTACCAGAACTGAACAGTGCCGAGTGCTTCATAACAGCCTCACCTCCCTCACCTCAGCCTACTTCACAGGGCCTGTTTGAACTGGACAGGGCTGGGAAAGTCGACACCGTGGAAATTGGTAACATCTACAAGATTGGATTAACCCTTTATTAATGTTTAGATTTAGGAAAGTGATGGCGAAAATATAATGAGTAAAACGTGTGTTGCTTTGAGGTTATGAATAACACAGAAAACAGCTGAGGTGTTCCTTCCATTACTCAAAAGCTCTTCCCTGATTCAGCAAAGAAATTGCCCTTGTTGTTGAGGTGACACAAAGGTGGACTTAATAGAGCTGGTGCTGAAACAACTTATTAAACTTTAAAGGTAAATAGTTCAGCAGCTGATTATGTGTCAAATTTGATGATAGTGCATTTATTGGGAAAAGAGTGATTTGGGATGCAATTCTACTCGTCAACTCATGACTGAATTTAGCTGCCAGTTGGAAGAAATGAAAATTTTTGTTCATGCAGAGACCTGCATGCAAACACTCTGGCAATTTTATTTATAATACCCCAAACTTGAGATTTGACTGCAAACGCTTGTAGCTTTATGTAGACTTGCACTGCTCAGTGTATCTCAATCTTTGGTTTTAGATCCTTAAAATCAATTCTGGGTCATTGAGAAAAATTCCACTTGACATCTGGCTTAACAAAGATGAGACAAAACCAGTAAAAAAGGTCATCTGAAGTTTCAGGAACAACAGTGGAGTTAATATTTATGCTTCCAGTGACCTAAGACTTCCACTGGTTTCCATATTTTAAACTTTCCAGCACCTCCCCAGTAGCACCAAACTGGAACTCAAGCCTTTAAATGTGTGGTCAGCGGTGAGGAGACAGACAGCTCTGCTCTGCTACCCGCAGTAGCTTGAGAAGTTCCCTACCTTTTAGAGACTTTCACTCAGACCAACCTAGTATTCATGGCCTTTATGCAGAGAACTCCAGGACTCGCCAGTGGGAAGCAGAGTGGCGTTTCATTAAAAATAGGAAGATGCAGGCTGGGTGTGGTGGCGCACGCCTGTAGTCCCAGCACTCGGGAGGCAGAGGCAGGTGGATCTCTGTGAGTTCAAGGCCAGCGTAGTCTACATAGTGAGTTCCAGGACAGCTGGGGCCACAGGGAGACCCTGTCTCAAAAAAAAAAAAAAAAAAACCAAAACTAAACAACAAAAAAAGGACGATGTCCAAGAAAATAATAAAGGCCCCAGAGAGCATGGTGGGGCTTCTCAGCCACAACAGGTTAACACAGCGTAGCCAGATTTTAAGCACAAGAATTAAGTAAAAAAGGTGCTCCAGAAAGATAAGGCTTACCCAAGTGTGGAGACCAGCTCCTTAGGGGACAGTCACAATTTCACATGAGTGGCTTTTAAGTTACATCTCAGAGGGTTGCTAAGAAACTTTCCATTTTGATAAGATTATAGGGTGGATCTGGAGGTGCCTTGCGTGGAATTATCATCTGATAACATAAAGCCAGGAGCCACTAGGATTACACAAGAGGTTTAGGACATGGCCGTTACTGGAAGTGGGGTTTTTTGGTGAAATTTCCAGAAAGCCACAGTTTTATAGCTGGGAAATGAGAAAGGCCTTAAGCAAGTGTTGAGTATGTTGGAATTTATGTTTCCCAGCTGTACACAGGCTTCAATTAGACTCCTGGCAGAGGGGTTCTTTCTCTGTCCTTATAACTCCCTGATTTCCTGCTTTAGCAGGAGTCTTTGGGGGCACCTGACAGAGGTAGAACATTGCCACAGGAATTAGCCATCTTTGTCTGGGATGGTCCTCTGGTCTTGGGCTCTTTTTTACTGGAGTTCTTGAGTGACCTTCAAAATATTCGTTAGCAGTGGCTATTTCTTTTTGTATAGTGTTCTGACATTTTATATTTTCCCATAAATTTATCATCTATAGAAAATGTCACATTTACTCCAAGGGTTTTTATTGTCAGAATTTTCTGCTGTTTGTGTTTGTATTTCTTTCTTTTTGAACTCTATTTTTATTATCTGCAGTTATTATATTACTATAATCTTTAATTTTTGTTCCCGTTTCTTCCCTTTATTTGGTTTCATGCCTTTTGGCGTGACAGGTCCCACCCACTAGATCATCTACACTGCATAGCAACCCCACCACTCCCCCACCCCAACATGTGTTAAGCAAGTGAACATTTGCCTAAGGCCTTTCTCCCTTCCCAGCTGTAAAGAAACCCCATTTACAAGGAAAGGACTGTCCCAAGGCCCTTGTGCAACCCCAGAGACGCCTGGCTTCACTTCATCAGATTATAATTCCATCCAGGGCGCCCCTGGAGCTGTCAGCAGTAAGGACACACACTGCTTCACACTGCAGCCTAAGGAGTTCCCTTAGTATATTAGGGACCTCAAGTCAGGTAAATCCAGGATCATGGCTTCAATTCAGAAAATTAGTTCAGGACTAGCCAGTATGAAGCAAGAGTTGGAGATCTTATTTAAAATACTTTAATATGAGCCAGGTATAGTAGTGCACACCTTTAACCCCAGCATTTGGGAGGCAGAGGCGGCAAATCTCTGTGAGTTCCAGGCCAGCCTGGTCTACATAGTGAGTCCAGGCCAGCTGGGACTACAGGAAGACCCTGTCTCAAAAATAAAATTATTAAAAATAAAATACTTTAATATAGACTTTAAGCATGAGAGTTAGAAGAGGCATTCAGAAAGAGACGCGTAGCTAAGAGTGAGTTAAGGGTCCTTGGAGAGTAACAGAAGGTTAGACCAGTTCAAGTGTAGGAGCTAGCTCCTTGGGGAGTCACAATTGTCTTGGCATTAAACCATGTCTACCATTTTGGTGATTCTCAAGTTATATCTCAAAAGGTTGCTAAGAAACTTACTTTTTTCAACATTTATTTATTGTCTTTTTTTAATTTTAATTTTTATTTTTTGTCTTTTTGAGACAAGGTCTCCCTGTAGCCTCAGCTGGCCTGGAACTCACTATGTAGACCTGTCTGGCCTCAATCTCACAGACATCCACCTGTCTCTGCCTCCTGAGTGCTGGGATCAAAGACATGTACCACCTTTCCTGGCCTATTTTTACTATTTTAAAATTTTTGTATTTATGTGTGCCTGTGTGAGGTTATGTGTATGAGAGTACAGGTGCCCTCAAAGGCCAGAGGCCAGAGGCACTGGATCCCCTGGCGCTGGAGTATCAAACAGTCGTTAGCTGCCTGACATGGGTGCTGGGAACTGAACCCTGGGTCCTCTGTAGGAGCAACAAGATTTCTTAATTACCGAATCATCTGTTCAGTCCCTTTTTCTTTCTCTTTGATAAGTGAAATTATAAGGTGGCTCTGGGGATGTCTTGGATGGGATTGTATTCTGATAAAGTGAAACCAGGAACCACCAGGGTTGCACAAGGGGCTTAGGACACATCCTTTCCCTGTAAATGGGGTTTCTGGTGAGAGTCCTAGAAAATGCAGTTTTATAGCTGGGAAGAGAGAGGCCTTAAGCAATTGTATTGGAATTTTTGCTTCTCAAGTGGTAAGAGACTTAATCAGATTCCTGAGTAAGGGATCCCTTTCCTGACATGTCCATGTAATTTTCTTTGTCTTTCTGTCCTGGTTAGAGCCACCTTATAATCCCACTTATCAAAAGAAAGAGAAAAATAAATTTTAAAAAAGGTTTTTTAGCAACCTTTAGAAAGGTAACTTAAGAACAACCAAAATGGTGTATGTGGCTGGCGCTGACAGCTGAGACTCTCCCTTGAGGTGCCCATCCCCACACTTAGGTGTGACTTACTTTCCACTACTCTTTTTCAGAGAAGCCCACCCCATGCTCTGGGTGCATCCTTCTTTCTTTCTCTCAATCTTCATGCTTAAGCCTATATTAAAGTATCTTTATTAGGACCCAGCTCTGCTTCTGACTGCTAGTCCTGAAATTCTTTGGCGTATCAACCCACGAGTTTAGCCTGAGTTGAGGTCCCTAAAATACTAAGGGAACTCTTCAGGCTGCTGAGGGTGACAGTGTGGAGCCGTCTGTCCTCTGACTGCTGACATGTCCAAGTATTTACTTGAACTCCAGTTCACTCTCTAAAGCATTCATGTCTCTCTCTCCCTCCCTCCCCCACACCGGGGAAAAGTTATGATAGTTAATCTTTACACTCCTGCCTTCACACTGCATCCCCACCATGATGTTCCCTCACACTGTGAGCCCCCCAAACCTTTTTTTCCCTTAAGTTGCTTTGTTCAGGTATTTTTGTCACAGTAGAGAGGAAAGTAGCTAATACATCGGTGTGACGCAGAGCTTCAAGCGTGGTACACAAGTGCTGGAGTGTGAGGCTGGGGCTCTGGCTCCCACTCACCCAGTCAGCAGGTAGGTGGTTGGTGGGCTTACTGATCCCTGCTCTTCTAAGGAGCCTTTAACAAATAAGTTCCCTTCTAATTTTTTTTTTTTTTTGTCTGTTGAGACAGGGTCTCCCTGTAGCACCAGTTGGCCCAGAACTCACTATGTACCAGGCTGGCCTGGACTCACAGAGATCCACCTGCCTGGTGGGGTTACTGATCCCTGCTCTTCCTAGGAGCCGTTAACAAATAAGGTCCCTTCTAATTTTTTTTTTTTTGTCTGTTGAGACAGGGTCTCCCTGTAGCACCAGTTGGCCCAGAACTCACTATGTACCAGGCTGGCCTGGACTCACAGAGATCCACCTGCCTCTGTCTCCTGAGCAGTGGGACTAAAAGCGCGTACCACTCACCACGCCCAGATTTTTTTTTTTTTGATTATAGATTATTTACAGCTGACCTGGAGCCCATGCTCTGGGATTATAGATTATTTACAGCTGACCTGGAGCCCATGCTCTGGGATTATAGATTATTTACAGCTGACCTGGAGCCCATGCTCTGGGATTATAGATTATTTACAGCTGACCTGGAGCCCATGCTCTGGGATTATAGATTATTTACAGCTGACCTGGAGCCCATGCTCTGGGATTATAGATTATTTACAGCTGACCTGGAGCCCATGCTCTGGGATTATAGATTATTTACAGCTGACCTGGAGCCCATGCTCTGGGATTATAGATTATTTACAGCTGACCTGGAGCCCATGCTCTGGGATTATAGATTATTTACAGCTGACCTGGAGCCCATGCTCTGGGATTATAGATTATTTACAGCTGACCTGGAGCCCATGCTCTGGGATTATAGATTATTTACAGCTGACCTGGAGCCCATGCTCTGGGATTATAGATTATTTACAGCTGACCTGGAGCCCATGCTCTGGGATTATAGATTATTTACAGCTGACCTGGAGCCCATGCTCTGGGATTATAGATTATTTACAGCTGACCTGGAGCCCATGCTCTGGGATTATAGATTATTTACAGCTGACCTGGAGCCCATGCTCTGGGATTATAGATTATTTACAGCTGACCTGGAGCCCATGCTCTGGGATTATAGATTATTTACAGCTGACCTGGAGCCCATGCTCTGGGATTATAGATTATTTACAGCTGACCTGGAGCCCATGCTCTGGGATTATAGATTATTTACAGCTGACCTGGAGCCCATGCTCTGGGATTATAGATTATTTACAGCTGACCTGGAGCCCATGCTCTGGGATTATAGATTATTTACAGCTGACCTGGAGCCCATGCTCTGGGATTATAGATTATTTACAGCTGACCTGGAGCCCATGCTCTGGGATTATAGATTATTTACAGCTGACCTGGAGCCCATGCTCTGGGATTATAGATTATTTACAGCTGACCTGGAGCCCATGCTCTGGGATTATAGATTATTTACAGCTGACCTGGAGCCCATGCTCTGGGATTATAGAGATTATTTAGCTGACCTGGAGCCCATGCTCTGGGATTATAGATTATTTACAGCTGACCTGGAGCCCATGCTCTGGGATTATAGATTATTTTCAGCTGAACTGGAGCCCATGATCTGGGATTATAAATTATTTACAGCTGATCTGGAGCCCATGATCTGGGATTATAGATGTGTATCACCAAGTCCAGCTCGGTGCTTTCTGTTCTTAATCTACTAAATGTTTTTAAATGGGCCAGTGTTCAGCTGTATCAAATGCTCCTATGTTTGTTCTGTATGTACTGAGAGGACTTGAATTTTCCACCTTTATTCTGTTGATGAATTATGTTGCAAATTAAAGATGATTTTCCTAGAGTAAGCTCAACTTGATGGCTCAGTGGGTAAAGGTACCTGCCTCCAAGCCTGATGACCAGAATTTATGTAGTGGAAGGAGAGAACCAACTTCCACAAGTACTCTCTGATCTCCACATGCACACAGTGTACACAAATAAAAATGTAAAAAAGTTAAAATTTGGAATATTTGCGGCTTCACCCATGAGCAGCACATCATTCCATGTGCTATCCCTGCGGGATGAGTAAGGGCCCCAGTTCCCTTTGTGCCAGGCACCTGTTCAGCCTCACTTCTCTTGGGCGTGTGGCAGGGTCATCTCCTGAGGTCAGGGAGAGGTGATAGCACAGGAAGCCAGGCAGAACCCACAGGGTGGCCTGGGTGGTGTGCCAACCAAAGATGAGAATTGAGGCCATTTGTATCGACTTAGCTCTTGGGATTGAAAATTGAGATCACTGGAGCCAACCTGATTTTGGCAGTTTGTTCCAGAAAATTCTTCCCCACAAAAGTTAGACTAAATGAACAACTAACTGCTATTTGCTGTAGGAAAATCCTAACAAGCAGTTTGCCAACATGGAAACCAGCTCCTTCAGAGCTCTTGTTTGACTGGGTCTGTGTCCTAGGTGTGGCCTGTCTCAGCAATGTCCTGCCTGAGATACAGTCAGCCCCCAAGCCCAGATTCCAAAGTCCTACATGACACACACACACCCTTGGGAAATGTAAAGAAATAACTCCAAAAAGACCAAAGAAAGGAACCCATCTAAGTCCAGCTTAATGAACCAATGAGTTATTGGGGTTACTTTGAGGAGCATGGGCAATTCAGAGGCAGTTACCCCCAGCTCCAGAAGATACCTGGGCAGCTTATAGGCACCACTGAACCATCCCACTCACAGTATGGATGACTCACAGAGGCTGCACCACCAAAAAGACTGCTGGGTGACAGGCAGACACGCTATGGAAGGCACCAACCACCCTGGCAACTGTCTGCCTCCTGCATAATGCCTGGAAGGAGAGGTGCTTTGTGAAGGTCTCAGGAAGCTCAGAGCCTCTACTATCCATAAAGACCCCATCTTGTGAGGCGTCGCATGAGAGATTACAGCTGCTCTGATGCAAGATGGCAGTTATCACGTCCACCCCAGAGCTAGCAGACGCATAATTTGCTGATTCATCCTGAAATTCATTTCTGTGTCTAAGTCATGATGCCCAAGCTGCTCCTGAGCAGAGGCCTCTGGGGGAGAACTCAGGCTATGCAGCCTGCAGTATCCAGCTGTGTGTCCAGCTGCTGACAGCGTGACAACAAAGGACAGGTGAGCCAGAGTATGAATAGACACCCCAGCAAAGAGTTTTCGTGGAAGGCAGGTTTAAGACACGTTCCACACTGGTTATTATGTAAATGAACTTGAAAGCCACACAGAGAAGCCACTGTTTGCTAGAACAGCTTGAGTTGAGTCTGACCAAAATGTAAATTGAATCGCATGCATAGGACAGGACTCTAGACACAGAGATGTCTCAGCTCTAACCTCACTGGAAAACATTTGGCAGTGAAAGACTCGCCTGAGTCAGGCAACTGTTTCCAAGGTACTCACCCAGGACAGCCAAACCACATGTTCATAAAAGACTCATAGTGTAGTGATGCTCAGCATGGCTTTATTAGTAATAGTGATGGCCAGGAGTCCATCACAGGTGAATGGCTGACCTAGACGATGGAATCTTTCTCCCCAGTAGGAGAGGGAATGGAGGTTCTTACACGGTGTGCTGGATAGCTTTAGTGTCAACTTAACACACCTGGGTTGAGGGAGCCTCAATTGGGGAACTGCCTCCATTGGACTGGGCTGTGGCCATGTCTGTGGGGCATTTTCTAAATTGTTGAGTGATGTGGGAGGGCCCAGTCCACTGTGGGTGGTGCCACCCCTGGGCAGGTGGGCCCGTGTTGCATAAGAAAGCAGGCTGAGCAGGGGCCAAGGGAGCAAGCCAGTAAGCTCCTCCATGGCCTGTGTTCCAGCTCCTGCCTCCAGGTTCCTGCCCTGAGTTCCTACCTTGGGCTCCCTGATGAACTGCGACCTGGGAGATGTAAGCTAAGTAAACACTTTCCTCCCCAGTTGGTAGTGGTCAGAGTGTTTTGTCACAGCAATGGAGAAACAAACTAGGACACATGGATTCATAGAATGAAAATACAAGACTGTGTCATATGGCTTCATTTTCACAGTAGCCTGGTGGTGGTCTAGGGGTGGGAGGACAGACCACAGAAGGGATGAAGAGACTTTGGGGTGAGGGAGAGGGTCAAAGTTGATCAAATAGTGTAGTTAATATGTGCAGCTTACTTTATGTAAATCTTTTTTGCCCCCTGCCCCACGTAGAGGTCAGAGGTCAATATCAAGGGTCTTCTTCAATGACTCTCCACCTTATTTTGTGAGACAGGGTCTTTCCCTGAACGTGTAGCTCCCTGACTAGGTTGGGCTGGGCTGGCCAGGGAGCCCAGGGTTCTCCTGTCTTCACATTCCTAGTCCTGGGATTACACTGCTGCACTGAGGTGTTTACATGGTATCAGATGTGATGCTGTATATGGAACTAAGGTCCTCATGTTTGCATGGCAAACACTTTATCAAATGAGCCATTGAGCTCCTTGGCATCCCTTTTAAATACAAGTTTAACTTTGTTGAACAGGGCTCAGCTACCCTGACGTAGGTTCACCTACCCTAGTCCTTCAATGTAGTCTGTCCAGGTATCTGCTCTATACAACTTCCTCCTGGGACACCTCTATGGACAGCTAACTAGATACAGCCTGCCTAAGTGGCCCTGCTGACTTGCTGCCCCACATGACAACACAGATGTGCCACCATGACCACCCCGCAGTATAGCCCAGGACCTAAGTCACATGGTCTTTACTTCAGTGTCCTTCCTAATCACTGGACTGGGTCTTTCATCTTCAGGTCCCAGATGTAAACAGTCAGATGCACACATGGCAGGTACCTGCCTCCACTCTGGGCCTTTTCATTTCTGCTCCTGTTTTGTAAGAGTTCACTACACGAAAAAGAGATGCCCAGCAGACAAAGAGCCTCCGCATGTCAAGAACAGAAAGACAGATGTGCTGGCCAGCTTCAGTTGTCAACCGAACACACCTGGGAAGAGAAAACATCAGTTGGGGAATTTCCTTTATAGACTGGCCTGTGCCATGTCTGTGGGACATTTTCTTAATTGTTGAGCAATGTGGGTGGGCTCAGCCCATTGTGGGTGGTGCCACCTCTGGGCAAGTGGTACTGGTTTTTATAAGAAAGCAGACTGAAGGCCGGGCGTGGTGGCATATACCTTTAATCCCAGCACTCAGGAGGCAGAGGCAGGCAGATCTCTGTGAGTTCAAGGCCAGTCTGGTCTACATAGTGAGTTCCAGGACAGCTGGGGCTACAAGGAGACCCTGCCTCAAAAAAACAAAACAAACAAACAAAAAAAAGCAGGCTGAACACAGGTCAGAGGAGCAAGCCAGTAAGCTGTGTTCCATGGTCTGTGACTCAGCTCCTGCCTCCAGGTTTCTGCCCTGTTTAAGTTCCTGCCTTGGCTTCCCTCAGTGATGGACTGTCACTTAGAAGAGCAACATAAATAAACCCTTTCTTCCCCAACTTGCTTTTGGTTATTATTTTATTACAGCAATAGAAACCAAACCAGAACAGCAAATAATTTGATCTAAACCCCAAGGCTGTCACATCCCTAGACAAATGTAAATTTTTACTCTGTGCACAATATGGACCCTCATATTTACAGACACGTGTCCCAGTCGCCGCTCAGCAGAGAAGCTTCTTTTGCATCAGAGGTTAAGACAGAGTTCCACAGCTGTCACACACACAGTGTCTGTGAACTGCCCAAGCTGAAGTGGCACATCTGCAGTGCACCCTCTACCCCTAAGGCTCACGGAACACAGAACAAGGGATGAAGAAAACACGAATGCATCTCTTGACTCTCATCAAAGAAGCTCCTCATGCAACAAAGGGCCAGGAATGCAAAAGGTCCCAAATGGCCAAAGTGTAGAGAATAAGAGTCTGCAGAGTGTGGGTCCTTGGACAGGACTCCTACATTAAACTCCACCCACCCAGGGCTCAGGGACCACTGTGGAAGAGGGCGCGGAAAGATTGTAAGAGCCAGGGAGGAGGTGCATGACCATATGGAAATAGAATTCTATAGGCTCCTGGGACCCTGTTCATATGAACCTACAGTGACGGTATCAGCACGCACAGGACCCACGCAAACTCACAGACAAAAACCCAGCACAGAATGGGGAGATGGACAGCAGGCCCCAACCTTAGTGAAGAATTATTGGCAATAATACAGAGTTGATCTTCTTAAAGGGAGGGACTTTAGACAGGCTGACTAAACCTCAGTGGATGAACATGCACTGAGGGACATCTGGGGACACTAACGACTCAACAGACCTTAATACAAATGACACAATGCACCAACTCCAGTGGGGGTGCTATGGGAGGGTGTCATGGGGAAGGAGGTATAAAGATTACTAATCTGTATGAAATACACAAAACTTCAATAAAAATATAAAAATAATACTTTGATCTAAGGGCCCATGTGCATGCACCAGCACCTGCGTAGACTCTTCTACCCAGTCCAGTGTTCCAATGTGGTCAGCATGGTTGACTCTGGTGGGTGGTGTTAACTTGTGTTCTGTCTACGAGGTCTGTCAAGGTCACGAGGACTTTGTATCTTGCCTTCTGGAATCATTATTGCTTTTCCGTATTTAAACTGGCTTTCTGTGTGGGATAGACTTCTGTGTGGAACGTGAAGTGGACCTCAGGACTTCTCTTCACATGGTTACTCAAATGCCCTCACACTATCCCTGATTCTGTCTCCATCCCCATAGCACTCCAGGGACACCTTTGTCATGAATCTATGTTGGGTGTGTGTGTGGGGGGTCTCTTTCTATACTCCATTTTGTTTAGCAGCAGGATCCAGGCAGGCAAAACCACACCAATAATTTGAACAGGGGCTATATAATATACAGAATTAACATATGATCTAGTAAAAGTAAGCAGTTAATTACTCAGAGGGCAAGGGAACAGACACTGCTTTATGGGCTGTGGGAGCAGCTGAGTACCCCAGAGGAGGGTTGTGAGGACTCAGTAGAGGGCCTGGCTGTCATTGAAACCTCCAGCATGTTCCTGTGAAAACACCTGCCAGAAAGGAACAAGGCAGCTCCCTGGGTATGGCTGGGGCTGGACAGCAGTGCCCACAGACTGGAACACCAAGGCCCTAGACTCACACTGTGCTGCAAACATGGTGGGCAGGAGGCACCAACTTTTCCCCTGCTTAGGCCACAGTGGCCTCACCTCCTTCCTCTGTGGCCAGCTTCTGGCAAAGCCCAATGGTCAGCTACTGGTGAAGGAGAAATGTTTACCAAGGCCAGCCTCACACACAGCAAAGTGATTCGGGCATTTGGAACTCAGGGCAGTGAACGGCTGGCACAGCTCCTGTCCTGCTGCCTCACGGTGGCTCCACAGAATACCCAGTCAACTCAGTGGGCACAGGAGACACCGCTGGTGTGGGACCGTGTTCTGTCAGAGGTTTCTTCTTACTTTGTTCAAGGCATTAGCTGTTGTCCCTGCCTCCCAGAATTGCTGTTGAGTCCCAGCTGCTCCTCCACTGCCTGCCTCTGAGGACAAACTATCCTTTCCAGGGGCCAGTCCACCAACATTCTCTGTCTTTCTAGTCTCCCACAGTTGTACTGAACGTGAGCACATTTTTTTCTTAAAGATATTTATTTACTTTTTAAATTTTTTTATTTGTGTGTGTGTGTGTGTGTGTGTGTGTGTGTGTGTGTGTGCACGTGCATGCAGAGCCCTCAAAGGTCAGAAGAGGGTGTGGGATCCTCTGGAGCTGGACTTACAGGCATTTGTGAGCTGCCATGTGGATGCTGAGAACTGTCCTTGGTCCTCTGCAAGAGCAGGATCTGCTAAGCCATCTCTCTAGCCCCAATGTCAAATTTTAAATGAGTATTTCTTGGCACTGCATGGTAAATTGCTGTCTTCTGTCAGCTCTGCAAATGTCTCAGGCCTGCCTCCCAGCATCTGCTCCACCAGGTGTGTCCGCTCCTTCAGCCACTTTCAGCCTCCTCGCCTGCTCTGCCCATTTCTCTTTCAGGTACTTAAAGGACCCTCTCCCTTCCCCATCCCCACTCTAAGACAGGTGTTACTGTGTAGACCAGGCTGGGTTCCAACTCACAGAGATCTGTCTGCCTCTGCCTTCCGAGTGCTGGGATAAAAGGTGTGCACCACCACGCCCAGCCAAGAACATCTCTTGATCTGTTTGTCCTTGGACAGTCTCCAATGTACAAAAGCCTCTTCAGTCCCATGTGCAGCAACCTGACAACCCCACTTTGCGACTGTGTTTTTTTTTTTTTTTTTTTGAGATAGAGTTTCCCTGTAATCCCAGCTGGCCTGGGACCCACTAGAATTCTTATTTGGTTACTTTTCAAACTTTGTAAAATTTTTTTGCTTGTTTAAGACAGAACATTCAATTTTGGACTGACCTTGACCTCCTGTGTGTGTGGATTACCAGCGAGCACCGTGCTGGGCTCTTGGTTGTGTCTGGCTTTCTGTTCACTGCTGATGCTTTCATTGCTCTTTCACAAGCCATTTGGCAGTCACCTCAAATCTGCACCAGCCACCCCACTGTTCACTCCCTGTGGCCTGTTTCTCCCCTGTGGTGCTGTGTTCCTGTGTGCTTGGTTTTGCTGTGCAATACCCATTGCCCTGGGGTGGTTAATTCTTGGGACTCAAAGCCTCAGATGACTCTGTTGCCTGCAGGGTCAGGAGGACCAGCTTCAGCTGACAGCCATGCACATTACTGGCATGAAGCCATCACAAACCCTTTCCTAACTTTTTCCTGACCATTCATTGATCATGATTTGGTCACAGTTCCAGGCCCAGGTGGTGCTTGTTATAAACTCATTAGAGATGGTCTCCCCCTTCTTTCCCCTCAGTGCCAAGAGGGCCATGCTCCTGGGCCTGTGGGGTGGAGAGGCTGCGCTTGTGCTGACTTGTTACCCCCAACTCCATTCAGTGTGGGGAGGTGATGGGGGGGATTAGATTCTTGAGATTAGTCACATAGACCCCCACCCTTTCATTTCTCTTCTCCTGCCCTGTAGGGCTGCGAGAACCTGAGCCAGTTTAGCCTAACTTAACCACCTACCCCTCACTCCGTCTCTCCCAGGCTTTCCCTGCCAAAGCTTGATGCCATATAGTTCCTACAACACACATACTGAGAGCCAGGGAGGTGACTGGTGGGGTTCTGAGACAGAACTGGGGTGGCACCGAGTGTGTGTGTGTGTGTGTGCACATGCACACACACACACACACACACACACACACACACGCATGCGCGTTCCAGGTGGACCAGGTTCCTGAGTCATAGTTCCCAGCAGACCCCAAAGCAAGCACCCAGCAAATGATCTGGCCTCCCTCTGGTCTCCAGAGCAGACTCCCCAAATTTCACCCAGCCCAGAGCAGCAGAGTCCTAGTGAGTGGAAGGCTACCAAAGCATCATTGGAAGGCAGGATCTATTTCCAGAACTCCCTGGGGTCCTTGGCAGCATGCTACACAGACTGTTCATATCCTGCAGCCAGGCAGGCAGAGCCAACCTCTCAAAGGGGCAATTTCCTGGATGAGCCGCAAGCCTCCGCCACTATACCCCTCCTCTACTCCCAAGGTGCTGCACCTTGGGCTTTCTAACACCTGGTCCCATACTCGGTCCCACCGTGGGCTTCAAATCCTGAGGAAATCAGTTCCTCCTTAGGCTGGCCCCACCCTTGCCAAGTCTGCTCAGGCCTTCTGTGAGTTCCAGGCCAGCTTGGTCTACATAGTGTGTTCCAAGCCAGCTGGGGCTACAGGGAGACCCTGTCTCCAAAAAAAAAAAAAAAAAAACAAACCCAAAACCAACCAACCAAACAAAAAACAGGCACTTAGGCCAGGCATGGTAGCACACGCCTTTAATCCCAGCGGGGAGGCAGAGGCAGGCAGATCTCTATGAGTTCAAGGCCACTCTGGTCTACAAAGTGAGCTCCAGGCCAGCTGGGGCTACAGGGAGACCCTGTCTCAAAAAGACCAAAAATAGGCACTTACATTCTATAAGTCATATAGTGACAGATATCAGATCAACAACCGTCAAACAGCTCACCTACAATGTCATGTATGGCTTCCTCACTTGCATTCTGACAAGACAAAACATTCCTTTCAGGTTGACCTGGTCAAAAATAACTGTATGGGGGCTGGAGAAATGGCTCAGTGGTTAAGAACACTGACTGTTCTTGCAGAAGACCTGGGTTTGAATCCCAGCACTCACATGGCAGCTAACAAGTGTCTGTAACTCTGGTTCCAGGGGATCCGACAGCCTCTCTGTCCTCCAAGGGCATTGCATGACACAGATGCACTTACCTATGTGCAGATGAACTGGCTCAGCGAACTTCCCTAAGTTATCCCATTTTGTTTGGAGCCATTTCAGCAGCAACTTTGCTCCACACCAAAAGGAAAAGGGGGGGCAACCTTGGGCCTTGGGAAATCGCCCTAGCCATGAATCATGGAATGTGCTAATTCCAGACATTGTATATCTGACTAACCAGCTTGTTTTCACCTCTGTAATGTGCTTGCTATCTTGGGTCATCTTGACACAGGGCATAAGACCACCCTTGTTATCTTGTTATTGTATGACCACCTAGAAGTCATTTACCTTGACTGTCTTATTATACTTATTATGGCTAAAACAGTTGGCTTGTTTTAAGGTCACAAAGTAGATTGCCAAGTTATATGACTGTATCACTTGTCTGTATAATGATTGGTTGTTGATTAATAGAGTCAAAATTCTGCTATGTTGTACAAACCTGATTGGTTCACAAGTGTCCTGTTTTAATAATAATTCTGTAATCCTATAAAAACTCTGACCTGACGACCATCAGGGCTGCTTCTACTCCCGAGATAGACAGCCCGGCTGGTCGAAAATTAAAATTTACCTTGTTACTTTTCTTAAAGTGGTGTTGGTGATTTTTTTACGAACTCCGTCCTATAACACAGGCAGACACATAAAAACAATAAATAAAATATTTTAAAAAATACTTAAAAAAAAAAACAAAACCAAACTGTATGACCGAGAACCCAGTGCTGGGCCTGCTCCAAGTCACTCTGTGCTGAATGCTTCAGCCCATAAGCTGTCCTGGAACTCACTATGTAGACCAGGCTGGCCTCGAACTCACAAAGATTTGCCTGCCTCTGCCTCCTGAGTGCTGGGATTAAAGGCGTGCGCCACCACGGCCGGCTACTGATCTGCTCCATCTTAAAAAGCAACAGCCCCAAATTGAGTTACTCCATTTTGAGTCTAAGCGTCAAGAAAGAACAATTCCACACCTTATTTACCCAGGTAAGCAGCCACCACCTGCCAGCTCACCAGGAGGTCAAACTGGTATGTTGTTTGTGCCAATAAGTAAAGACCCCTGTGACTCTATCAGGCCCATCAGAAACACCAGACGTAGCAATTTACCAGTCACCTGGGACCGTAAGGAAGGCGGGAGCATGCCCCAAGACTGAGATGTGGCTGGCATGCTGACTAGTCGCCTGGTTCACTCATCACAAGCCTCAGGAAATCTGCAGCAGTGATGAACTCCCGCCTCTGCCCCCTGCTCCAGCTTGAGTTTCTCCTGCCCATGACACTCAGCCCACTTCTAACTGGTGTTGGGAATGGTCTGTAACCTGGACCTGCACCTGAAATCTTTACATCTCTATGCCAGAACAGCTCGTTCCTAAGGCTTGTCCCCTACAGGCTTTTTCTACACCTGTAACTTTGACTTTAGGACAGATGCTCTGAATTCTGAAGCCTCTTTAACATGCTCTTAGCCATTCATTAACTTGCCTGGGCACAAGCATGTGCGTACACACACACACACACACACACACACACACACACACACTTATATAAAATGTATGACCTAATAGCTAATTTTAGTAATTAAGACTGGAACAAAAGCCCTTTTGGCTTTCAGCTCGGAGGAGGCTTAGGTGCAACTTTCTTCGGTCATCCCCAAATCCGGGTTCATCTGACACTTGCTGCCTCCATCATGCTGCCCAACTTCGACCCCAACAAGATCAAAGTCGCCTATCTGAGGTGCACCAGAGGCGAAGTCGGAGCCATGTCCGCCTTGGCCCCCAAGATCAGGCCCCTGGATCTGTCTCCAAAAAAAGTTGGTGATGACAATGCCAAGGCCACAGGGGATTGGAAAGGTCTGAGGATTACAGTGAAACTGACTGTTCAGAACAGACAGGCCCAGACTGAGGTCATACCTTCTGCCTCTGCCCTGGTCATCAAAGCCCTCAAGGAGCCACCAAGAAACAGAAGCAGAAAAACATTAAGCACAGTGGAAATATCAGTTTTGATGAGAATGTCACCATTGCCTGACAGATGCGGCACTGGTCCTTAGCCAGAGAACTTTCTGGAACTATTAAAGAGATCCTGGGTACTGCACAATCTATGGGTTGCAATGTGGATGGCCATCACCCTCATGACATCATAGACGACATCAACAGCAGTGCAGCGGAATGCCCAGCTAGTTAAGCAAGAGAAACTATTTCAATAAAAGATGATCTGACAAAAAAAAAAGGAAAAAAAGGAAAAAAATATAGATTGGAATGAGAAGACTCGGGTTGTACTCAAAGGCAGAGTACTTGCCCAGCATGCATGATGCCCTAATTCAGTTCCCAGCTGTGCTAGAGAGCTTTAGTGTCAGCTTGACACGCCTGGGTGGAGGGAGCCCCAATTGGGGAATTGCCTCTATTGGACTGGCCTGTGGCCATGTCTGAGGGGAATCTTCTTGATGAGTGATGTGGGAGGGCCCAGCCCACTGTGGGTGGTGCCACCCCTGGGCAGGTGGGCCTGTGTTGGATAAGAAAGCAGGCTGAGCAGGGGCCAGGGGAGCAAGCCAGTAAGCAGCGTTCCTCCATGGCCTGTGCTCCAGCTCCTGCCTCCAGGTTCCTGCCCTGAGTTCCTACCTTGGGCTCCCTGATGAACTACAACCTGGGAGATGTAAGACAAATAAACCCTTTCCTCCCCAAGTTGGTAGTGGTCAGAGTATTTTGCGGCAGCAATGAAGAACAAACCAGGACACCAGCCCTGCAAAATAAAGACTGGAATATTGGACTAAAAGTATCAAAGAACCTGTGTTTGTCGCTGGCCAACCACACCAGCAAGGGAATCACGATCATCAGCAAACTGCAGCCCATGAGATTGATGACGGCTTGTGAGTTTGTCATCATTTGGTAAAGTCTGACATGGAAAGACAAACGGGTCCCATGTGTTTCTGATGTAACATGTTCACGGCAGCAGCCTCAAGCTGCACGTCTAGATTTCATAGTAAAGCCTCTGTAGCTGCTCCTGAAAAGCCGCGCTCCCTGGAGTGCGCACTTGCACACTACTGATAAAACTTCCCAGTTCCTTGCTGTGTCTTAATTCTTTCTCAGATAATGACCTAGAAACAAACAGGTCAATCTTAGTCTGCTCTGTCTCTGAGATGGCCTCAGCATTCACCACCACCACCAGCTGGACATTGAAGATATTACATTAACTAAGATAAGCCTGGTATAACAGAACAATAAGAGATGACGAGATGCTTCGACAGATAAAACTGCTTGTCCTTTAAGTCTGAGGACCTGGGTTCGATCCCCAGAACCCACAGTGGAAGGAGCAAACCAGGTCTCTAAAGTTGTCCTTTGTCCTCACACATTTTATATTCTTTTTTTAAAAAAATTATTATTTTTATTTTATGTGTATGCATGTATTGCCTGCAAGTAGGTAAGCGCACCCGTGTCAGTGCAATACCCGCAGAGGTCAGAGGAGGCTGTCGGATCCCCTGGGACTGGAGTTACGGACAGTTGTTAGCTGCCATGTGGGTGCTGGGATTCAAACCAGGGTCTTCTGCAAGAACAACCAGTGTTCTTAACTGCTGAGCCATCTCTCCAGCCCCAACACACACACATTTTAAATGACAGATATACCATGACTCCCTCATTTGAGGGAAGACTATAGTCCTCAAGTCCATAGTGGCAGAAAGAAGACGGTGGGTGCCAAGGGCTGAGTAGAGGGAAGGTTACTGCCTGTGTGACACCTGTCTGGGAAGATGGCAGTGCTCTGGGGTGGATTTGGGTTATGCCTGCACCATAATGTGGTTGTACTTGATGCCACTGAATCACACACCTGGAAAGGCAAATTTAGGATATGTCTATTTTACCATCTATATTTTTATTATTTATTTATTTTGTTGATTGTTTTTTTTAACAGGGTCACCCTAGTCACAGCCCACATGAAAGTCATGATGTGAATCGGAGTGGCCTCCATCTTGCAGAGATCTACCTGCCTCTGCCTCCGGAGGGCTGGGATTAAGGGGGCATGCCACCATGCCCAGCATCATCTACACTTTTAGAAGTCTGTTTTGGAGCCTGGACCACCAGGCTAGACTACCACTGAGCTGTATCCTCAGCCTATAAAATGCTTATAAAAACTTAATCTTTTAAACTAGGCTACAGATTACATGTAACTTCAAAAGCTCCCACAGCCCACGTGTAGCTGATAACTCCAGGGCACTTCTATCTCAATGCCTGTAGTTAAATCTGTGTCCCAGGGCTGGAGAGTTGGCTCAGAGGTTAAGAGCACTGACTGTTCTTGCAGAGGACCCGGGTTCAATTCCCAGCACCCACATGGCGGCTACGAACCATCCTTAACTCCAGTTCCAGGGGAATCCAAAGCCCTCTTCTGATCTCCGTGGCATTGCACAACACGGGTGCACTCACATACATGCAGGCAATACACTCGTATATATATAAAATAAAAATAAAATATTTTTAAAAATCAGTGCCCCAACTTTGCCTCTTACTGAGTAGCTCTGAAAGCCCCATCCTGGCTGCACCTGTGTGGATGTGCTGGCGGAATGCCAGGGTGCTGCAGCTGCCAAGGGCACGGCTGCCTCCTGAGGAGGGCTGGGGAGAAGAGGCGCAGTGGGGTGGAAAGCCCTGGGGAGGGAACCCGGAAGGAAAAGGGGGGAGCAGCACGCAGGATGAGGTCAGAGAAGTGAACCACAAAGGCAGCACTGCCCGGGGGCAGAGGTTTGTGTGGTTTTCTGCAGATGGTGCCTGTTACCTGTTCTAGGTGACTCCAACCCCCATGGAGGGTGGTGACGACTGTGCAGACCAGGAGCCCAATGATCCTGGGTCCTCTTAAGCGCTTTAGTAGCCTAAGCTGTCTGACTTGACATCCTAGCACTAATACAGTTAGTTCTGAGAATGTGGAAGTGTCCCGCAGCCCTAAAAAGGTAACATCTGTGTCTTAGGGAGAGCTCCTGCCTGCCTGGAGCATTTACCAGCATGCTCGGTAAATGCCCTGACTTACGACGTTCTTTTCCACGGTGGACAGTCCATTCATGGTACAACATCTGTGGTACTCATGTGAAGCTCACAATAAACTACTGTTTCGTTGGAAAGCAGAGTACTACCACCTTTGAGGTCCACTTCGAGGTCTACTTTTCTGTGGTTTGGATGGAAATCTCAGCCTGTTTTCTGGAGCGGTTTTCGGGGGGGGGGTGTTCCTGGGATAGGAGAGGAGCGACTGGAGGTCAAGGTGTGCAGTAGGTCCTGAACACAGACATGGTGGCTCCAGGGCTGTGGGTGACCTGGACCCTCCAGGAGGGCTCAAGGTCCACGTGGTTGTTCAGGATGTGTGTGGGCAGGTGGTCACCGTCAGCCTTGATCCTGGGGGTGTCAGAGCTGAGGGTGAAGTGGGGACGCAAAAGCAGTGGGAGGATACCCTACCCCATGACACCACTCTCCTGGTCAGGCCAGCAGAACGCAGGTCTCCAACCCCACTGTCCCAGGTCTAACCAGAGCCTTGCTTTCTGAGGGGAGGCTCGTTCCCTCTCAGGGCACGGCAGTACACTGTGGTGGCAGGGGTACACGGTGGCAGAAGGAACAAGGGACAAGGAGGCAGAGGGGGACACGGTGGTGGAGACGCGGTGGGGGGACACAGCGGCAGAGAGGGACACGGTGGTGGGGACACACGGTGGCTGGGGGGACACAAGCCAGAAGCAGCATGCGGCAGAAGGGACCGATGCGCCCTCGGGCACGCTCCCGACACCCCACGGTCTTAGGTGACCCCCCACCCCACCCTGGGCCCAGCATCCGCTGCAGGAAGCAGCGCGGGGTGCGCACTGGAGGGACAGGCGGCGAGGTCCGCAGTCACTCACACCGGGTGCGCGCCGGGCGGGGAGGGCGCAGGAACCCCGCGGCCCCCTCTGTGGAGCGCCCCGGTGGAGCAGAGGCCGGTAGTCTCTCCTCGCATCTGGACCAGGGGAGGCGCGAGATCGAACTCGGTTGGGGCCAGGAACTATCCGGTCACCGGGAGAACCTCACCCGGGCCAAAGGACGCAGCTGCCCGCACTGCGGAGGCGCAGCCAGAACTGTGGGATGTGCCCGGCGGGAGCAGGTGGGAGCTGCTGCATCCCGCCACTGTGGGCTACGGAGGCCTCCGGGAGCGGCGGGGAGCGGCGGGTGCAGCGGGGAGCGGGGGGGAGCAGCGGGGAGCGGCGGGTGCAGCGGGGAGCGGCGGGTGCAGCGGGGAGCGGCGGGGAGCAGCGGGGAGCGGCGGGTGCAGCGGGGAGCAGCGGAGAGCGGCGGGTGCAGCGGGGAGCGGCGGGTGCAGCGGGGAGCGGCGGGTGCAGCGGGGAGCGGCGGG
>NW_008345700.1:1148302-1154111 GCF_000622305.1 Nannospalax galili
CCCCGCGCAGAGTAGGTGCCGGCGAGGGGGGCGTGCGCGGCCGTCCGCGCCTTTGTTCCCGGGTGGGCGGCGGAGGGCGGGCCGTGGGGACCTGCTGGGGCGCGGTGCGTCCGCCAGCCGACGTCGCCCATCCGGGTCCCGGCAGGCCGTCCGTGCGTGGACTGCCACGCGTTTGAATTCATGCAGCGCGCTCTTCAGGACCTGCGGAAAACGGCCTACAGCTTGGACGCGCGGGTGAGTGCACGCGATCTGGGAGCTCGGGCGTCTCCAGGCGGAAAGGAGGGGCCGCATCCCAAGACCTACCTTACACCCCCATCCGTGGCACGGTTCCTGAGCCACTTTCTCAGGCTGCAGTTACCCTAGTGCGTCTGGGTCTTACCCAGACGCCCCCGTGCCCAGCACTCTCGGTCTAGCACCGGCAGAGATCTCAGGGCACTTTGTCCTGTGATTGTGGTGGCAGTGTGTACCAGTAGCCTTAAACCAAGATCCGGGGTAAGGGATGTTTCCAGGGTAGGAAGAAGAAACAGAGGTTGGGGAAAGAGGGCATGGTGAGCGAGGCGTGGGAAACTAGGTTGGGCCAGAGGTCTGGGTGTGTGTCCTGGAGAGTCAGGCCCTCTTGGCTGTGCTCACATGGATCCCTCAAGTTCTAGGGCACAGCCAAGGGAGTTGACCTTCCGGAAAAGAGAACTCCCGGCTGTAGGAGGAAGGGAAGATTGTGCCTGGACCTCCTCCCCTATCTGGAGACCTTGAGTGCCTCCCACGATGCCCATACTCCCACTTTTCTTGGGGATTGTGGGGTGGAGGTGCATTGACAGGAGCCTGAATGGTGGGTGTGGTGGGTGAGTTGGAATATGGCAGGAGTAGATGCCCTGGCTTGGGGTGGGTGTCACAGGAATCTCAGCAGTGGGAGCTAGAGGGAACAGGTGGTGGAGGGGCAGGGTAAGGAGGCCACGCAGTCCCAGGAGGGAATCTGGAGAGTGGAGAGTGAAGCCTGGAGCTGGAGGCGTGGTAAGGTGGCCCTTGAGGGCTCTGTCAAACCCTGATGGCTTCTGGTTC
Organism: Nannospalax galili; assembly: GCF_000622305.1. Classification (NCBI taxonomy): domain Eukaryota; kingdom Metazoa; phylum Chordata; class Mammalia; order Rodentia; family Spalacidae; genus Nannospalax; species Nannospalax galili. The sequence goes on from NW_008345700.1 coordinate 1,149,359, forward strand.
CTTTGCAGACGGAAGCCCTCCTGCTGCAGGCTGAGCGTCGGGCTCTGTGTGCTTGCTGGCCAGCTGGACGCTGAAGACTTTTGACCACCGGTGTCCCCTGCCAATAAATGCTTGCCAGCATGCCTGTGTCCTGTCTTCCTGCTCTGGCTACCAGACCCCCTGTCATGGCCCCTTGACTCCCTAATTGGGACTCTCTGGGTCCTGGTTTCTCCAACTGTTCCAGGTTATAGGGAACTTTTTGGCACCTGTGCCACACCACCATCAGTGCTGAAGTCTAGGTGCCTGTTCATTGACTCCCAGGGCCCCACAGGCCCTGGACACTGCAGTGAATCCGTCTGCTCAGATGTAACTCTGGCTGGAGATCCAGCTCTTGTTTGAAGGTCAAGGGGAGACTTGAAGCTGGCCTGACCTCTCTGAGTCCCCATGGAAGACGCACCAGGGTTGAGTCGGTGAAAGGTCTCTGCACTGGAGTGGGGATGGCTCCATGGAGGCCAAGTTCTGGAACCCCAGCCTGGGGCTGCTGGAGAGGGAGCACAGTGAGTGAGGGCACCTTCCAGGGAAGGGGCGCTGGGATCGTTCCCACAGCCTCTGCCCTGCCGGCTGGTCCCACTTGCATCCCCAAACTTGGCCCCTGGGAACCAGGGACTTCTGGATGGGTACTGATGACTCCCTCTCACATCTACACTGAACCCTTAGCAGGTCCTTCTCCAGGTATCAAAGATAACATTCCTCCCTTTACTTAAAAGTTTGTGAAAGTGAAATTAACGATTTTTAAAAATCAAAGTTACACAGGGTGTGGTGGTGCACACCTTTAATCCTAGCACTCGGGGAGGCAGAGGCAGGTGGATCTCTGGGAGTTCGAGGCCAGCCTGGTCTACATAGTGAGTTCCAGGACAGCTGGGACTACAAGGAGACCCTGTCTTAAAAAGACAAAAAAAAAAAAATCAAAGTTAGGTATGCACACACTGTTGGAAACACTCAGGGGCACAGTAGGGGTACAGTTTAACTGTCTCTCACCCCAGGCAGGACACCAGTGGGTAGAATGGACATTCCCTGTCCACTGTCTGGGAAGAGGCTGAACTGGGTTCACAGGGCCCAGCCTCCAGGCTGTCCCCTAGGGGTTTTTGTAACCCTTGCTTGTAGATGTCCTTGCTCAGTGCTCCTGATTGCTGACATCTCCTGCAATGGCCTGGCAACACCAGGCCTGCAGTCTCCATAGGAGATCTTTAGGTGCTGGGGGCCAGAGGAACACAGGAATCCCTTGAGCATCTCACACAGTGGTAAGGACACAGTATTGGATGTTCACAGTAAGGATGCTCACAGCTAAAATGGGGCAGAGGAGATTTGAAGGAGCTGAGACCATGGCTGGGCATGTTCCAGGTGTGCTGTGGCAACCTAGCCCCTGTTCTGGGTTCAGCAGAGGATGCAGGCCTGTACTCCTGTTCAGGGTTGATCTCAGTCATGTGACCATTTATAGCTGCAAGGGAGGCCAGTACAATAGCCTTGTTCTAGGTTTCTGTTGCCAGATTTAGCAAGTCAAATACAGAAACAGCACCTTTTTTTTAATAGTCACACAATGTTTTAGATGTACTTATACTAAAAATATTGTTTACCCAGAATTCTAGCTTAGTGTCCTGTATTTTTTTTTTTTTTTTTTTTTTTTTTTTGTCTTTTTGAGACAGGTTCTCCTTGTAGCCCCAGCTGGCCTGGAACTCACAGAGGTCTGCCTGCTTCTGCCTCCCAAGTGCTGGGATTAAAGGCATGTGCCACCATGCCCAGCTCTTTTTAGAGAGGGTCTCATGTAGCTCAGGCTGGCCTTCTACTTGCTTTGTAGCCAAGGATAGCCTTGAAGCGTTGATTTTTCAGTGTCCACCTCAAGTGCTAGGATTACAACTGTGAGCCGCTATCCCCCTTTAAGGGTTTATCCCTAATGGGTACTAGACTGTTTTTATTAACTTATTTCCATGCGCTAGGATGAGAATTTGGTCAGGGCCCAACGCAGGCTGAGGGCTCTGGATCTGAGCTGAAAGGGTGGATGGTGAGGCCCACCCTGGAACTCCCTTGCCTCCATGTGCTGGAAGCAGGTGGCTCTTAGGAGACGAAGCTCTGGGGTGGCCTTTCTGGGAAGGGTTGTGTCTGGAAGACAATTTTCTCACTCAGTGCTGGGGTAAGTTAAGTCTGGAGTCCAGGTCCTCTGGTTGGGGGAGATGATTGCTGTCCTTCCTGTTTGAATGGCGTCTTGTTAGTGATACTTTGTGCCTTTTTTTTTTTTTTTTTTTTTCCCCTCTTTTCTTTGGGTATCCTGGTCTTTGGGTTCTACTCTCTAAAAGACCCCAGTCCCTCAGCTGGCCTGTCCCTCCCAGGGTCATTTCTGGGGACTGACTTGGCTGTGGGGCTTGGAAGTGGCCATAATTTTCCTCCATTTCCAGCCCCAATCTCTTCCTTCCCCACAGACCCTACCCCAAAGGACAAGACCTCTGCCCCCAGCATCCTTAGGGCACCCCAGGAGGTGGAGGGCAGTTCTGTTTAGGTGACACAGGCCAGGATGCCCCCCTCATACCTCTGAACTTTGGGTGGAGGTCTTTTCTACTTCTGGGTGCCTCAGGAAGGTACTCCTGGGCTCTGGGAAGGCGAGGTCAGCAACTGGGGGCTGGAAGAGGGCCAGTCAGGGTCTCTGGAAGCTGACTGCGGAGGAGTACGTAGGCCTTTGCTGGGAGTTTAGGGGAGGCAGTGGCTCCCGGGGGGTGGGTGCAGTCAAGGTGAAGCTTCAGTCTCGACTTTGGGGTCTGTAAAGTGTACCTTGACACCACCTGGGGCTACCACCTGGGGCTGACCTGAGGGCTACCGGCAGAGGGCGCCCCACAACAGGGAAGAACCAGGCTCCTTGGGGCTTGCTGACCGGTCAATCTCTGCGTAGCTCCAACCTGACCCTTCCAAATGGCTGTTCCTGGGGTCCGGCCCTGGCCGGACTTACAGGTGGTTCTGCTGCATTCTGGCGGGTTGCAGCACTGGCCCCCGCCACGGTTCCAGGAGACGGGGTGCGGTCAGGCCGACCACAGGAAGGGGCCTCTGCGGACCTGAGGGCCCATCAAGGCCCCGCTGGTGCCAGCCTCGGTCCTTTGGGCCTGGCGATGCAGGACAAGCATAGCTCAGACTCAGGGTGTTGGGCGAGCTGGGGAGGAGCCAGCCGAGGCTGTGGCCCTGTCGAGGCTGGAGCACCTTGCTCTCAAGGCCCTCTACCTGGGCCCCACTGACACCCAGGCCATCAGGCCCAGCGCAGGAACTCCTGGGGAGCGAGCTTGCGTTCTAGTCTTTTCTCATTTGATCCCCCAGACCCTTTCAAGACACAGAGCCTGTTCTTTCCTGTTTGAACCCCCTTGCACGCCGGCGCTGCTCCTGCAGACCACCTAGCCAACCCAGGACCCGGGTGCGGCCACTGTGGCAGCTCAGTGTCTTCCGCGGGTTCAGGCACCGTCCAAGCCATCAGTGAGTCCCTTTGAGACCCCTGGAGTTTCTACGTCAGTGTCCTGGAAGGTCATGGCATGTTTCTGTGTATTGGAAACATGGGGGGGGGTCCTTGCCAGCGCGCCCCTCTTCCCCCCAGCGCCCTTGCGCTGGAGACCCAGGTGGTGGATTCTCCACACCCCACGCTCTCGTTCCAGTCTCAAGCCAGGCCCCCTCCGGCCTCTAGGTGACCTTAGCAGCTCAGCCGGCTCCAACTTCATGGTGCAACACAGAATGAGGGGCCACATGGTCCCCGCGAGGACGTGGGGAACTCGGCTTTCGGCTGCCCATCAGTGTGACCCAGGGAAGAGGGGCAAAACCGCAGGGGGCTGAGAATGGGGTCTGCCACCACGCGTCCCCCCACCGAAGACGCCCCCACTCCACCCGCGCCCAGCCTGCTGCGTCTGCAGGTCTTGCTCTGGGGGACCGTGAGGACCCGGCTCAGACGCGAGCCCCTCTACACCTGCACCGAGGCTACGGGGCGCATGCGCGGGCAGCCGGAGGCGGAGGTTGGGGGGACCGGGAGGGGTCCTGCAATCCCCTACGCTTGCTGCGGGGAACGTCGGGTGTCGGATTGGAGCGCCGTGGGGTGCGGCCCTGCGGCAGGCGGTGCGGGCATCACCCCGCGCTCGGGCCGCGTCCCCACTGCTGCAGTCGCTTCAGCGCGAGCTCCCGGGGCGCCAGTCCGGGGGCGGGGGCCGCGGTGCCCCTTCCAAGGACCTCGGCGGGGCGCCGCGCTCAGACAAAGGGGCGGAGATGGGGACACTGCCGTGACTGTGCCAGCGGCTGCGGAGGAGGAGGACCCGCTCCTGCGGACAAGGCGGCCGGAGCGCAGCAGCCACTCCGCGGGCGCTCAGGGGCGGGGTGGAAGGCGCCTGTCACGCGCTGCCCTCGGTCGAGCTTCGCCCCTCGGGCCGGGGATCCCCGTCTCCTCCTCGGTTCGCCCGCGCGCTGACCCCGGACCCCTCGCACCTTCACTGCCACAGCCGGGGCGAGCTCCCGAGGGCCGCCCGCCGCGCAGCGCCAAGTGTGCCATCGGGCTGGCACGGAGGCGGCGTCTGCTCCCACCCCCGAGATCACATGGTGACCCTCGGCAGCCAATGCAGTGGACGCTAGGACCCTGCGGGACCCCGGGCGCCGCGACTGCACCGGCGCCGCTGCATTATAAATACTTCTCCAAAATGCGGCGCAGCTCCCTGCGCGCGCCCCGGCCGCCCGCCGCCTCCGCCCCGCGCCCCTGAGCCGCAGC
>NW_008345700.1:1154344-1164047 GCF_000622305.1 Nannospalax galili
CCGCGCCCGGGCCGGCTGCCGCGCCCCCGCCCGCACTGGGTCCCGAGCCCCACGGAGGCACCGGGGGCGCGGGCCCGCCGGGGCGCGGCGTGTGCATCCGCGAGTTCCGTGCAACCGAGCAGGAGGCGGCGCGCCGCATCTTCTACGACGGCATCCTGGAGCGCATCCCCAACACGGCCTTCCGCGGCCTGCGGCAGCACCCGCGCACCCAGCTGCTCTACGCCCTGCTGGCGGGTCAGTGCGCCGCGGGGGCGGGGGACGGGCGCTCGCCCCCTGGAGTCCGACGCGGAGCCGGCTTGGCGAGGCCGGCGGACCCTCCGGGGACCGGCGCGCGGGGCTCCTCCCTCCGCCATCCGCCCGGTTCCCCATCTCGGAGCCCGTGCGCGGACCAGTAGCCCCGCGGCTCAGCGCTCCGGGCTCCCGGCGAAGGCGCCAGGTTCAGGAGTGGGAGTGAGCGCGGGTCGAGGGCAGCGGCTGCGGATCCAGAAGGTCCGGGATGGCAGCTCGGACCCCGATGTCCGTCCTCCCCGTCGCGGGGCATCCCGGGTGGGGGCGGCGTGACAGGGCAGGTAGCGCCTCAGCTGCGGCCCGGCGCGGTAACTATATATAATCGGCGGGCGGGGGAGGCCGCCTTGCGGCTCAAGTGCTAATTTATGTAGGGAAGACAGCCAGCTCCGCGGGGCGCCCAGGAGGCTGTTCTCAGGGCCACCGGGAGGAGGACACCCACCGCGCCACGGCAGGGTTGTCCTCCCATTCTGCAGATGTGGAGGTTGAGGCGGCTCTCCAAGGTTACTCAAGGGAGGCAACTTTCACTCCTCTGCCTCTGCATCCTCTGCAGCCTAAATGCGGCTGGTGCTCGTCTCTGCCCTGTCTTCAAGGGCCCAGAGGCTTCTGGGGCAGGGCTCTGACCGGGCGCCTTCACACTCGCAGCTTGGGACGGCCTGTAGGCTTGGCTAGGCAGCGCCCTGGTGTCTCTGTCCAGCAGCTTGGCTTTGCACCACTGAGATGGAATGGGCAAGGGTGTTGGCAGCTGGGGGCACCAAGGGCTGATGGACACTGGCTTTTCCCAAGCTCTGTTGTGGACCTTGGTTTCCGGTTGTGAAGGTAGCAGGTGTTAATGCCAGAGAGTTTGGAAACAGGAGTGTAGACAGGGACCCCGGTCAGGACTGCTGCACCGAGAAACAGTCCCAGTGAGGCGCATCCCAAAGCCGTGATTTACCAAGGCGGCTTGGACTCTGGGTACTTTGGGATCCACCTGTGCCTGGCCTGGCCGGGTGCCCTGCCCTGCACCTGCCACCTCACCTGTGCCCCCTTGCCCGCAGCACTCTGTTTTGCTGTGACCCGCTCACTGCTGCTGACATGTCTCCTGCCGGCTGGACTGCTGGCCCTGCGCTACTACTACAGCCGCAAGGTGATCCTGGCCTACCTGGAATGTGCACTACACACGGACATGGCTGACATAGAGCAGTACTACATGAAGCCACCTGGTGAGTTCTGGAACTCTCCAGCTCTGCCTCTCCCTTCCTTCACCTTTCCTCCAGGCACAGGTGGGCCTAGGCTGGGGAATCCGGATGCCCTGAGCCTTCTGAATGAGACCTCTAGCTAGGGGTGGAGCGTCAGTAGGCTGGGGAGAGACAGATCCAGGTCCTTTCCTGGGTGGCCTGACTCTGCTGTTCCCCGTTGGACACCTTTCCCTGGTACCTGCTGGGTGTACGTGTGGGGGTGGGGGTGGGGCTGCCCTATCTTGCTGGCTCCTGAGCCAGCCCAGACTGTTCTGGATGGAGACAGCCTGTGTGGCATGGGTAAGGATGCCTCAGGGAACAGAAGACGGGAAAGCAGTTGTGACTTTATCTTTGCTCTTACTTCTGGCCTGGTTTCTGGGCCACTTAGTGAACCATGAGGTCTTGCTTCAGCCCCCAAGGGTTCCTGTAGAGGGAGGGGCTGGGACCCCAGTCTACACAAGCTGGGAACTGTTCTCTGTCCTCCAGGCAAGCCCTGAAGCAGGGTGGGTCATGTCATGGGATCCAGAGGAAAGAGGAATCGTGGCCCTTGGGATGTGAGGAGCTAAGGACAGGGGCTGGACAGCAGGACTAGGTCTGTTCTGAGGAAGGGCAGCCAATCAGGCTGTGCCAGATATAGTTGTTGCCAGCTTCTCCCAGCTGCCCCGTTCTCGGCCCCAACCTCCTACCCAGCTGGCTTTGGTGCTGGCCGTTCTCTTTGACCCTTCCCCACATCCAAATACAGCCTACTGGCTTCTGGAGGCGCTAACCCTGCCTGGCTCTGCTCAGGAAGAGAAGGAGGCAAGTGACAGAAGGGGCTTGGGCTGATGCACTGTGTGGCTGGAGGTCCCTGTTGTGGCTCTGCTCTCTCTGAGCTGTAGTCTCCACAGAGGCTGTCTTTGCTTACCCTTCCTGGGACATCTGCTGGGTTTCTAGGACCCCACAGGGGGGAGGCTAGACAGCAGTTCAAAGGGCTGTGCAGATTAATGGGAGCATCTCATGCAAATGGACAGGCCAAGACCTGGGAGAGTGAGGCCAGAGGAGCTGGAGACTGTCCCTGACCTCTGGTCTGGCTTACGTGGGTGGGTTGTAAGGCCAGATTGGGAAGAGGGGACTGTCCTGTAGGCTTCTCTTAGGGTGGGGAGAGTGCCCCCAGCACAGGCCACCACCTGCCTCCTTTAGCTCTTTTCAGAAGGGCCACTAGGTATTCCCTTGACCTTTGGCCTCCAGAGGTGGCCAGATTCCCAGTGGCCTGTGGCCTGCAGTGCTTCCCTCCACTACTGCCCAGCCTCTTCATTCACTCCCTTTCCCCTTCTTGTACTCTGTGAAGTAGGATTGGCTATGCTATGGGTGGGGACTGCTAGTCTGACCACCAGGCTTATTGCCAGTGGAGGCTGGGTCAGTGGGTGTGAAACAAAGACCCTAGGAGGGTGAGCAGGCCAGGGTCTGGGATCCAGAGCAGGTCAGCTGCTCCTGAGGCCTTGAACGTGGATGTCTGTGGTCTGAAAGGTGGTCTTGGGGCCGGGCCCTGCTTTGCCCAAGGCCTGCCCAGCTCCTAGTTGCCTCCAACGACTGCCCTCACCAGGACAGTACAGCTTCAGGCAGGAGCTGAGTATTTCGGGCTGTGGCACAGATCTTGTTGTGGAGAGTTGGGAAGGTCGGACTGGGTTGAAGCTGTTGGAGTGCTCTTGTTGCTCAGGGAGTCTGGAAGAGGCAACTCACCTGCTTGTCCTGAATCGCAGCCTCCTGTGGTATCCAGAAGAGCTGGAAGATGGGTCAGGGCACCGGTGGACTGGGCATCATTGTGATGTCTCCCCTTGGCATCCAGTTGGAGTGGGTGTGATCTCCCCAGCTTTCCATGCAGGAAGTGCTGACTATCCTCTTCTCCACAGGTTCCTGCTTCTGGGTGGCCGTGCTGGATGGCAATGTGGTGGGTATCGTGGCCGCACGGGCCCACGAGGAGGACAACACGGTGGAGCTGCTCCGCATGTCTGTGGACTCACACTTCCGTGGCAAGGGCATTGCCAAGGCACTGGGCCGGAAGGTGCTGGAGTTTGCCATGTTACACAACTACTCCGCAGTGGTACTGGGCACCACGGCCGTCAAGGTGGCCGCCCACAAGCTCTACGAGTCACTGGGCTTCAGACACATGGGTGCAAGTGACCACTACGTGCTGCCTGGCATGACCCTCTCGCTGGCTGAGCGCCTCTTCTTCCAGGTTCGCTACCACCGCTACCGCCTGCAGCTACGCGAGGAGTGACCACCACCACCTGCCCACCACCCCGTCTGCCCCCGTCTGCCTCTGCTCGCCTGCCCGCTGCCCAGCGTGGCCCTGCTTTCCGATACTCACTTGGCGTTTCTGTTGGGTTTCCCTTTTCAGCATCTCGCTGGTTCATTACCTAGCTGGTTCTGGGGGCCATGGCTGTTGCTCATCTGCAACACTCTGGTGGCATGGATTGTCTGCAGCCTCAGCCCTTGCCCTCCCCAGCCCATCAGAGTGGCTCGCCATGCCTTGAAGAGTGGCATTGTGGACCACCTGGACTATTCACAAAGCTGCCCAGCCTGCCTCCATCAGGGAAGGCCTAGCCTTGCCCACCAAGCACAGAACCTCTGCAACAAAGGCCCCACCCCCAAGGAGCAGACCCTCAGCCTTCAGCCAGGCTAAGGCTCAGCCATTGGTCTCTGGAAGTGTGGCCTGCTGGGCTGGCCAGCCGCTGCCCCATGGGAGGTCGAGCTGGCCCCAGGCCCTGCTTTGCTCTGTGCATGTTGAGGACATGGCCTGGCTGCAGCATGCCGCATGCCACAGCCCCCTGCCCTGTTGCCCTGCCCAGCCTGGACCCTAGGACCAAGCTGGTGAGCTCCCCTGTCCTGGCCGGAGGTGGCCTCTGGAGGGCCTGCCTGCCTCACCTTCTCTGCTCTATGGTGGAGCCTGGACTACCCTCACCTGGCTCCATATTCTCCTGCTTTGACATCACCTCATCTTTCTCCCCTTTGATCTCCATGCCTCCCTTGTTCCAGCCTGGCTGACTTGGCTGGTCACCCGGGTGTGGTTCCTGTAGCAATCCACTGCACATCGTGGTGGGGCTTAATGGGGTGGGGACTTCCCTCAGCGCCTGTTTGGTCAGGTGGCCCCCTCCCAGACACCAGAGGTCCCGTTGCCTCACGCTGTTTGTCGGGTCTGCCTTGTAAATCTTATTAGCCCAGGCTGTTGTTGGCAATGCCTGCCACAGCTTCTCCCAGCCTGAACCAACCCATGTTCTAATAAGTTACTTAGACAGAATAGCACTCCGCATGACTTTAACTCCGGGGACAAAATGGTAGTTTGAGCCCTCAGACACACATCAGTGTGGTGCTAGCAGACATACTCGCTGGCCCCGTTTGATGGGGGTGGGTGGCCGGGTGGGTGACAGATTTAAGTTTGAAGTACGGAAGGAGACCCTAGTTTAGCATAAACCGCCTCCTCCCAGTGCATTCCTGGTTTTCAAAGCCCCAGGCTGCTCCTTGATTCCCTGTGTGTAGGATTGAGGGTACTGAAGAGCCTCAAAGCCTCAGAGAGGAGCTGGGCACTGCCTTGGGAGCAGGAGCTGGTGGTTAGGGTAGGTCCAGCCACTCTAACCAGGCCTACTTGGCTCTGCCAGCCGTGCACCTGGCCTCTCCTTCTTGAGGTCCTACTAAGGGTCTGACCTGGATGGGGGTGGGGTAGTGTGTGGCCTGGGACAGAGAGGAAGGCAGTGGTTGGTAGGCTCCATGTGGCCAGCTGAGCCTGGACCAGGCTTTGGTGCAGGAGGGGAATGAAGACCCACCTAGACCCCTCTATGTGGGCTTGGGATGAGGAGTGGCAGGCAGGGCAGGCCACAGAGCTGGGCCCCTGGCACCAAGGCCGCATTCTTAGAATGGTGCTTTAGAATGAATGAATTGGTGGAACAAGACCAGCTTCCTGAGGGTCCTTTTGTCTTGTTAGCAATTGAGGCATTTGCAGAACACTGTACAGACCCCGCTCTCCCCTGTACATTCCTCCCTGGTGGCACCCGGTCCCCGCTCGGGGATGGGAGTTTTGTAGACTGTACAGAAATTGGCACCCTATTTTCTTGCAGCTCTCAGATTTTGTTAATCTGGATTATACAGACAGACGTAAAGTGTTTTAGCAAAATGGAAAACAAACAGTTGTGCCTTTTTCCTCTTTCTGTTTGGACTGGTCTCGGCTTGGGGCTAGTCTTAGTTACTGTGGGGTGTAGGGGCTGCTGGTGGGTCTGATGCCTGGGTGGGCTCGTGTGGGAGCCAGGTTTGGTTGGGTGGGTACTTCCAGATGTTGGGGTTTCTCTGATCCTGTGCCTTTGGAACCTGCGGTCTTTGGGGTTGGGAGGTGTGGCAGGGCATTGGGGTCACCTGGGCCAGGGCAGAGCTGAGGGAGCCTGCAGCCATTTGTGTCTCCCTGGTGCCGACCCAGGGAAAGCTCATTCTAGGGCCTGGGGTGGGGTCTGGCCCTTTGGACTTGCCAGCACCTGTCTGCCTGAGGAGGCTCTCTTCCTGCTGCACAGCCCATGCGTGAAGGGAAATTTGGTAGGCTCTTAACCAAGACTTGGTAGAGATACCAGGAGTGGATGGTGGGATAGGTTCCAACTGTGCTAGAATGGAGCCTCATCAGGGCGGTGCATGGCTTGGTTCTCAGAGGCCCAGGAGCAGATGGGTGTGCCTGGGCTGGAAGCTGGGCGTGCTGGTAATTGAGCCTGGCCCTGCCTGCTACATCGTGCCAGCCAAAGCTCTGAGTGCTGTACATGTGTGCACTGACATGAGTTTTATATGTTTGTAGAGATTCTGACATTTCTTCTACCTCTGTGGAGGCCCTCCTCCCTGCTCCCTCCACCTGGTGGCCATGTGTCTGGTACAGCTCTGAGCGCTGGCCAACACACTCTTCTTCAGGTCTCCAACCACCTGGGTGGCCAGCACCTGTACTTTGGGGCATAGGGAGGCCCAGAGAAGGCCAGCCTTGGAGGGGCCTGGCCCTGTGCTCAGGGTCCTGGGCTTCCAGGAGTCCTATTGTTTGCTTGGAAGCGTCTGTTTTTAGAGTGCAGAGGGTAGAAGGAAGTGGAGTATTCTAGAATGTCCTCATTAGATGAGCCTGCAGCTTAGACCTGGTGTCCTGCTGGCAGCTAGCAATGCCCAGGCATATGTCTCTGGAAATGCCTAGTCCCTGAATGTGTGTGGCCAGGAGGCTAGCCTGCATGCTCTGGGACTACATGTGTTCCAGCCCCACGAAGGGCACAGGGTGTAGTGGTGTAGGGAGAACAAGCCCTGGTGGCCACAGCAGCCTCTCCCCCAGACCTGCTTCTCTCTGGCTCTGCCTTGGGGTGGGCAACAGCTGAGGGATGGGCCAACCTGGCCAAGGAGATAGATGGCTAGTTCTGGGAGAGGGCTGTGGCTGGGAGGCCCTGTGGACAGCAGGCTGGAGGTCTTGGGGGCCTGGGCAGCCCCCATCCTACCCTGGCACCCTTTCTCAGAGACAGAGACAGGAGAACATAGGCCAGAGAGGGCAGAGTTGGGGACACCCCTGAGGTGAGCTTCATGAAGCTCTTGGCCTGGTACCTGGAAATCTTGGCCACAGGGGCCTTATTTGCTGCTAGAAAGTATGCTGCCCACCCTACCTGCTTCTGACAGCCCCAGGTGGCTTCACACTCACACCTTCCTGGAGCTGGCTTCCAGGGCTGTGCCTGTGACTAGAGGCCTGAGGACAGAGTTTCTGGGTCTTTCTTGCTGGTGCCTGGGACTTCGTAGGGGGCTGGGAATGACTTCCCAGCTGGGTAAGAAGAGCTGTGCAGCACCCAGGAAGCTACCTTCCTGCCAGTGCCCAAGGAGCAGCCTGACAGTGCACCTGAAATTACCGTGTCTCCGTCTGTGGTGAGCACTGCTGCTGGGTCCTCTTGTTACCTGCTGACTTTCCTGGTCAGTTCTGGCCTTGAACCATGGTCCTGCCCTGGCTCTTGGCCATACTTGGGGACTAGTGTAGGTGGGGTGTGGGGAAGGCTGCATGTACTACCCTTCCGTGCTAGGTGGGGTGTGGGGAAGGCTGCATGTACTACCCTTCCGTGCTGTTTTCACTGTGCTTCCAGCAGAGGTGGTGGCCATGGAAGGTGGGCAGAGCTGGCCTGGGCCTGGGGGAGGACAAGCCTCAACTTACCATTGTTGGATGTGTTTTTTTTTAAACAGCAATAATTAGCCATTTTAAGGGAAGGGGCATACCTGCATATGTGTACATGCCTGTCTGTAGTCTGTGTATGTGCACATGTGTGAGCATGTGCATATGAGAGTATGTGTGTGCATGTGTGAGCATCTGGGTGAGTACATATGTGAACAAACTTTCAGTGAATGTGTATGTATCTGTGTGCAGGAACACATGCTGTTTGTGATCATGTGAGCACGTGACTGTATGTGCACAAGAAATTACATGTGTTGCATATGTATGTGTGGGCAGCTTCCTATTTGTATGGGTGTGGGCTTGTGTGCACAGGTGTGCACGTGTGTTTGTATGTGCACATGTGCAGCAGTGGGAAGTCTGTGTTCTGGGAGACACAGGCCAGCTGAGCTGCCCCCCATCTCTCCTCATCTGAGGGCTGGGCAGGGGACCTGGAGGCCCCTTGGGCAGGACTTGGTAAGGGTGTGGGGGGCATAACACCGTGGTAGGTCTCAGTGCTGTAGTTTGTTCCTGAAGCTGTACTGTGAGCCCTTGATGGGGTGGGGGTGTCCCAAGACCCCAGGATGTGCCAAAATAGCCCCTAGGGCCAGGTGACAAGCCAAGTTTCCAAGAAGACAGGCTGGGGGCCCAAGTGGGTGTGCGCCTGTCTGAATGGCCCCCAATGCTGCTGTTTTTCAATAAAACCAGAGTTGAAGGAACCTGGCTCTGTGCTTTTTTCAGGTTCCTTCTGGGTTGGAGATGCCGGGCACCCACTGCCTGGGCTGTTCCTGCTTGTGTTTGGCTGAGCTAGGCCCTGGAGCAGGACCTTGGAGCAGGACAGGAAGCCAAGAGGCAGAAGTAGGGCCTTGGTGTCCTAATGGGGCTGAGACACCCCCCCATCATGCCCCTCACTGGCACAGAGCCCAGTCTCCCCTGGTGCTATCTGGGAAAAGGTGCCTGAACTCCACTCTGGTCAGGGCTGGGAAGGGCTCCAAAGTCCTTCCCACTTCCCTGAGTGTGGTGGGTACAGAGGCAGCAGCTGGACTGTGAGGTGGAGGTATAGTGGGGTGGTCAGGAGGGGTTGGCTTAAGCCCAGTGGCAACCCGAAGGCTCTACCCTATCTTCCCTGGCCCAGCTCTTGGGCACTTAAACTTTAGGCATAACTGAGACTTCTTTGGTGGGGACCCAGGCTACCAGACTCCACTGTTCTGGCCTGATTATGGAATCTGGGTATCTACATGGCCAAGACCCTGGGTTTGTGGGGGAGTTTCACCCTCTCCTGAAGGGCTCTTCTGGGTCTGATGGTGCCGGTGGTCTCCTGCTGCTGGCTCTACTACAGGCTGGGCCCCACTGCTTGCCTAGGTGTGCACCCACAGGCCTCAGGGATGGTGTGGGATTGTGATCTAAGCAGGTGGGTGTAAGTACTGGTTAAGCTGAGGCGTGTACAACATGGGGTTCGGTGCTGCTGGTTGCTGGCTGGGTTGAGGGGTGGACAACACGGGGTGGGAGCAGGGCCTGGGTGGGCTTCAGGCACCCTTGGGTTTGAGGTGGGCATCAGGGTGTGGAACGGTGTCAGGGACAGTGGGTGAACAAAGAGACCTTCCCTGCCAGACCCCAGTGCAGGGTACCAGCCTTGTCAGTAGAGGGACCCTTGGAGGCAGGGAGATGGTTTCCAGAACTCAAGCAGAGCCCAGCCTCCTGGATAGCTTGCCAGGTTACTCTCCACCTCTCTGCCTTTTTTACCTAGGAGGTGGAGGAACATAACCCTTGCAAGGAACACAGCATGGCCGGGGTTGTCCTTCTTAGCCAGCAACAAAGAGTTGGTAATCTCTGTCAGGGTTCACGTGACATGGCAAAGCCCATCTCTGAGCCATCTCAGGTGAAATCATAACCAGTGGGCCTCCTGCCACAGAGCCTTTTATCTTAAACCTCAAGGTGACCTCAGTTGGAGAAACTTCACATCTGGAGCACTCCCCAGTCCAACCTCTTGCTGAGCAGTGTGTGTGTGTGTGTGTGTGTGTGTGTGTGTGTGTGT
>NW_008345700.1:1164081-1179661 GCF_000622305.1 Nannospalax galili
TTGTATCCTCACGGTGATCTCAGTCGTTGAAACTTCACATCGTGAGCGCGCCCCAGTCCAACCTCTTGCTGAGCAGTGTGTGTGTGTGTGTGTGTGTGTGTGTGTGTGTGTGTACGAATGCCCATGAGAAAAATCTACTCAGACAAGGATAAAGATGGCTCCTCATAGGACATTTACTCTAGGGGACAACTCAGAGTGCCAGGCTGGTGACCTTGGGGAAGGCTACACAGTGGGCTGGTGGGTTAGGGTTAGGGTGGTGAAATCAGTGCCTCCCCTGTTGCCCAGGGTTACAGACAAACTGAAAAATGTACTTGCTGGGGGTAGGTGTTGAGGGACCCAGTCCCAGCACTGGCTCAGCTGTGACTGGGAGATTTGGTGTGGCTCAGGCTGAGCCGAGGACCTCCTGCAGTGGGGCCAGGTGTCCCCATGAGCGGCCAACACTCAAGTTCACTTTTAGGGGTACCTGTTGGGTGACAACCAGATGTGAGCCTCAGGGAAGGGCCAGTTGTGCCCAGCTGTCTCCCAGGCCCACATGCAGGTGGAGGAGGTTGCAGTATGCAGGGGCATACCCCTTCACAGATGGAGCAGCCGCACACAGATGCACACGTGGACATACAAACACACACATGCAAACCACATTGCCCTGGGGCAGGCTCACACCACAGACACCTGCCATGCTTCAGCCAGTGAGCAAGCCTGCAGGGTTCCCAGACAAGGTACCCTTAGTACAATCTGTGATCACCCCTCAGGGCCCTGACTCTGGGAATCGCCAAGTTAAAAGGTTCCAGGGGTCTGAAGACCCATGCTTGATGGGCTTTGCCCACAGCCTTAGACAGGAGAAAGAGGCCAACCCTCAGCTATAATTTGTCTCCCATGGCTCTGTTCCTGGAGAGGGCCTGGCAGCTGAGATATGGATTCCTGGGCTTCAACCCCCTATCCCAGCACCTACTTTTCTGCCTGCCACAGGCATAGGCTTTATGGACTACCTCAGGGGCACAGTGGGCACAATACAGGAGCTACTCCTTGACCTGCAGGTGCCACCTATCTTACTGCCCTGGTGTGCAGCAGGGTGTCTCATAAAGTGAGGGTTGAGCAGGTCAGAGCCTTTCCTAGGAAGGCCTCAGAGGACTACATGTGAGTAGAGCCAAGGCTACCCCTGGGAGTTAGCCAGGCTCTGTGGCCCTGCTTGGCTCTAAGATGCTAACTGGGCTGGATTCTCTCCTGAGTGGCAAGATGTGTCTCTGGTACCATCTGTGTTGCTCTGCAGGCTTCAGGGCCTCCCAGCTTATGAACCCCATTCCATTGTCCACATTGCTCTGGAGGAGCTTGCATGGACCCACCCAGAAGTCTTTTCTTGGCAAGGACCCAGAGCTGCTTCCAAGCAGTGCTCAGCCAGGTACAGTGTGGGCCTGTGTTTGGGTACACCCTGGGGTGTACCTGGGGTAGGTGGGGCCTTAGTGTCCATACCCTCAGTGAGGGTGAGCCTCAGGAAAGGGGTTCAGCCCCTGCTCAGAGGAGAAGCAGCAGATATCCATGGTAGTGTCTTACCAGATATCAGCCAAGTCATCCAGCAGGAAAGGGGCTCCTCGGTGGGGGAGTGGGGAATGGAGGCGGGCAAGGCAGCAGCCCTGGTGCACAGGACTGGGGTCTGCCTTCTATTCTTGTCCCCCTGCCCCTCGGTGAGTGGGACCCTCTTGCCCACCCAGACTGAAGGCCACAGCAGGGAGGCCAAGCAGAAGTCCCCTCACCTGCAACTGCAGTTCCAGGGTCTGCACCTGCTGCAAGGACTCCATGATGCCCCTGACGAGAGCTAGAACAGGAAAATAGTAGCTTGCAGGCTGCCTGGGTCCAGGGCTGGTCAGCCTCCTGGCCTCCAGGCCCCAGGAGTAAAGGACAGAAAAATCTTCAGGCTCAGTCCCACCCTGGCCACAGTACCTGATTGTTTCTTGGGTCTGTAAGGTCACCCAAACCAAGTGGTCAAGGGCCTTGGTCTCATGTAGCCTCAGAGCTGGTTCAGCGCCTAGTTGCCGCATCCATGGCCTAGGATGCAGCTTGAAGGTCCCTCAACGCAACCTTCCTCCCCACCACACTGAGCTGGCTGCATCCCTCCACCTTAGCGCTCTCCGGTAGAGGACGTCCAGCCGAGGTGGGTAAGTACTGTGCCCATACTGCCAGGTCTGGCTATGGTGCTGAGGCTAGGAGTAGGCACCAGGTTACACTGCCTAGTCAGAGTAGTCTGGGCATGGAAGACCACAATCCCTGCTGCTTCTGGCTAAGGTCTGCTGTGCTTGTCACACTTGTGAAGGTAGCTTTGTGGCCCTGACAGAGGTCCATCTTGGTAGCTGGGATCATCATCTCTCTAGACTCTCCAGTGGTCTAGGTGGAGGATCAGTCATTTATCATGACAGCTCATGATTGCTTTGGAGCTCTGGGCATCTACCTGCTCTTTCCAGGGACACCCGACCAAACCGGCATCTCTGCCAGCTAGGAGGGGCCTTGAGGGGCACACAGAGGAAAGGGGGCTTCAAGGAGATGGCAACTCTTCTAACTGTGGGAGAACACTGCCCCCATGCTCCCCTGGCTCACCTGCAAACTCAGGGATCTGCGCATCTTCTACTTCAAACAGCAGCTCGTCATGAATTTGGGCAACTAACCTGGAGAGGGAGAAAATCACTTGGGGGTATGGACATGGGGACTTAGGCTTATCCTTCAAAGTTCCTGGAAGGTTGGTTGGCACCTGGTACTGAAAGGATGTGGTTATGGGGAATGAGCATGGCTAGCCTGGGTGCTATGGCCCTGGGTCACCCACCGTCAGCAGACAGCTCCAGGAAGTGGGGAGAAGGGGCCATAAGAGATGGAGAAATAACTCTAGTGAGCTGTCTAATCCCTGACCAGGTCGAGCATGTCATGCTCTTAGAAGTCTGGCAGGGTGGGGGAAGAGCTCCCTGAAAGGTGCAGCGCACATGGGGCCTTGATGTCCCCTCCCCTTCCCTGGTCATAGGATGTGATGGTGACCTGCGGGTATGGGGGAGTGCTGAGGTAGGTTAGGAGAGTTACTCCTGCTGTGAGGAGTAGAAATAAATCTGGAGTGTGGTGAGAGCACACCTTCAGCTTAGCAGAAGCGATGGGGCAATCTTTTAAAATTCAACAGAATTTAGAAACTCAACAGAATTCAGAAAACATCAAAATTCAAAGGTACAAAACCATACCAGGTATGGGGTATTTGGGATGGGCAATCCAGAACTAGACATGCAATTTCAGTTGGTGCATGGAGGCCAGATAATCTGGGTACCAAGTCACAGCTCCAGCTGAACTTGGCTTCATGGGTTGCTCTAGGGCCCACCTTCCCCAGTACCCTTCCCCATTACAGCAGGACGACTCGGGGAGCAGTGCACTGCTGGGCAAGGGTGTCAAGCAGGCCTTACAGATTCAGCTAGGGGAAGGGGACCGGTACAGATGTGCACAGGATGAGACATGGAGTGCTGGGGACATCTGAGCACTCAGCTCACAGATCCATGTTGGCATGCAGAGCATGTGCCAGTTGCCACAAACCTAGAAACCCCTTGGAGGGTATGATCCTGGCCAAGTTCTCTAGGCAGACACCTTAAAGTCCTTGTGTATGCACAGCCCTCAGACATAGTGTTTGCCCTTCTGTGGGGTGTACAAGTTGCTGGCACTCAGGGATGGGGTGTGTGGTACAGGTGACTCAAAGAATGGTCACAAGCACCTCCAGCCCCCTGAGACGAGTAGGGCATGGATGGGTCCCATGTGCTCTGTCCTCTGTGGTCCTGGCTCTGTCTCCTGGATAGGACTCCAAAGGGCAGCAATCAGTCACATCCCATCTGTCCTCCCTGGTGTCTGCCCCTCACCCCTCCTGGACACCTGGGAGCTGAGGCTGCACAGGGAAGGTGTGACAAGACTCCCCAGTCAGTGCTCATGGGATGTGTTAGTAAACCCTGGCTAGAAGGAGGGAGCAGCCTTCAAATGCCTATGCAGAGAGTGAGACCTACGGTGGCCTGCCCATCAGCCTTCCTCTCTGTCACCTCTCTGCTGTTAGGTGGGGAAGGGAGGCGGCTGTGTTCCTAGCATACACCACATCTCCTCTAAGGTGGTGTGGCCCAGAAGACATCTATTTTCCAACTTTCAGGAAGGTTCTTAAAGGGCTACCTTGGCTATGGGGCAGATACTCTTTTGATCATCACTACCTTCCTTTTCCTGGAAGGTGTAACTTTCAAAGCCGTAGCCCCTATCATGGCATCAAGAGGGAAAAGCCCTGAGCTTCTAAAACAAAGCCATCAACCACTGTGCCCTGGCCTTCCCTGGGAGAAACACTGTATACCTTTGCATCCCAAGCTGCTACAGCCAGGCCATTGTTACTGGAGGCCAAGTGCATATCCTAAAGGTTGTCATGCGGTGGTGTCATGCTGGGCCCAGACCAACTGTCACAGGGAGGTATGTCCTGCCCCTGGCCAAGGCATCAGCATTACCCTTACAGAAGTCAGACTGTGACAGGACATGGCAGGGACCAAGTTGTGGCATGGCGTGTGTTTTCTTAAACTAATGTCAAAGTGTCTGGCAGGTCTTGGTTCCGAAAGGGCTTACTTTTCAAATGGGCAGAAACCTCAGACGAGGCACTTGTAACTCTTTCCAGATTTAGCAGAAACGCTTTCGCACTTTTTGATATCACACAGTGCAATATGAGCTGCCGGTGTGGCAGGACCTAAGAATAGGTGTGACTGTTAGTCACTCACACATCACTCTCACAGCCACTGAGACACCACACTTCTCATTGGGAGCTGGAGCACAGGAGTGAGCTGGGGCAGCAGAGGAATTCAGGCTCAGAAGCCTGGGCTCCCACGAAGGGACCCTATGCCTAGGGGACTTACTGTCTTGCTTCACAGAGGACACAGAGTGTTTGCATCAGGGTGGCCTGACTGAGGCAGACAGATCCTGGCTCCTTTGAGAGAACATTCCCGTCGGGGGCCTGTCAGGCAGCGCCTTCTTCCAGGGCACCCCAGCTGTGCTGAACCCTTTTGTAATTTCATCTTGGAGGAGCAGTTGTGTGTTGGTGCAAGGTAGGAGACTCTGGAGTGCTGGGTAGGTTCTATCTGAGTATAGAACCTCAGTTCTGGCTTGGTCCTACCTGAGTATAGACAAGGTGCAGGCTGCCTCAGTTTCTCCTTCTTTGTACCCCTGATTCAGACTGCCTATGCTCATCTTTTGGAAAGACATTGCTATCAGAGAGACTCCAAGCCTTTACACACTAACTTCTTTCACTAACTCCAAAAACAGTAACAGGGAGGTAACTTGCACGACTGCAGGTGCACAGTGTGTGGTTTTCAGCAGCTGCTGGGATGGGCCAGCGCAGGCCGTGTACATCCCCAATGAAGCTAGAATTTACCCGGGGAACACTGGGAACTGGCAGGACGTGTAGATTTCAGAAACCGCCGGGATGGGCCAGTGCAGGCTGTGTACATCCCCAATGAAGCTAGAATTTACCCGGGGAACACTGGGAACTGGCAGGACGTGTAGATTCAGCAGCTGCTGGGATGGGCCAGCGCAGGCCGTGTACATCCCCAATGAAGCTAGAATTTACCCGGGGAACACTGGGAACTGGCAGGATGTGTAGATTTCAGAAACCGCCGGGATGGGCCAGCGCAGGCTGTGTACATCCCCAATCCCCAATGAATTTACCTGGGGAACACTGGGAACTGGCAGGACGTGTAGATTTCAGAAACCGCCGGGATGGGCCAGCGCAGGCCGTGTACATCCCCAGTGAAGCTAGAATTTACCCGGGGAACACTGGGAACTGGCAGGACGTGTAGATTTCAGAAACCGCCGGGATGGGCCAGTGCAGGCTGTGTACATCCCCAATGAAGCTAGAATTTACCTGGGGAACACTGGGAACTGGCAGGACGTGTAGATTTCAGAAACTGCCGGGATGGGCCAGCGCAGGCTGTGTACATCCCCAATGAAGCTAGAATTTACCTGGGGAACACTGGGAACTGGCAGGACGTGTAGATTTCAGAAATGACAGGGAACCTGGAGGAAGTGCTGAGCAGATGGCAGAGGTTAACAGAGAAACCAGGTGGCCCAGTTTTGCAGTGTGCTCTCAGCTCTTGGCCATCTCCAGGACAGGGGTCAGCAGGACCATGGAGCTGGGCTCAACTGGAGTCTCAACACCTTCCCCGGAGTCCTGGGGCTCATTCAAGGGTAGGGAGCTTTGCCCCACAGTGGACTGTGTCCCACAGGCTGCATGTCCCAAGCTGCTTCTCTCCAGCAAAGTGCCTAAGAGCAGGGCAACAAGGGGCAGTGGCCAGCAGGGCTTGGAGCCGGGGGCAGCCTCTGACCCTTGGTTCCATGGGGCACCAATCCACAGTGCATGCACTCCTGAAAATCACCCAAGACACAGGTACAGAGTCAAAATGGACAGGGGAAGTATTCGAAGAAGTAACATTTTCAAAGGAAAAGTCCATGCCTTGAGCATGAATAATATTACAAGCCAAGAGAAAACTGTAAACTTGGTAAAGAGTTTCCACAGGCAAGTAGGTCTCCATGTCCCCAAAGCTCCTTGGGGCTATAGTGCAGGGGTCTACGAGACCCACTTCACATTTTAGGATCTAGGGAAGCTACCACCTCCCTCCAGGGGTGGAGTTCCTGACCCCCCTTAGGCAGTGACAAGGGTACCCTGGTCTGCACAGGACCATGAGAAAAGCTTGAGGTCTTTAGAGTGGGATGGGAAAACAGATGTGGGTGGAAGGAGCAGGGCTCTTTTAGCATCTGACACAACAGGCAGGGGTTCGAGTTCGGAATATTAGAAGTCTCATGAAGAGAGCGGGTGTCTAGGCAGCCGCCTACACTTAACACCGGGCTCTGTTTCCCTGGTGGAAGAGGTGGCTGGGGTGAGAGCTTCTTGTCTCCTTGCCACCCAAAACCTCAAAACATTCACCCCAGGGAAGCAATTAAGGCAGGTCAGACCTGTGAACTGTGGCTGGGATGGCTGGGGTGAAGTCCATCACCAAGGTGTGGTTGAGCCTGGTTCTAGGGACCCGGCTGCAGCAGCAGCAGCCTGTGGCAGGCCTGTATATTCATGTCTCAGAAGTGGGTGGCCAAGAGTTGTGTGCAATAGGCTGCATACACAATGAAGACCCCAGAGGGTTCAGAACATAGCGTTTCTTCCTTGATCTTCTGTGCCTGATCTGATAGAGGCCAGTTGTTACTGGTGCACCTGGCAGAGCAGGCCCTAGATTCGTGGCCAGGCTGAATGCCTCCAGAGGCTCAGACTCAAGAGGGACACTTTGCTCTGTGGCGGGTGGGTAGCCAGCACAGAGATCCCACAGGTGGGAGAGGGCTGAGGCCAGAGACTCCTGCACAGAGCAGCCACCCTCATCACAGCTGGGCAAAAGCTGGACCTGACAGACAGACTACCCCACTGACCTGGCTGTCAGGGTGGAGGAACTGGCTATGGCAGCGAAGATGTGGATCATGGCCAGCTTACAGAGGTCTGCAGCAGAACCTGTGGACACAAAGGGTTGTTTCAGGGTTTGAGGTGTGTGGCACACAGTGCCTGAGCTGCTATCACACGGCAATGTGACATTGCCTGTGGACACCGCTCACGATTAAGGAGTTTTGCAACTGAAAGCAAGCTGTGCCTCCTCAGTGCACCAGTGCTGCTTCCGTCTCAGGGCTGGGGCATGGAGCGGGCACATTGGCCAGGCCCTCGGGGTGGGAGGGAAGGGACTCAGCCTACATGTCAAGTAACCCATCTCTAAGGCTGTTTTGTTGTTGGCTAGGCTCCTGGGGACTCAGGTTCCTGGCTGTGGAGGGGAACAGAATGGCCTCCATGGGTCTTAGGGAAGATTCTTTTATTTTTATTTTTAATAGGGTCTGGTTATGTAGCCTAGGATGGCCCCAATTTTGTGGCAGTTCTTCTGCCTCAGCCTTTCAAATGCCCTACCATGCCCAGGCAACATGTCTTAAATATAGGAATGGCTCTGTGCTGAGCATCTGCCACCTCAGCTGTTGTGCCACTGCCAGGCAGGGCAGGTGAGGGCCAAGGCTCATGGGGAAGAGTTCCCAGCACATGAAGTACTATCTGCCAAACACCTGAGGAGCCACAGAAAGTGGCAGGCCGGGGGTTCTGGTACCTTGTACCACAAAGTTCACTGCCTGACGCTCTGCTTGTGCCCGGAGCTGTTGGTCCTGTGCGCAGATCCTCGGCAGGGGCCTCCTTCTACCCACAATGGATGTCACATAGCCTGGGTTCCAGGAAGGAGAAGCAGATGAAAGACAGAAACGGGTGACACAGCACCTGGTGGGAAGCCCTCCCCCCCATGTTGACTCCAGGTCTTCCCCAGGGCTGTCTGGCATGTTCCCAGGGAAGTTGGGGCCTGTGCAGGAAAGGGAGGGCCTGCAGTGGGATGGCCTCTGCCTGCCAGGTGTCAAGAGTCTACTCTGTCTTCTAGCTGCACTTAGATCTGACTCAGGACAAGGGAGGGCAGTTTTTATCCTAAAGTTCAAAGCCACATGTGAAGCTTGGGCACAGGAGCTATTCTGAACTGTGTGTCAGCTGGAGTACAAAGCAAGGCCATGTCCCCACATGAAGGCAGATCAGGTCTTCTGGGCCCTGAAGCCTATATGGCTTGGGGCTCTTAAGAAATGCACAGAAGGGGCTGGAGAGACGGTTCAGTGGTTAAGAGCACTGGCTGTTCTTGAAGAGGACTGTTGGGCCTTTGGGACCCTCATACACACGGCATGGAGGAAAATGAGGCCTAATATAATTTCATAAGCCAGGCTAAAGTTTAGCGACCTGTTTCTGGCCTGTCACTTCCATGTGGAGGTGACTCAGCAGAGCCCTATCTAAGATTGCCTCTGCCCAGTAACAACTGGCGTGGTAAATTCCCAGTGGCCCACAGTCTTCACCCCAGATGACACATTCCTATACCCACCCCCTTTTCCACACCCTCTTTGCTTAAACTATATAAGTTGATGCCTGACACAATAAAGTGAGTTCCTGCCTCGACAAGACTCCCAGCTCGGTGTGGTTTTTGAGTCGCCGACACTCACCATCCCGCTCAGCCCCTAAGAGAGGAACACAGGCTGGTCCTGGCCTCTCTCCCTGTGCCGTACCTGTCGGAGAGCGATCTGACAGAGGACCCAGGTTCGATTCCCAGCACCCACATGACAGCTAACAACCATCTGTAACTCCAGTTCCAGGGGGATCCAATGCCTTCTTCTGACTTCCATGGGCTTGCACACAAGCAGGCAATATACTCATACATATAAAATAGAAATAATAAATAAATTTTTAGGGGGTATTTTTGAGACAGGGTCTCCCTGTAGCCCCAGCTGGCCCAGAACTCACTACGTAGACCAGGCTGGCCTCGAACTCACAGAGATCTGTCTGTTTCTGCCTCCTGAGTGCTGGGATTAAAGGCGTGCGCCACCAATCCTGGCTAATAAAATTTTTTTTTTTTAAAAGAAATGCACAGAGCCAGGGGTGGTGGCACATGCCTTTAGTCCCAGCACTCAGGAGACAGAGGCAGGTGGATGTCTGTGAGATCAAGGCCAGCATTGTCTATGTAGTAAGTACCAAACCAACTGGGACTAGGGAGACCCTGTTTCAAAAAGCCAAAAAAAAAAAAAAAAAAAAAAAAAAAGGAAATGCACAGGGCTGGAGAGACAGCTCAGCGGTTAAGAGCACTGACTGCTCTTCCAGAGGACCCAGGTTCGATTCCCAGCACCCACATGGTGGGCATTGCAAGGCAGCGGTGCACTTGCACACATGCAGGCAATATACTCATACACATAAATAGGAAATACACAGAAGCACAGTGTTGGCTGTGTTAGTTGTACATGTTCCTGAGCAGTGAGGACTTCTGTTTAACTTGGTGAGGGTCAGAAGCAAATCCTCCACTAGTCTGAGGATTGGAAGAATTCCTGACATAAAATAATCTTTTTGTTGTTGCCGGGGTGCTAGGGACAGAATCCAGGATCTCTCACATGTTAGGTGAACACTCTACCACTGAGCTACACCCCAGTCTAAACATAATCATCATAGAGTAACAAGGTACTGAATACCTCCTCTACATGGTATGCAGAACAAGGACAGGATGCTGGGCTGACTCAGCACATTTAGTTCTCATGCCTTCACATGTCCATGGCTTCTGCCTGCATGCTGGGCAGTCAAGAGTTGTGCCCCATGGCTGTACATCTACCAATGAGCCCTGAAGGGCCTAGGGCATACCATTTCTTCTTCGTGTTCTTGAGCACAGGTGTTGCTGTCCTTGGTCTGAGACCTTCCTGCTGGCTGCTCTCCTGCCCTGTGCTTGTGCCTCCAGGCGTGGGCACCTATGGAACTCATGTCATCTTTTATTCTCTCAGCAACCACAGCAATAGACTGCCCACTACGGAGAGCCAGAAACTACGGGTTCACACACTTTGCCCTGTTTCTAGTTTTTATGGAATGATCCCACTGTGGTTCAAAGTGGGTGTCACTTGACTACACGTTTCAAACATTGCTCCCTCTCGCCCCCTGCAGTTCTTCTAGGTGATCACAGTTCCTGCTCAGTACAAGAGGACTGAGCCCTGACCTTCTGCACTGGTGCCCAGGGTGGAAGCAATGCTTCTGGAAGCCATGCACATGTTAGGAGGTGAGGTGAGCCATGGGAAGACCAGCACAGGAAGTGGCTACCTCAGCTCCCTCTTGGTTGGATTAAACATGGCTGTGGCCCCTCCAAGGCCACATGGCACAGGGAGGAGAGAGGTGAGGGGTAGGAACCTGGAGCACAGTTGAGAGAACTTTTTTTTTGTTTTGCATCAGATATGACTGAGAACAGGCTGTGGGCCTCCCTGGGGGCTTTGGGAGCAACTGGTATCTTAAGTCTGTTTGGGCCAGGGAAGGCAGAGGGCACAGATTCTTGAGAGCCGGAACCTGCTTGTACTGGCAGCCAGGAGTACTTGGACCTGGGCCTCCCTGATATCTTCTTGACTGGCCATTACCTCCTTGGTATCTGTCATTCTCCCTTCATACAACTCTGCTCTTGAGCGAATGCCCCCACTACTTCTGGATTGTTCTTGGCTTGTGGCTTTGGACTCAGACTCCCCTGATCTCTTTCTCTTCTATTATTTATTTATTATTATTGTTATTTTATGTGTATGAGTGTTATGCCTGGATGTGTGTAAAGTGCACCCATGTCATGTAATGCCTGTAGAGGTCAGAAGAAGGTGTTTGATCTCCTGGAACTGGAATTATGGATGGTTGTTAGCCGCCATGTGGGTGCTGGGAATTGAAACTGGCTCCTCTATAAGAGCAAGGTAGTGCTCTTAACTGCTGAGCCATCTTTCCAGCCCCTTCCCCTGATCTCTTTCAACACTATTTTGTTTAAAGACAAAACGTCCATGTGGAGTGCCATGCATGGGGCTTGACCCAACCCATCTGTTCTCTGATTTGTGCACCTGCCCAGGTCTCCCCACCTGCTCACACTGGGCACTTCCTCAGACCCTTCCTGATCTTTCAAGTTCTGACCATGGTCCCCTCCTCAGCAAGGCTGTGGCTGGCAGCTGTTCTGGGGCTTCTCTCTGCCCGTGACCCAGGTGTTCCTGTAATCTCTGTTGTCTCCAGGGCTCTGGCTCACTTGTGTTCTCCCTGTCTCCCCTGAGCAGCCTGAGGCCTCCTGGATGCTGGGGAATGGCTGAGAGGTTTGGAAGACTAAGGAGCTGCTGTCCTTGGTCACATGGTGCCTGGCATATGCCAGGCATCCTGCAAGCATCTGCCAATGACTCCACATGCTTTGAACACTTATCATCCACATCCATTCAAGAAAGTGAAGTGCAGGAGGGGAGGTGGTGTGTAATACTGGGGAAGAGCAACAGGGGCTGTGCTCACACCTGCTGGTCGTGTGACACGGCAGCATACCCTCCCAGGTGACTCATTTTATCTGCTGTGAAATGGGGGCAGCACTAAAACTCACTTCTTAGACAGTGAGGAGCACATGAGTCGCTTTCTGGAAACAATTTAAAAATCACTCCTGGGGCTGGAGAGATGGCTCAGCAGTTAAGAGCACTGGTTGCTTTTGCAGAGGACCCAGGTTCGATTCCCAGCACCTACATGGCAGCTAACAACTGTCCTAACTCCAGTTCCAGGGGATCTGACACCTTCTTCTGACCTCTACAGGCATCGCATGACATGGGTGTACTTACACACATTCAAGCAATACACTCATATGCATGAAATAAAAGAAATAAAATATTAAAAATCACTCCTGGTGCACAATCAGCACTACCCAAACATCTGTATCATAATTGTAATCCCATTTACAGCATCTGAAAAGACCTTGGTTTCATAGACTCTCATCAATACCAGGTACTAGCACTGCTTCAGTATGACAAGATAGACAGCATGTTCATTTTGGTTAGAGCAGCCTGAGGCCTACTGGATGCTGGTAGATAACTACGGTGAACAGAGGCTTAGGAACTCAAATTCTGAGTGTGCTGGGGGCTCACAGAGGCTCCGTTATGGGCCAGCGGAGGTGACTAGGCACTGATGTTGCCTGATGGTCTGCTAGCAGGATGAGGACCAGCCTGTAACAGGCGGCCCAGAACTTACCGGGCACAGGCTCCAGGTTATAAGCTCCTGACAGAAGAGTCCCTGAGAGAATGTGGGACTACAGGTGTTGCCTGGACCTGGAGGTACATGGATCCTGCCAGGCCAATTAGTTTTTCATTTTTTATACAGTAAGTATTGACTTTTTTTTTTTAAGTTATAAGTGTTTTGCCTGCATGTATGTAAGTGAACTTGTGTTGTGCAATGACTGTGGAGGTCAGAAGAGAGTGTCAAATCCCCTGGAACTGGAGTTACAAATGGTTGTTAGCTGCCATGTGGGTGCTGGGAACAGGAATGCTGGTCTTCTACAAGAACAGCCAGTGCTCTCAACTCCTGAGCATCTCTCCAGCCCTAAGTGCTGACTTTTGAATGCTGCCTCTCCCTAATTCCTAATCCATCCTGCTGCTTGTTGGTCAGCAGCTGTCCCGTTTACTCCCTTCCTTCTTTGATTTACTCTGCTACTCTTTTCTAATTGTTTTGTGTTGAATATAACTCATTCATAGTCATAAATTTCTTTTAGGGGTTAGGAGAGATGGCTCAGCGTTTAAGAGCCCTGGCTGTTCTTGCAGAGGACCCAGGTTCGAATCCCAGCACCCACATGGCAGCTAACAACCATCCATAACTCCAGTTCCAGGGACTCTGACACCCTCTCTGACCTCTGTGGGCAGTGCATGGCACAGGCAATACTCTCATACACAAAAAATCAAAATAAATAAATTTAAATAGAATACTCTTTAAAGCATTCTTTTATTTCCAATTAAAGCATCGGTGTGGCCAAGTTTCATGGTTTTGTGAGATAATTTTACTATCATTTGTTTTAAAAATGCTGTCCTTTTCTTGGGATGTCTTTTTTAAAGTCATAACTAACAGGATTGAGACACATTCCAGATAAGTGTTTGGATGGAAGCCGCACTCACAGAGCATGTGCACACCTGCCCTCCTGTTGTTGTGCTGATAGACCTGCTCTGCTTTACCTTTTGGAATCTGTTTGGGTTCCTTTAGTGACCAAATTGTGGAGGTACTGGAGCACAGGCCTTTCGCAGGCATATACTGCTCCCCTTGCAGATTCAGGGTTTGTCTGTCTGGTTTACCTGTCTGTGCGGCTGTCATGTTAGCTCAGGCTTCTTCGTTTTGCTGCTGCAGATGGAGCCCTTCACACGGAGAGTCTTTCAGTCCTGTTTATTCAGCAGGAGCTGATGGCTCTCCCAGCTACCTCTACACAGCGTCAGTGACCCATGCACACACCACCCACTTGTCTGTTCATCTGCACAGCCACAGAGCCAGGGGCTGTGTCCCCTGGAGGAGGAGGGACCAAGCTGTAGCTGGCTTACCTGTATGGTGACACTGGGCAATGACTGTCTGGGAAAAGTCCTTGATTTTCTTGTACTTCTGCAAAAACCCCTCTAAAAAGTGGGTGGCTTCCAGAACAGTAACTCCAAGGCAAGCAGCAAGCCGCTCCTTCCCTGTGAATCAGCAAGACATGTGATCAGAGTCCAGGTCCAGCACACATTAGGTGAGCTAAGGGTACCAAGAACATGGCTCCAAAGAGTGGCGAGTGCATGAAATGAAACAACGTAGGCCTCAGGGAGCAGGTGGCAAATCCGCCTCCAGCGGCGCCGTGAGCCTCATCTGCTTTGTTTGGGGCACACTGGCTTTGGGCTTTACACACTGGGTGCTGGGTGCCGTTCTCCTGGATGGCACAGTTCAACGTGTTCTTTCTCAGCAATGGCGACTATCTGCCAGGGACTGCAGGGTGAGGTTGGGAATGAGGCAGACATCGTGCTGCTTGCAGCCTGGCCCACGGGAGATCTGCATGCAAAACCAGGGGAAGCTACGGGAGAGCCCAGAGGAAGAGAGGAAGGCAGAGTGTGTGCCAAATGTGGGAACGCGCTTGTCAGGAGTCCTTATGTTTAGAATTCTTGTTTTGGCCTAGGCTAATATTTTGCTCTTGAAAGAGGCAGGGTTCTTGTGAAGCCGCTTCTGGAAAGGTCACTGGTGGAGGTGGCACCCTGTGTTAAGGCACAACATATAAGCTTCCTGCTTGCTGGGTGCAGATGCTTGGACCACACATGCCTGGGTCTGACTCTAGCTCTGTCACCCATAGGAGGTTCTGTGTGGTCTTGGGGAAGTTGCTTAACTCTCAATAAACCTGTTTCTTCACTCATGAATTCGAACAATATCCTTAGCTCCAGGGTTGTTCAGGGAACCCTATGAGCCAAACTCCAGGCCAAGTGTGGCTCTTACTTGGTGCTTAGCGTGTAATCATCCTTTACTATTTTTTCAGAAAAGAGCTATGATGAGGCCCAGGGCTGGGTATGGGGCCCTTTGCTTGACAGTAGTACGGTAGGGAAAGTACTGAACTCTGGGGGCAGCACTGTTTGAGGAATCCCAGAGCTGATTCCTGGGGAGGTCATCACCAGGAGGATCACAGGAGGGCTTGCTGAGTGCTGTACAGGTCAATTCTGGCCACACTTAGAGGGCACCCTCTGAGAGGTCTTCAGACAGATGGTCCGGACCCCAGGCTGGAGATGTGCATCTGTGAAGACATGAGGGGCTTTAGGAGTGGGACTGGCTAGTCTCTTGGATTCTCTCTGTACTTGTCTCTTCAGCCAGCCCACTCCTGACCTCAGCCCACTGAAGCCTTCAGTAGCTCAAGACGGCAGCAATGTTGAACACTTGGGACACTGAAGGGGCAGATGGCTTCAGATGCTTTGCTGAGAAGAGTGGGAAGTGGGGTGCTCTGCTTTATCAGAAAGACAGGCTCTTAGAGTTCTTGGTCTTTCCTCTATGTCCAGTTCTTCCTGACTACTCAGAATTTTTCTGGAAAAGAAGAAAAGCTCATGGCTGGGCATGGTGGTGCACGCCTTTAATCCCAGCACTTGGGAGGCAGAGGCAGGCAGATCTCTGTGAGTTTGAGGCCAGCCTGGTCTCTGTAGCAGATCCAGGCCAGCTAGGGTCCTCAAAAGGACAAAAAAA
>NW_008345700.1:1179782-1215751 GCF_000622305.1 Nannospalax galili
AAGGCCAGAAGGGGACACAAAAAGAAAAAAAAAAAAAAAAAAAAAAAAGAAGGAAAAAGAAAAACCCTAAATCTCCTTAGGTCTTAATCAAAATAGCGTAGAATCTTCACAGCGAAGTTATGTATTTTGTTACATTTCCTGAAATAGCTCATCAACAACTCTTCAATCAGATTCTAATCACTGCTCTCAGCTACAGTAGTAGCGTAGACAAGTCTAGCCAACAGTGACTGGGTGCCTCATCCAGGTTAGCCAGATGGGCTTGAGGTCGCTTTCTTTTCTCGCTTCCAATGTGCTGTTAAGACACTCTGGGGACTTTTATTTGGAGACTGTCAATTTCAGTCTTAGAGGTTTTAGAATCTCCCTTTGGTTCTTATTTGGTAGACTTTATTTTTCCTCCCATTTATTGTGAACATGTTTCCATTTATGCCCTTGAGCACTTTGGGATCTTTGTCCAGAATTCCAACATCTGGGTCATCCCAGGGTCTGGTGTCATGAGTGCCTTTTGTCTTGACTACGGTCAAGCTGCCCTCCTTCTTCATATGTTCAGGAACGCTGTCTTGTGTTGCTTTTGTCAGGCATTGCATCACAACAACGGAACTAGAACTGGAACAGAAATCATCACCAGGACTGGGTTGTTGCTGTGATGGATCTGATCAGGTGGCTTTTATGCCTTGGACTGTTTTTGTGGGAGGAATATGGAAGCATTTAGCACTTTGGGTTGGAAAAGCTATTGAGTGTTCCGGGAGGAACTTAATGGGCCATCCTTGAGACAAGACTGCTGAGAGTGATGCCGACAGAAAGCCAGCTTTGCTTCAGCAGGAGAGCAAGGGCTTTGACATTGACAATGACATTGACTGACATTTGCATAGTATTTTGGTTAAAAAACTGTGTGTTAGGGACTGGAGAGATGGCTCAGCAGTTAAGAACACTGACTGTTCTTGCAGAGGACCTGGGTTTGGGTCCCAGCACCCACATGGCAGCTGATAACTGTCCGTGACTCCAGTTCCAGGGGATCCGACAGCCTCTTTTGACCTCCGCAGGCATTGCACGACACAGGTGCACTTACCTACGTGCAGGCAGTGCACGCGTGCACATAAAATAGGAATAATAAAATATTTAAAAAACTATGTGTTAACCACGCTGGGGTTGGGGAAGCTGCTGTGATCATGAAAGAGATCAGCACCTCTGAAGTGTAACCTCCTGTCTCATCGGGACAGAAGGAATGTGTTTCTCAGAAGCAGCATATAGAAAGTGTGGTCCAAGGAGGCTACACCTTAGCGGGACCTGGTAGCATAAGACTTGGTGCTGGGTTTTGAGGCATGAAGGCATCGTGGAGAGCATCTGAAGATTGACACTTGGGCAGGATGAGAGTCCCTGCAGAGAGGCTCTAAGAGGCTCTTGTTAAAGGTGAGGCCTTGGTTGCAATGGAGACCCCAGGATATTGGAGAATACAGGACCATGAGATTCCCCACCAAGAAAGGCTGCAGGTGTGAGTGGAGCAGGCCTAGGAGGGAAGCTGTGTGTGCTGAGGTTGAAGAGCTGAAGAGGGGCTGCCCAAGCCCTTTGGAGCACAGATTGGAAGTGTCCCAGACAACAGGCATTGAGCTACAGGATTTGGATTTATACTGCTGGATTTTAGTGTTGCTTAAGTGTGATTTTTCATTTATTATGTCCTGATTGTCCCCTTTTGGAATAAGAATGTTTCAGAATAAGAATGTTACAATATGTAACTTGTTTTTGATTTTAAAAATATTTTACTTTATATTTTTTATGTGTATGAGTGTATTGCCTGCATGTATGTAAATGCACCCATGTTGTGCAATACCTGCGGAGGTCAGAAGAAGGCATTGGATCCCCTGGAACTGGAATTACAGACTGTTGTTAGCCAGCATGTGGACACTGGGAATTGAACCTGGGTCCTCTGGAAGAGCAGTCAGTGCTCTTAACCCCTGAGCCATCTCTCCAGCCCCTCGTTATTTACTTTATAGGCACTCACAGTTAAGCAACCTTAAATTTTTAAAGAGATGTCAGACTTCTGAAGGGCTGGATTTTTTTTTTTTCGGTCCTTTTGAGTCAGGGTCTCCCTGTAGCCCCAGTTGTTCTGGAACTCACTATATAGACCAGACTGGCCTTGAACTCTCAGAGATCTGCCTGCCTCTGCCTCTGAGTGCTGGGATTAAAGGCGTGCGCCACCATGCCTGGCTGGGAATTTTTGAAAACTTTTTTTTTTGAGTTGGACTGTATTTTATATGTGATATTAACATAAGACTTTGGGGTCAAGGGGTAGAAAGTTATGGCTTAAAGTCATGTGTTTTGTGTTATTAACAAGGGGTGGATTGTATTGGTTATTTTAACTTGACACAACCTAGAAACACCTGGGAAGACTTCTCAATTGAGGAATCATCCTAGATTAGGTTGCTCTGTGAGCATGCCTGCGGGGAACTGACTTGCCTTTTAATTGGTATAGGAAGACCCACCCCATGTGGGCAGCACCATTCCCTAGGCAGGGCTCCTAAATGGTAGGAGAGCAGCAGGCACAAGTTTTCGTGCATTTATTTCTTCTCTGCTCTTGCCTATGGATGTGATGCTTAAGTTCCTCCCTTGCCTTCTCTGCAATAATGGACTATAACTTGAAATTGTAGGTCAGATCAACCTTCTTGTCCCCAAGTTGCTTTCTGTCAGGGTGTTTTTTTTCACAGTCACAGAATATAACTATAACATTTCTGTTTCCAAGCAAGTGCCTGGTCACAGAGGGCTCCAGGAATGCTGGCTGGTCTACTTGAACAGGCCTTCCCACATAGCCAGGGTGTTCAAACTCTGAGCAGCTTCCCAGGCCCTGAGGCTGCGTCGTAAATACAGTCCTCAGGGCTCTGTGTCCCCCAGGAACTCAGTATGAGGCTCAGCTTCACTTTGTGTCTGATCTGACAGAGCCAGGCCCCTTGGGAGCAGGCCATGAGGCCTCATTCATCTTACCTGGTGCAGGGTGGGCCTGGCAGTCTGAGTACGCTCTGTAAGCACTTGCTGATTGCACAGTAGCTGAAAGTGGAGCTCACTGAGGAATCATGGCAAGGCTCAGTGTTAGGCCACCCCTCAGAAAGCAGGAACCCAGCAGGTCTGGGGATTAGCAATGACTTCCTGCTGGGCTCAGGTTCCTGCTGAGCTCAGAGATGCCTATATGTAGGCTCTTGAGATTAGGAGGTGCCCAGTAAGTTGGTAGATGCTGACTTCAGCTGGCTGCAGGAGGGGTGGGAGGCTTGTGAGCCATTTCCGGTCTTTTTTTTTTTTTTTTTTTTTGGTCTTTTTGAGGCAGGGTTTCCCTGTAGCTCCAGCTGACCTGGAACTCACTATATAGACCAGGCTAGCCTTGAACTCACAGAGATCTGCCTGCTTCTGCCTTTTGAGTACTGGGACTAAAGCTGTGCACCATCACATCCAGCCTGTAAACCATCTCTGGGTCAAGACCTCAGATAACATGTGGGTGCATGAGTTTGAGGTCATAGGGTTGCCCTGTGTCCTACAGGAAGCTGAGCATGCGCACCCAGATCTCTTCCAAGCAGCTTCTCTGCTTGTTCACAATCCTGGAGCTTTTCCCTCTGTTATCATCCCAGTTCCCACACTGATCACACAACCATTTTCTCAAGGTTGCACTGGAACTATGCTTCTGTGGCTCAGCATCAGCAGCTTCTGGGTCACTTAGAGGGGGCTTCTGTAGGAACAAATTGCTGCATGATATCACAAGCTGTCCGGTCAAGATCCTCCCACTGAGTTTCCTAAGGCTCCTAGAGACAGGGTAGTTCTCTTAGGCCCTTGGTCTGCTCATCACCAAGGTTCTGGCTCAAACAGGAGAATTAGAGACAGCCTGAGCTGAGCAGCAGATAGGTGGTAATTCCAGCTATCAGGTGGAGTAGGAATAATGGGAGCAGCAGAGATGGAGGCTTGGGGTGGGACCCTGTCACCACCAGGGCTAAAAGCAGCCACATTACTCCCTTCGCCAGCACCGCAGCTGATGACTCACTGCTTATTTACAGTGGAGCTCTCTTCAGAAAACATAAAGCAAAAGCTCCAGAAGGGGCCTGTGGGTGCCGAGAAGCATCTTTCTTCGGGATACAGCTGTGGCAAGGAGGGGTGACCCTGCTGTCTTCCTGGAACACAGCGTGCCACTGGCAGGGCCAGGGCCAGGCAAATCTCAGGACGATAACATGTGCACCCATGTCCCTCTCTCCTGAGTCATCTTCAGCTTGGAGGGTCAGGAGACCTCTGGAAGCTTAGCCACATAACTCGTCCTTGAAGCAGGACCCAGATAGGGGCAGATGACACATGACAGTTAACTGTGCCAGGTGCAGCTCCAGCAGCCCTACAAGAGCATTTATAGAGGAGGGCAGAGGCAAGCAGGTGGAGGCCTCAGGTGAGCACCAGGTCAGGAGGTGACAACCTGGATTCCACCTGGGCAGAGGCAGGAAATAGCAAGAGGCCTGCAGAGCGGGAGCTCCTGGCAGGTGCACAGGAGGATACACGACACCTGTGTCTGATCTATAGGAAGAATGCTGCCTTCCCTCAGGGCAGAGGTCCCATGAGGGCTTGATGCTTGGTGGAAGAGGCCAAGGAGGACACAGCCAGGTGCCTCTGGGGAGAACTACTAGCACCTCTACTGCCTCCCACCCCGAGCTCTGTCCCTGGGCTCTTGGGCTGCTTTTCTGACACCGCGCTGTCAGATGTCCTTAAAGGGCTGTTTCCTGTCCAACACGCAGTGAGTACGTCTGTGCTAGGGAGAGAACAGAACTCATGGGAGCTCCTGCCTTCATGGGCTCATGCTTGGGACAGGCATGTGACCCTGAACACATGAGCATATGGGCCTTTGCAGCCAGCCGGCTTTGAAGAGCCAGTTGGTCACAGTGCAGGCTGTTCATGCCACAGGCCCACAGGGCCAACAGGAAACAGAAGCTGAGGAAAGTGGAATAGCAGTCAAACGTCAGATGAGACCACAGCTTCAGTCAGCACCCTGAATGCACGCAGAGGACTGACGTGAGCTGTGAGGTAACAGATGGATGTTGTCTTAAGGGACTATCCTGTGGTAACCTGTCACCTGGAGATGAGTCCTGTAACTAGTACGGTGGTGGACAATGGCTGAGAAGGAGAGAGTTGAGTGAGAAGCTCATTCTCATGGAGGGAAGGGCAAGTGCAAGGGACTGAGGGCTCCCCGGGGAGGGCTCTGGACAGGACAGCATTGGTGATGCAGGAGAGGCATTCTGGGGCCACATCCACGGCCCTGCAGTCACAGAAATGGGGGTGCCTGGGGGTGGCAGACTGTGAAGTCCTGAAGTTCACATTGAGGTTCTGCAGTTTCTTTGGTCTTTCTTGAATGAACAGAGGTTTCAGTGGCCAGGGGGTGAAACCTGTTCTCGGGATCTTTGCACAAGCCCCACAGTCGACTGCAGCACTGATCAAAGGAGGAGGTGGTCCACACTGGACTGGGCTTATGACAGCAGATGGACTGCTCCTCGGGGAGGGCCTGGTATGTCCACAGCCTCTCCTGAGAAGGAATCAGGCCCTACTTTAGCATGACCCAGAGGAAGGAAAGAAACATTCTGGCAGTCCAGTGTGGGAGTGGCAGAGAAAGGGGAGGGGGAGAGTGAAAGAAAGCAGAGGCTGCTCTGCCTGGGTTCTGGGAAGAGGGGAGGAGGAGGAAGGGGAGCACAGCTTGTCACTGGGTGTGTACTGAGAAGCAGAACCAAATCCAACCATAGCCCATTTTTGAGGTGGTATAGCTCTCCAAAATCTTGGGCCATCTTTACAAATGAGGGTCTCTAAGCACAGAAATGATGCCCATCACAGTGGTAAGGTGTGGGGTGGGGCCTGGCCACACTCTGCATTTCTGTTGCCTCCTCTGAAAGGGTCTATGGTTCTCTGAGTCAGCAGCATGAAGTGGTCTGACTGGTGTCTGGTGACATAAATACCACTATGGTGTCTGTGTAAATAACACAGGGACTGAAAGTCATTTCTCTGAAGCATGGCACACTTACATATGGGCACTCAGCCACTGGCTAGTAGGTGACCCTAGCCCTGCCCTTCCCTGTGGCTTACCTGCTCCATAGACCACTGAGTATACCACCATCTTGGTCTGCTCTCTGTCCATGTGCGTCACGTGCTCCACAGGGATGTCCTTCCTGCGTGGAGAGATGGCATGTCATCAGGCACAGCTGGCACTGTCTGTAGAGGATCACAGTCCTTCATCTCTTCCACAATCATCCTATCGTTTCCCCTGGAGATTCTCTACCATTTTGAGCCAGGCCTGTCACATGGGCAGCAGAGACATGTACCACGTGCAACATCCAGCTCACTCAAGGCTCTCCAGTAGACACAAACAGTGCAGCCCTCAAATTCTGAGTTGTCCACAAATCAAACCAAACATTACTTTCACCAAAGGATGCCCATCCAGCTCCAGGAGAGCCTGTGTGACGGGTCCTAGGCCTGGGCCTCAAGGATAGCTATTAGAAGGGTAAGCTGGTTGTAGTTCTTTCTGGTCCCCCACAGGTCAGATAAGCAGCCATTGCTTATGTAGGGCGAGGCCTACTTTGAGGCGATGGCACCCAGACAGAATAAGGATCAGCTTTGTGTCTGACTGCATGTGAACCACAGCAGTCTTTGAGGTTGAAGCTTAAACAGTTGAGAAGCACAGGGCCCCACAAATGGCACCAAGAGTTGCTCCTCCCTGTCTGGACATCCCCCAGGACTGGTACCTGTGCCCAGGAGCCTCCCCCTGCCTGCTGCTCTTGCAAACATCCTAAGCATGTACACCAGGCCTCCATGATGGACTAGGCACAGAGCAAAGCACCAAAAGACATACGGAGAAGCCTCTCCCCACCTCTGTGCTTGGTTCTGTGTTGGGAGTCTTGTCATCGTGTAATTAGGGTGTTCCCAAGTCTGCCTTAACCTTCACTCCCTGCCTACTCTGCTCCTCGAGGCCAGTCCAAGGTGAACACACAGTCTTCTTAGGTCTATTCTGAACATGCCGGCCGCCCTGGGCACGCACGAGACAGTCTAGGTTTCCTAGTGTACACCACTGATTGAATGGCCTAATTTCACAGCCGCTCTCTCCCCAGCTCTCCCCAGTCTTGTGTGCTATTGTTTACTTCAACTATAACTGTTGCTCCAGGTGACCGCAGGCTGCTTGTCTGCATTGTGATGCTTTTGTGTAATCCCCACACTTCTCTGCAGTGGGTGCTGTGTCAGATGGAACACTCATCAGTCCTTTAGTCAGTTCCCCAACAAATGGGAATGGAAGCAGTGAGGGGCACCTTGCTCCCTTCAGAACCAAGGACCAGGTTCCAGGCAGGAGCAAACTACATGGCTGCCAAGGGGAGGAGCAGAGAGAGGCAGAGGAGCTCACAAAGCTCCCTTTCGCACTCAAGATGCTTCTTCCAGCATTTTCTGGAACCACTGCCTGTTCTCCAGGGCTATGGCAAAGCTGGCTTTGGCAGATCCTGCTTGCTTTTTCAGCATTTCTGTGGCGGATGGCTCCATGGAGCTGCCTCCTCTAGCATTTCCACTAACATGTCAGATGCCATTAATTTCTAAGCACCAGTGCATTTCTAGCCTCCCCCTTTGCTGATATGTTATTTTACCTACTTGTTAGTCTTAATGTTAAACTTAAAGAGCTGTGGTGAAATACTCAGTGGATAAAGACACTTGCCACACAAACCTGGCAACCTGAGTTGGATCCCCAGAACTCACATAAAGATGGAGGAGAGAACTAACCCCACAAAGCTGTCCTCTGACCTCCACATGTGTGGCCACCCCCACCCCCATTTTCCACACATACAAAAATTTTAAAAAGTGTAGTCAATGCCACTCAGGGTCTTTTCTCAGGTGCTTTTCTTCACCAGGTAAATAAGTTTGCAGTCACATCACACAACAAAGGTCCGTTGAAGCGGAAATAACACTCCACATAGCACACAAAGAGACAGACTCCCTGCAAGGGGAGGGTGTCCAGGGCTGGAGCACCATCTACCCCCCTGGAGACTGGCTTTTCTAGTCTATAGGGCAGGAGGTAGGACAGGATTGGGCTCTTCTTTCCCCTTTGGATACAGGAGGATGCATGCTGCTGGTTGGCTTACTCATATGAAAGCAGGAACCTGATCGGGTGGCACAAGGGTGGGAAGTTTGAAATTCCCATGGTGGAGGAGCTGCCAAAAAGGGCCAGCTTGGGATAAGAACCCAGAAGTAGGCCATCTTGGATGAAAATAAAAGTAACTAGAACACAGCTAAATCTAGTCTGGGGCCTCCTTCCCTGACTTACCTGCCCAATCTAGAAGCTACCTCCTGTTCCCTTCACAGTCGTACTGTTTACTCTGTACTGACAAGCGACAGGCCTCCCTCTGTCACCACACAAGTGATCTCTTTGGTGGACACGCAAGGCTGGACAACTGTCTGAGACAGCAACAGCAAGATCTGCTTCACAGAGAAGTTGGGACAGACTGGACAAGACAACTCAAACAGTTATGAGTAGATCAAACTGGCCATAGTCTAAGAGGCACAGAAAATGCTAAAAGTTTGTATAAGGTAGAAATACTTAACAGTGATCACAGTGCAAGGAAACTAGAAATCCAAAACAAAAGAATCCTTCCATTTGGAAATAAACAAAAATAGAAACATTTTATATGAAAGGAAATAAGAGACACTGATACACATAAAATAATAAACAAATCTAGAAAAGTTAAAAGCAATGAAAAGAACAAGAAACAATCCAAATCATGTAGAAGGAAGATGGTGAAGATGGGCGTTAATTACTGAGGAAGGGAGCAGGAAAATTAACAGATTAAATTGGCAAGGAAAATTTTGCTCTTATAGGCCGGGTGTGGTGGCACATACCTTCAGTCCCAGCACTTGGGAGGCGGAGGCAAGAGGATCTCTGTAAGTTCGAGGCCAGCCTGGTCTACACAGTGAGTTCCAGGACAGCTGGGGCTACAGGGAGACCCTGTCTCAAAAAAATTTTTTTTGCTCTTATAAGAAAATGGACAATAAAGTTAGTTAATTTAATTGAAAAGGGAGAGCCAAATGTGGTGACACACACCTTTAATCTCCCTATTCAGGAGGCAAATGCAGGCAGAACCATGAGTTCAAGGTCATCCTGGTCTACAGAGCAAGTTCCAGGCCAGCCAGAGCTGTGTAGCAAGACCCTGTCTCAAAAAAAAAAAGAGGGCCTGGAGAGATGGCTCAGCAGTTAAGAGCACTGGCTTCTCTTGCAGAGGACCTGAGTTCAGTTCCCAGCAGCCACATGACAACTAACAACTGTCTATAACTCCAGTTCCATGGGATCTGATTTCCCTCTTTTGGCCTCTTTGGGCATTGCACACATGGGTGCCCTCACACATACACATAAACACTCATACACATAAAATATATTTAAAAAGGAGAAAGCACAAATACACAAAATAAGAAACTGCAAAGGAAAGTGACTCTTGGTGTGGAGGAGGTAAAAAATCTTTGGAAATGATTTTTTTTTTAGTCTTTTTGAGACAGGGTCTCCCTGTAGCCCCAAGCTGTCCTGGAACTCGCTATGTAGACCCGGCTGGCCTTGGACTCACAAAGATCCCCCTGCCTCTGCCTGGGATTAAAGGCGTGCACCACCATACATGATCTTGTTTTTTTAAATTTTATTTTATGTGTACTGCCTGCATGTAGGTAAGTGCACCTGTGTCGTGCAATGCCCATGGAGGACAGAAGAGGCTGTCAGATTCCCTGGAACTGGAGTTACAGACAGTTATTAGCTGCCATGTGGGTGCTGAGATTCAAACCCAGGTCTTCTGCAAGAACAGCCAGTGTTCTTAACCACTGCACCATCTTTCCAGCCCCTGGAAATGATCTTGTACAACTTTATATAGGTACATTTAAAAGCCTAGGTTAGGTGGATACAACCTTAACAACATTCTATTATACAAATTGACCCCAGAGTCTGGGGTTATAGCTCAGTGGTAGAGGGGCTGCTCAGCATGCCCAAGGCCCTGGGTTCCATCCTCAGCATTGAAAAATATGTTAAAATTGACCCCAGATTGAATGCAATAGCATATTCCTGTAATTCCAGAGGGGTTCAACTTTGGGAGGTAGAGGCAGGAAGATTGAGTTCTAGGCCAGCCTGGGGAATATATCAAGACTCTTGTTTCCAAAAATAAAATTGATCCCAGTATAGATGAAAGTTAAATAAGGTTGGCTCACTAGAAGAGTACTTGCTTAGCAAGCATGAGGTTCTGGGTTCAATTTCTAGTTTTTAAAAAAATTATTAAATAGACCAATATTTATAGAAGAAATAGGGAAAACATTTAAAAATATTTTATTTATTTTTTTAATTTTATGTGTATGAGTGTATTGCCTGCATGTACGTGAGTGCACCCATGTCATGCAATGCTGCGGAGGTCAGAAGAGGGCTTCGAATTCCCCTGGAGCTGTAGTTAAGGATGATTCACAGCTGCCATGTGAGTGCTGGGGATTGAACCCGGGTCCTCTGCAAGAGCAGTCAGTACTCTAAACCACTGAGCCATCTCTCCAGCCCCAAAATATGGAAAACATTTAAGGAACTAACCCACAAAAACTGTCAAGGAATTCTACCAAATCTTTGGAGACCAGACAGTTCCCTATGCTGATTAAGTCATATCAGAGGGTAGAAAGTGAAGAAAAACTTCCAATTTTCTTTTCTTCAAGTATCACAGTATATCTAAAAATGGTGAAGAGAACAGAAAATATAATAAAGGACATTTCAGATTTATATCTCTTGTGCATAGTGATGATGTAATAATCTGTGCTGGTTAGTTTTTGTCAACTTGATATAAACTAGAGTCGCCTGGGAAGAGGGAACCTCAGTTGAGGAATTTCCCTATTAGTCTGGCCCGTGGGTATGTTGGTGGGGCATTTCTCAATTGCTAATTGATGTAGGCGGGCCCAGCTCAAGGTGGGGGGTTGCCATCCCTGAGCAGGTGGGCATGGGTTGTATAAGAAAAGTAGCTGAGGGGTTGGGGAGATGGCTCAGCAAGTAGGAGCACTGGATGGTCTTTCAGAGGACCCAGGTTCAGTTCTCAGTACTCTCCTGGTGGCTAACAACTATAATTCCAGCTCTAGGGGATCCAATGCCCTCTCCTGACCTCCATGGACATTGTATAACACAGGTTCACTTACATATACGCAACCAATGCATTCATACACATAAAATAAAAATAATAAATAAAATAAAAAGAAGTAGTTATTCTGCTGGGCGTGATGGTGCACGCCTTTAATCCTAGCACTTGGGGGGCAGAGGCAGGCAGATCTCTGTGAGTTCAAGGCCAGCCTGGTCTACATAGTAAGTTCCAGGACAGCTGGGGCTACAGGGAGACCCTGTCTCAAAGACAAAAAAAAAAGAAGTGGTTAAGCATAAGCAAACCACGGGAGCAAGCTGGTAAGGAGCGCCCCTCCATGGTCTGTGCTTCACTTCCTGCCTCCAGGTTCCTGCCTCAAGTTCTTACCTTGGATTTCCTCAATAGTGACTGAAACCTGTATGTCAAAGCCTTTCTTCCCCAAGTTGCTTTTGGTCATGGTGCTTTATCACAGAAACAGAGAAGCAAACTAGAACATAACCCTAAATAGAATATTAGCTAACAGACTTCAACAGCACATTAAGGATCTCATATTCTGGGGCTGGAGAGAAGGCTCAGTGGTTAAAAGCACTGACTGCTCTTGCAGAAGACCCAGGATCGGCCACCCAGCATCCACATGGTGGCTAACAACCATTTATAACTCCAGTTCCAGGGGATCCAACACCCTCTTCTGGCCTCGGGCATTGTACTTACCTACATGCAGGCAAAATTCACTCATACACATAAAATAAAAAGAATAAAATATATTTTTAAAAAAGAATTTCAGGCCAGGCGTGGTGGCACATGCCTTTAATCCCAGCACTTGGGAGGCAGGGGCAGACAGCTCTCTGTGACTTCAAGGCCAGCCTGGTCTACATAATGAGTTCCAGGACATCTGGGGCTACAGGAAGACCCTGTCTCAAAAAGATCGAAAGAAAAAAAAAGAATTTCATATTCCACAGTCATGTAGGGCTTACACTAGGAAATCAAGTTCAGTTCAATGTTAGGAAGTCTTATCAATATAATTTTCCACATTAGTAGGTCTAAATACTAAACTGTATGATCATTTACATAGTTATTGAAAAACATCTATGACAAATTCAAGACCTAATCCCAATAAAATTTTATTTTATTGCATACAGGGTCTCATTGTAGCCCAGGGTGACCTGAACTTGCTATGTAGCTGAGGGTGACTTTAAAGATTTTATCCTCTTGCCTCTATCTCCTGAGTGCTAGGACCACAGGTATGTTCCATCATGTCCAGTTTATGCGATGCTAAGGATCAGACTCAGAGTTTTGCACCACCACATGGGTGTATTTACATACGTGCAGACAATACACTCGTACACATAAAAATAAAATGGCCAGGCGTGGTGGTGCATGCCTTTAATCCCAACATTCAGGAGGCAGAGGCAGACAGATCTCTGCGAGTTCAAGGCCAGCCTGGTCTACATAGTGAGTTCCAGGTCAGCTGGGGCTAAGGGAGATCCTGTCTCAAAAAGAAGAAAAAAAAC
This sequence comes from Nannospalax galili, assembly GCF_000622305.1. Taxonomy (NCBI): domain Eukaryota; kingdom Metazoa; phylum Chordata; class Mammalia; order Rodentia; family Spalacidae; genus Nannospalax; species Nannospalax galili. The sequence continues at coordinate 1,192,399 of NW_008345700.1, forward strand.
TATATAAAAATAATAAATAGGGGATGGAGAGATAGCTCAGCAGTTAAGAACACTGACTGTTTTTGCAGAAGACCCAGATTCAAATCCCAGCACCCACATGACAGTAACAACTGTCCATAACTCCAGTTCCAGGGGATCCCACAGCCTCTTTTGTCCTCTGTGGGCATTGCATGACACAGGTGCAATTTCTTATGTGCAGGCATAACACTCATACATGTAAAATAAAAAATACTAAATAAAATATTAAAAAAAAATAAAATTCACTTACTGCATGTAAAATATTAAAACAAACGCAAAACATTCCATATTAAGAGAGGCAAATTGTACAATCCTTTTATAAAGCTATAAAAGTGCAGTCAGTATGTAGTACTAACATATGAATGGGCCAAATCAGGTTGATCCTTGATATAAATAAATAAATAAAAAAAGTATTAAAAGAGAAAACAATACACCTCAATACCACAATAGGTGTCCTAGTGGGAAATACTGGGCACATACTAAGGTCAGAAACAAGGCAAGAATGTCCACTGTCCTCACTGTTATTTAACACTGTTTTGGTATTAGTCAAAGCAATTAGGCAAGAAAAAAATAGAGGTGTAATATTAAAAAAAAGCTCTATCTGTACTTTCAGATAACATGATCATAGTCCAGAAAACCCCTTGAGAATGAACAAATGACTCAGCAAGGTTCAGGAAATGGAACGAACATAACAAATCAAACCTTCATATACACAACAGGACAGTGCAGGACATGAAAATCTCATTTTCAGTGTTAATGGAAAAAAACACTTGGGAATACGAAGTGTGTAAAATTTACATGAAAGTAACTTAAAACTTTCTGAAGGACACAAAAGTAGATCTTATCGAAAGGAAAGGCATCCGTCACTTTTTTGGAATCAGGGTCTCAGGCAGCCCAGGTTTTAACTCTGTTATGTAGCTGAGGATGACTTGGAACTTCTGATCCTCTGGGTTCCATCTCTCAAGTGCTGAGATTACACGTGTCCAGCACCATGCCTGGTTTATGTAGTACAGGGCTTTGTGCATGCCAAGCAAATACTCTGCCAACTGGGCTACATCCACAGCCCCAAGAACGTTCAATTTCATTATCTCCTCACATCCACAAACAACAGTAAAGCCAAAAGAAAAACCACAAAGCAGGAGAAAAAAGTACAACACATTTCACAGAGGAGGAACTAATACCCCTAACACACAAAGAATTTTAAGTTTCCTTAAAGCTGAGGAAAGAAAAGCAAAAAAAAAAAAAAAAAAAAAATCTTACCGGAAGAACGGGACAGACCCACCGATAAACCGTTATGAAGGATAGTTCCATCTTCTTTGTATTTTTTGTTAATATGTACTTCTTTGTATCTTCATTTGGGTCGTTGATCATTTTTACCAGAAAGCTTCTGGAATTCTCGTTTGGCGTCTTACTTATATCAGTGTCTTTGAGCTCAGTAGGTGAAGAGCCACTGTTTTTGGAGGAGTCCTGTGGCCTTGCTTCTTCATGTTTCTTGTGGGTTTGTGTATCTTTTGGTTTGGGTATCTCTAATGTTTGGGGGTTGGGGGAACTGTCTCACTGAGCAGCCTAGTCCTGTAGGCTTCTTCTCTAGTCCACTCAGCAAGGAGAAAGCACGCTGCTTTGGAAGTGGCTTCCGAGCAGCAGCAAACCCCCGCCACGTAACATGGGAGAGAAGTGGGAAGGAAAGCAGCTATGTACAGGAGGGAACACACATGATCGGTGCCTTGCCTTATAACAGCCTGCTCTACTGAGAAGTAGACCGTGGACTGAGACCAGCACTGTTCACAGTCAAGAGTGGTGCTCTTAGCATCTTCTACCTGCCACTAGTGTCACATCTTTAAAATGATCTTATTACACTTATGTGTATGTGTGTGCATGACAGAGGTCAGAGACAACTTGTTCGGTTCTTCCACCATAAGGGTCACAGGGATCCAATCGGGACGGCAGGGTTGGTGTGCAAGTGTCTTTACCTGCTGAGCCATCACAGGTTGCATTTAAAATTTGTGATACATACAAAAGACACAGAAAGGTGAAAACAGAAAGACAGGAAAAGATATACAAGGCAAATGTTCCTAAAATCTTATCACTGGTTGCTGGAGAGACGGCTGGAGAGCAGCACTGGCTGCTGCTGCAGAGGACCTGGGTTTGGTTTCCAGCTCCCATGTGGCAGCTAACAACCATTTGTAAATCAAGTTCTAGGGGATCCAACACCCTCTTCTGGCCTCTGTGAGTACACTTACATACATGCAGGCAGAACGCTCATAACATAAAAAAAACTTAATGTTGATCAAAAGTTAATTCAACAAAGAAAAAGTCATAAAAGAAACGGAGATTTCTGTTGAAAGAAACAGTGAAAGATATATTTATCAAACATATAAGTCCAAACTTAATACCTCAAAACATTAAAAGAAATTAATAGGGGTCAGAGAGATGGCTCAGCAGTTAAGAAGACCCAGCTTTGATTTCCCAGCCCCCACATGGTAGCTAACAATCATCTGTATCTCCAGTTCTGGTGGAATCCGAAGCCCTCTTCTGACCTCTGTGGGCATTGCACAACATGGGTACACTTACATATATGCAGGCAATACACTCATGCACACAAAATAAAAAGAATAAAATACTTTCTAAAAAGAACTTTATAGAATTATAGGAAGAAAATGATAGATCAACAATTTTAATTGGGGATTTTAAAATACTCTTCTTAGAAACTTATAGATTTAGTAAGCAACCAGACAAAAATCAGAGAAAAAGAACTAACAAAGAAATTAAGCTCAAGCTGTTAGAACTTTGCAACTCCTAAACTAAGACTACCCTCTGAGTTATAAATGAAACCATTAAATACCAAAGGGTAGGGTAGGGGTAACAGAACTGGGGGTAGGGCTGGGGATAGGGCTGGAGTAGTGCAGGTAGAGCACATGCTTAGGATGCATGAAGACCTGTGTTCAGTCCCCACTACCAAAACAAAAAACAAAAATGAAGGATCTATAATATACACAGATGGTATACATAATTAAGAAACTACAGCACATAGCACACTACACTTAGAAATTAATAACAAGGAAAAGAATAAATTTTTTTGGTCTTTTTTTTTGAGACAAAGTCTCCCTGTAGCTGCAGCTGGCCTGGATTCACTAATGGAGACCAGGCTGGCCTCAAACTCACAGAGATTTGCCTGCCTCTGTCTCCCAAGTGCTGGGATTAAAGGCATGCACCACCACGCCTGGCTAAGAATGAATTTTAAAATTTATTACATTCTTGTTTTCTGCCTGCCCCTTATAACAACTGGATCTGAAAGTCTCCTAAAGGCCCATACATTAAAAGCTTAGTTCTTAGCCTGTGGTTATGTATGTGTGTTTGTGTACATCTGTGTGTGGGTTTGTGTATGTATGAGTACAGTGCCCCTGGAGTCCAGAAGAGGGTGCTGGATCTCCTGGAGCTGGAGTTACAGATGGTTTTGAATCATTGGATGTGGGTGCTGGGAATGAACTCCAGTCCTCTGCAAGAGCAGTATGTGTTCTTAACTGCTGAGCCATCTCTCTAGTCCCTCTGGTGCTATGTTTGACAGGTGAGGCCAGGCAGTGGGGGACTCTGGTACCTTCTCTTTTACCTTCTGATCACAAAATAAATAGTTCTGTTCCATTACATGCTCCCACCATAATGTGGTGCTGCCAGTAACCTGGGCCTCTGAAACTGTGAGTCAAACTTTTTCTCCACAGAAGCTGATATGGCAAGTATTTGTGATGGTGACAGAGGCTGACACAACCACCTTCCTTCTTGTCCATCTTTGTGTCCTGTCCTTTCCAATGTGCAGCACTGAATACTTTTCATTTGTCTGTAATATTTTTCATTTCATGATAAATTTAAAGTTCCCAAATTCCTTGTAAGTATTGTTTATACTTCGTCCCATAAATGCTGATGTGCAGCATTGATGTCTGAATTTTTCCTGGTTTCATTCTCTCTTCCTACTTGCCCCCTCTACCCACCTGCACCCCCTTTTTTCCACCCAAAGTATCTTTTACAATACCATCTGTTTACAATGCACCATTAAGTATGGTGTACAATTCATTCATCTTCTTTACCTGCAGCTCATGAAGTCAAGGCAGAACCCTATCTGCTATATCACAGGGTACGAAATTTAAATACAAGTTAAATCACCAAAGACAGAAAAACATAGCCACGTGATTTGGGTATCGGAAAGGGAATTTAAAGATGACACTGAGGACAAGAGCAGGTGGGTGTGCTAGTTACTTTTCTCACTGCTGTGACAAGTACCTGGCAGAAGCAACTCCAGGAAGGGTTTATTTTGCTCTGTTTCAAGGCATTGCAGTAGGAATCATGGTGGTAGGAGTGTGAGGCCACAGGCCATGCTGCATCAGCAGTCAGGATGAAGAGAGCAATGAATGCTCCTGTTGGTTCAGCTTGCTTTCTCCCTTCACTGCATTTGGACCTTAGTCCATGGGGTGGTGCTCCCACATTCAGGGTAGGTCTTCCCACCTCAACGAATCCACTCTAGAAACTCCTTCCCTCATAGAAGTGCCCAGAGGTTTGTCTCCTAGGTGATTCCAGATCTTGTCAGGTTAATAATATTAACCATTACACTGGGTGTGGTGGCACACACCGCAATCTCAGTTACTTGGCAGTCTAAGGCTGGAGGATCAATTACTTTAAATTCAGCCCAGGCAACACAGTGAGACCCCACCGGCCTCTCCCCCCACTTTGCCAATCCAAAAAAAAAAAAAAAAAAAAAAGCACCAGCAAAAGGCCAATAGACTTGAAATAAAATAGAATTTTAATATTATAAGTTTACATTACCCAGGTACTTGAAAGGTTTAGGTAAGAGGATGGGATGTTCCAGGCCTACCTAGGCTTATGTAGTGAGTTTGGGGCCAGTCTGGGTAACTTAGTGAGACCACAGTTATATTAATTACTTTTCTGTTGCTGTGATAAAAACGCTGACCAAAGCAACTTATAGAAGGAAGAGTTTATTTGAGCTTATGGTTCCAAAGGGGCAAGAATCCATCATGGCGGGGAGGCATGGCAGCAGAGGTGGCTGGGGGAGGGGTGGAAACTAAGCTCTCACATCTTCAAGTAGGCACAGGAGGCAAGAGAGCAACTGGAGATCTGGCAAGGCTTAAGAACTCTCAGGCGGGCATGGTGGCACACGCCTTTTATCCCAGCACTCAGGAGGCAGAGGCAGGCAGATCTCTGTGAGTTCAAAGCCAGCCTGGTCCACATAGTGAGTTCCAGGACAGCTGGGGCTATAGGGAGACCCTGTCTCAAAAAGACCAAAAAACAAAACAAAACAAAAAAACCTCTCTAAGTGATGTGCTTCCTCTAGCATAGCCACACCTTCTAAGACCTCCCCAAAACAGCACCACCAACTGGGGACAAAGTGTCCAAATACTTTGAGCTTATGGGGGACATTCTCATTCAAACCATCACAATAGTGAAAAATGTATTTAAAAAATTTTAAAGTTTATTTTATGTGTAAGAGGGTTTTACCTGCATGTATGTAAGTGCATCATGTGTGTGCAGTGCCTGTGAAGGCCAGAGGAGGGCACTGGACCCCCTGGAACTGGAGTTACAGATGGTTATTAGATGCCATGTGGGTGCTGAGAACAAAATTGAAAAACCAAAACAAAATGAAAAAAACATTTAAAGCTTGGGTATATAGCTGAATGGTACCAAACTTGCTTAGTATGTCTAAGGTCCTGGGTTCAAGCCACACAACTTCTCCCATTCCCTCCAAAAAAGACTAATGTAAGTAAAAGTCAGTAAAAAAAAAAAAACTGGGGAAAATGTAGCATAACCGCCAAAGTGTTAATAAATGACAGAGGAGCTACTGAAAATAAAAATGATAAAAGTAAGAAAATTATACATACAGGTAATTGACAGAAGGAAAATAAATGATCAATGATAAGTTTGGCTTGAAACAAGCAGATGCAAACACATGTATTAAGAGATTTTCTCATTTGTGAAGTTGACAACACCTGACATGTGCTATCCTAGTTACTTTCTACTGCTGTGATAAAACACTCATCAAAACAAACAAACAAACAAACCCAAAAACTTGGAGAAGAAAGGGTTTAGTTCATCTTACACTTCCACATCACAGACCATCATTGAGGGAAGACAGGCAGGAACTGAAGCAGAGGCCATGAGGAACACTGCTCGCTGGCTGGCTTCCCCTGGCTTGCTCAGCTACCTTTCTTATAGAGCCCAGGCCCATCTTCCTGGGGACGACACTGCTCGCAGTGGACTAGACCGCCTGCATCAACCAGCAACTAAGAAAATGCCCCACAGACAGGCCCACAGGCCAGTCTAATGGGGAAATTCCTCAACTGAGGGTCCCTCTTCCCAGGTGGCTCTATATCAAGTTGACAAAAACTAACCAGCATATGTGGTAACAGTCTTGAGTGCAAGGCACTGTCTCTGATGCACATTCTGACACACTTCTGATGTAAAAACAAATTAGGATCTTTCTAGAAGGTATTCTGGGAGTATAGGTCAAGTCCTTACAGTATGTTCAGACTATTCAAAATTATTCTGTGAGTTTTAGGTTCTAGACATAAACTGTGTGGTCTGTTGTTTGTTTTTGAGACAGGGTCTTGCTGTGTTGTAGCCTCTGCCCCAGTTCATACTCTTTAAGAGCCTGAAGCTCCTAGGCAAGCTGATGACTGCCATCAGCCCATTCCAGCACACCAACACAGCCCTTCTTTAGAGAGCTGGCTGCTGTCAGCACAGAGCAGACCCCTCAGGCCTTACCAGTGGTCCCTGCACACTGGGCTTGGTCTTGTTTCTGTTGCTTCTGTGCTGAAAGACCCAAGTCTCTAGTGACAAGCTCTTCTTCAGCCCTACATGGCTATAGAGGCTTACAGATAAAAGTGCTTCTACACAGGCAGCACACACGCAACTCCTGCAGTGCTGCCCCACTCACCCACTGACCAGAGATAAGTATGCTTTACTCCATTTTGCAGGAAAGCAAAAGTGAAGACGTGCCTTTGAGTTCTCTCAAACCTCCTCCAGCAAACCCAGTCCTGGAGCCCCTAACAAATAAACTCTCTGGAGGGAGAGAGGGGAGCCCCATAGCCCGGCACTGTCTCTGCTTCTCTTGTGCATCTGAGAGTGTCACGTGGTCACTTCTATCCTATTAGAGCACCTGAGCAGAAACAGTTGCGTCTGTGGCCATGGAAGGAAATGACTGATGGGTGGATTATGGCCCTCACTGTCATTTTATGTGCTGACTCCCATGTGCAGAGGTCAGTGAAAACCAGCATGGCTAACTGGCTCCCTTTGGAAGTGTGCACAGCCCACGTGTGCATGCAATGGCTTCACCCAGCCTAAGGGCAACCACAGTAGTGCTCACCACTTGTTGAGAACTCCCAGCTCTTCCCTCTCCCTCCCAGATCCCCCTTTGAGCCCGATTGGTCACCATACCCAGCTACCTGGCATCTCCTTGTTGGTACAGAGGGAATGCTGGCCTCACCTCCCTCACCAGGGCTCTACTATCTTGGAATGCCTCTCTCTGAATTCCCACATCCAGTCCATTCCCAGCCCTTGTCAGTTTCATCTTCTAATGACACTGGAGTGTGGACCTTCCCACCATCTCTACTGATACCTCCAGACTCTCACTGGATGGTGGCAAGAGCCTCTCCATCTTTCCCATCTGTAGTGGTCTGAATGAGATGCCGCCATAGGCTCAGGTATCTGAACATCTGGTCACCAGCTGGCAGTGCTGTTTGGGGAGGTGATAGAACTTTGGGACATGGAGCTTGGCTTGAGAAGTACATCATTTGGAATGGGCTTTGGGAGTTCATAGCCTTGTCTCAGTTCACACTCTGCTTCCTGCTCCTGCATCCATGCCTTCCCCACAATTAAGGATATCTAGCTCTCTGGAACCATAAGCTGAAATAAACTCTTCCCTAGGTTGCTTTTGGTGATGGCATTTTACCACAGCAACAGAAAAGTAACTGATACAGAAGTTGGTACCAGAGATTTGGGTGTTATTGTAAAGAGCCTAACCATGTTGGGCATTTTTGAGAAATGTGGAAGACTTTGGAACATTGGACTGGAAGAGCTGTGAAATGTGGTAAGCAGATTTTACCAGGCCATTTCCAGTAGAAGCCTAGAAGACAGCAGTGCTGAGAGTATCGTGGAAAGTCAAGGCCTGGCTCATGATGCCGAGAGAAACAAGTATAAGCAACTGATCTAGAAACCATTCGTGTGATAGTTTGGAAAAGAATCTGTTTTATGCCCATGTCCTGAGATTTAAATATTGCATTTATTTATTTATGAATTATTATTTTTGGGATCTTTTTGAGACAGGGCTGCCCTATAGCCCCAGCTGGCCTGGAACTCGATATGTAGATGAGGCTGGCTTCAAACTCACAGAGATCCAGCTGCCTCTGCCTCCCAAGTTCTGGGATTAAAGGTGTGTGCCACCACACCCAGCTGCATTTACTTATTTTTATGTGTATGAGTGTATTGCCTCCATGTATGTACATACATCTGTGTCATGCAATGCCTGTGGAAGTCAGAATAGGGTGTTGGAGCCCCTGGAAATGGAGTTACAGACCAGACAGTTGTTAGCTGCCATCTGGATGCTGGGACCAAATCCAGGTCCTCTGCAAGAGCAGCCAATACTCTTAACCACTGAGCCATCTCTCCAGCCCCCATGACCTGAGATTTAAATGCTTCTGAATAAACCTGCACATTGAAAGGTCAAATGAGCCATGGGATCTCCCAGTAGAGTGGGCCAGGGTGTGAGGCCTGTGTCCCTGCCTGTTGCTCCATGTAGGGGCTGGACTTCTGCAGCAACTATACTGCTATGCCACATATGGGACTGCTTGACTTGGATCAACATAAAAGCTTCTTAGAATGGGGAAAAAAGTAATAGAGTCATTTCTTTGGTGGAAGAAATTTCAAGAGGACATTGAATCTTTGGAGCGGTTATCACTGATTATCTTATGCAAGTCTACAATGAAAAAGAGCAAGTGAGGTCAAAATACATAAGAAACCTACAGTTTAGAGAGAAAAAGGGCACCAGGAAACTCAACGTTAAAGCCAAGGCATGTGCTCAGAGACCCTATAAACGTTAAGGAGATTTGTGCCATTAAAGAGAAACTGCTCAGCCGGGCGTGGTGGCGCACGCCTGTAGTCCCAGCACTTGGGAGGCAGAGGCAGGTGGATCTCTGTGAGCTCAAGGCCAGCCTGGTCTACATAGTGAGCTCCGGGACAGCTGGGGCTACAGGGAGACCCTGCTTCAAAAAGACAGAAGAAAAAGAAGCTGCTCAACATTGTAAGGAGAAGAAGGGTCCCGTAGGGCAGACCCAGCCCAGCTAAACCTCAAGCTTGTGCAAGAGACCTAAGGGATTTTCTGCTCCTAGAAGTCATACAAAAGCTCCTGATAATGTGGTCTAAGCAGGTGAGGGTCCATCCCAAGCTGGCAGCAGAACTTGGAAGCACTCCTCACGTGGTAATGGTTTTAGAGGCATGAAACCATGGAGTCACAGAGTTTTCTTCTGTGGTTTCAGAGAGCTGCTGAGGCCAGGAAATGTGTCCCAGGGAAATCCCCATGAAATGCCATTGCATGAAGCTGTGAAAGTGCAGCCTGAGTCGTGGTGGGGTCCCGATTTCGGAGACGTTGGAGCTGTGAGACACCTGCCAAGGAGAGCTGCGTGCTTTAGGGAACAGAACAAACCAAGGGAAGAGATGTGTGTTTCAGCAGGAGAACACGGAGGGGTGGGGCCATCTTTGAACCAAAGGCCCTGGTACTGAACATGGAGATACAGGATTTGCTGTTTGTCCTGCTGGGTTTCGAACTTGCTTTCGACCAGCATTTTCTCCCTATTCCTCCATTGCTCACTTTTGGAATGGGAATAAATATATATTTTGTGCCATTGTATATTGAGAGTATGTAATTTGGTTTTGATTTTACTAGGGGAGACATTTAAGAGATTGCCTTGAGTCTCAAAAGAGACGTCAAACTTTTGAACAGTTTTGAGACAGTTAAGGACTATGGGGACTTTTAAAGTTGGACTAGGGTCTAGAGAGATGGCTCAGCAGTTAAGAGCACTAGCTATTCTTGTAGAGGACCCAGGTTCAAGTCACAGCACCCACATGGCGGCTAACAACCATCTGTAACTCCAGTTCCAAGGGATCTGATACCCTCTTCTGACCTCTGTGGACAATGCATGGCATGGGTGCACTTACATACATGCAGGCAACACACTCATACACATAAAATAAAAATAATAAAATATTAAAAAATAAAGTTGGACTAAATGCAATTTGCATCATGAGATGGCCTTGAGTCTATGGCAGCCAAGGGGCAGAGTATAGTAATTTGAATGAGAAATGTCATCCAAAGGCTCAGGTATCTGAACACTTGGTCCCTAGTTGGTGGTGCTGTTTGGGAAGGTGATGGAACTCTTAGGACATGGAGCCTTGCCGGAGGAAGTACCCTACTAGGGTAGGCTTTGAGGCTTCACAGCCTTGCCCCACATCCAGTTCTCTTGGCTTCCTGGGTGATGAAACATGAGCAACCAGCTTCCTGCTTTGACCATCTGCTGTCATGCCTTCCCCATTGTGGACTCTCCTTCTGGAACTGTAAGCTAAAATAAACTGTCTTCTCTAAGATGCCTTTGGTCATGGTATTTTATCACAGTAACAGAAGAGTAATGTATATACCACATTTCTTTGCCAGCAATCATAGAGAAACCTAGAGTGCCTTGATGAAAGCCATTTGGTGGACATCTAGTTGAAGGTGACACATTAAAAGAAAGCAAAGGAAACGATGAATAAGGGGAGGGGGGCAAACGAGAGTGCCCTACATACTTAGGAAATATAAGGACCCCCCCCTCCCCTCAGGGTGGCAGCCATGGAGATATTTGACCCATCAGAGTCAGGTACAGCCCAAAGCAGAAGATGAGGCTGGAATTGGGGAAGGCATGAATTCAACACATGTATACAGAGTGGCCAAGTTTCCTGACTACCTGTCACTCCATCTCACCTGAACATGGATCTAGCCAGGCATCTGCTCTCTGTCCCCAACAGTGATGATGACAATGATGGTGATAAGTGAAGATGGTGATGATGAAGACAGATGATAATGGTGATGATGATCACGAGATGAGCCAGAGGATGCTTTCCACGAAAGCTGATGGTTTTGACAGGTTTCCCCAATGAGCTTCACGATGCTGAAACCCAACTGTCACTCCTCTATCCTCTGCCTACGTAAAATGTTCTGAAAGAAAACTTTCACGTGCTGCTCATTCAAGTGAACAAACAAGCAGAATATACTCTGGCTCTTCTTCATTTCTTGGAGCAAGAGACTGCGAGCCTTTACTTTAATGCTAACTTACGAACTTCCGAGGCTGGACTTGAAGCTTCAGTCTTCAAGGTGTCCTGTGACTCTGGTAGGTTTCTTACCTATGTCAGTGCTTTCAAGACCTGGCTGTTCAGTGAGAAGGCTGTCACTGGTAATTTTTTCCTACACCCTAGATAGATTAAGCAAAAACCTGTGATCCCAACACTTTGGAGGCTGAGGCATAAGAATCTCCAGTTCAAGGCCAGCCTGGCCTACATAGTGAGAAACAAAAGACAAATCAAAACAAAACAGGTTTGGTAAGTAGCTCAGTGATACAGTGCTTACCTAGCATGCAAAAAGCCCTGAGTCAAATCCCCAGCACAGAACAAATAAAAAACTGTGGCCTATTGTTGATTATTTAACAAATCACTTGAGTTTTCAATGAATTAGTATCTTCTTTACAGCATAATAAATTTTAATACATATATGGGTCTACATTTAGACTTTACTTTTCCTCTTGATCTTGTGTTTTAGTAGCTGTGGCTTTATATTTTAATATCTGGTGGGTCCTTCCTACTGCTCTTTAAACATTGTTCATGATTATTATGCATTATTTTTGCACCATAAACTGCAGATTAAGTTTGTTGGGTCACTAAATAAAGAATATGCTATCTTTGGGCATGTTTAGTGAGACATTTTCATATTCATATATTAATGTAAAAAGAAGTAACATTTTATAAAACTCCAGACTTCTTATCTGTCTTTTGGTTCTTTTTTTTTTTTTTTTTTTTTTTTGGTCTTTTTGAGACAGGGTTTCCCTGTAGCTCCAGCTGTCCTGGAACTCACTATGTAGACCAGGCTGGCCTTGAACTCACAGAGATCAACCTGCCTCTGCCTCCCGGGTGCTGGGATTAAAGGCGTGCGCCACCACGCCGGGCTTTCTGGTGCTTTTCTAATTTTTACTTTTCACATACAGATCTTACACACTTTTTTATTTTAAGTTTTTTTTTAAAGTTTTTATTAGCATTGCTTTCTTTAAAAGATAACATGATTATATTGAAAGACTGTATAGGTGGAGAATTTGGAAAGGGAGTGAGTGGCAAGCTGACATCACAGGAACAGGGACACATTTCACATTATTGCTAAAGCTTGGTGGTACAGTTTTGCCAGTAAATAATATTCAAAAATTATAGTAGAAATACAGAATTGTGAATTTATATTCCAAAATACAATTATATATTTTTTAGTTTGATAATTATATCATTTTAGTTATTACATTACTTTCTTTTTTTTCTAACTTCTCAGACTTATTTTTATCTCTAGAAGTTCAATTAGGTGTTTCATGTTTTCTGTAAGGCACAGGTGAAGGCACATGGGGAGAAGAGAAAAATGATGGGAAACCTCTTGGTGCCTGGGAATAGGAGAGGTCCAACATCAAGGCCTGGATGCCCAGGACCAGTTGTGGAGTCAAGACCAGGGGAGGTGGAAGTCCATTCTGCAGAATCAGTCCTCCACCAGAATCTACATGTGACAGAGACCTCCCTGTCCCCAGCATAAGCCCAACACAGAGGAAAGCCACTGCCAGGCACAACTGGGACCTCAGGGGAGGGGCTGTGATGAGTGCAGGCCCCCCCCAGAGAAGGCTGAGTCTGCTGCCCAGCACCAGGAGGCTCTCCACCCTCCACTCTGCCCCACCATCAGCCCACTACCGGAGGAATGTGGAGCCAAGGCTCCCGGTAGGGGACCAGAGCTCCAGCTCAACGGAGGAGACCACAGCTCCAGCTCAAGGGATGGGACCCTGGCTCTGATCATGGGACAGGATCACAGCTCCAGGTTCATGGGGACAATCACATTTCCAGGCTTATGAGAGAGGTCACAATTTCAATTACACTGGTTTCTACTATTTTTCCTGCCTCCATCGCTCTGTCCACGTGGTTATATGGTTATACTTGTGTTTAGATAGAGTATTTTGGTTTCTGTGCAGTCAATAGAGACAACAGTTACTTGTTGGCTTGAATTTCTCAGTAGAGGGACTTTGACATTAAGTAAAACCTTTTTCACTTTTGCTGAAGGAAAAGGATGGATACATGTTTTTTCTTTTCTTTTTCATGGTAAAGGTTCTGGCTGGCTTTTTGTGCGTGCGTGTGTGTGTGTGTGTGTGTGTGTGTGTGTGTCTTCAGCTGTCATATCATATCTTCCTTCCTGGCCAGGGGGAGTCAGTGGTGAGACATCCTTTTTTTTTTAAACTTTAAAAAATTTTTTAAAAATTTTATTACTTTTATTTTATGTGCATGCGTGTACTGCTTTCATGTAGGTAAGTGCACCTGTCGTGCAATGCCCGTGGAAGACAGAAGAGGCTGTCAGATCCCGTGGAACTGGAGTTATGGACAGTTGTTAGTGGCCATGTGGGTGCTGGGATTTGAACCCGGGTCTTCTGCAAGAACAGTCAGTGTTCTTAACCACTGAGCCACCTCTCCAGCCTGAGACATCTTCTTACCAGAGTTATTTACTGAAAGCTGCCATGGCCACCGTCTTGGCTCACCAACTATTTTCTTTCTTACTTGCAAAGTCCTTTCTTGCCTGCACCCAGGGATTGGCCCTTGTCCTCCTTGGGCTGGTCACCTGGGTGATAATCATCAGCCAACCATCGGTGCATAGCTCAGGGGCCCCCTGCAGGCCTAATCCCTGGCAAGAGAGGCATGTGGGGGCACAGCACAGTGTGGTACTCATAGCCACCCAGCCTCGTTCCCCAAGAGAGGTGGCTGGGGCCAGCACCCAGCTTCTCCCACTGCTAGGGTGGAGCCCATGTGGCTGCCCTTGCACATTTTTATTACGTTATCATGAATTATTTTTCTTTTTTATTGAAATTTTCAGTTTTCATACAATATAATTTGATGGCATTTAGATCCCCTCCCCTACCTGCACCTTCTCTTATTGTAACCCCACCCTTGTTAATATTCTCTCTCTATATTAAGACCTATAGAGTCTGATTTGTGTCCCTAAATGTTCTTCAGTGTGGGTCCATCTACTGGAGCCTGGCTAACCTACCAAGAGGTCCATCCTTGATAGAGACTGTCTCTCCCCCTCCCAGCAGCCATCAGTTGCCATAGTTCCTTAGGTTAGACTGGGTTTTCTTACCCATTTCCCCTTGTCTATGCTGGGATTTTGTCTGGTTCAAGTTTATGTAGGACTTCTGCATGTTATCACCATTGCTGTGAGTTCATATGAGTAACTGACCAGCTGGAAAACTGTTTCCTTGTGGTCATCCACCACCTTTGGCTCTTACAATCTTTCTGCCCTCTCTTCCACAATGATCCCTGAGCCTTGGGAGGCAGAAGTTTGATATAGGTGTCTCACTGTAGCCCCAGCTGGCCTGGAACTTGTTATGTAAAGCAGACTGGCCTCAGTCTCAGAGAGATATGCCTACCTCTGCCTCAACGGTGTGTGCCACCACGCCTGGTTACCATAGGCATTTTTATTTTCTTTGCTGCATCTTCTTCTCTAATACAAAATGCCTGACAAAAGCAACTTAGGGAAGGATGGCTTATCTTGGCTCATGGTTTGAGGTCATAGAAGTATGAGGCAACCTTGTGCTCAGAGTCAGGAATCAGAGAGAGATGGAACCTGGTGCTCAGCTTGTTTTCTCCTTTTTATTTGGTTGGCAACTCCAGTTCATAGGATGCTGTCATCCACATTCAGGGTAGGTCTTATCTCTTCAGTGAAGTCTCTCTGGAAATGACCTCATGGAAATACCCAGAGGTGTGTCTCCCAAGTGGCTCTAAGCCCAATGAAGTCAACAATGAAGATTAACCACAAGTCTACTCCTTGTCAACCTGTCATCCAAATATAACTTTTAAAAGAATGATTTACGTTTATTTTATGTGTATGAATGTTTTGCCTGCAGAGAAGTATGTGTACCATGCACATGCAGTGCACACGGAGGCCAGAAGGGGGCATCAGATCCCCGGGAACTGAGGTTATAGATGGTTGTGAGCTACCATTTGGGTACAGGGAACAAAACCAGATCCTCTGCAAGGGCAACATGTGTTCTCACTGGATGACCACCTCTCCAGCCCCATGCATCACCTTTAAACTATTACATCCTACCCTCACCTCTGAAGACTTATGACCGCCTTATAAAGCAAAATTCATTCTGTCCAACTTAAAAATCCTCACATCTTAATAGTTTCAAAAATCTCAAAACTACTCAAAAGTTTCAAAACTATTCAAAAGTCCAGTCTCTCCTGAGACTCAAGGTGATCTCTTATCAATGAGTCCCTATATAATAAAAAGGAAGTTACATACTCCCAGCATACAATGGAGCAGAGTAAACATTCTTATTCCAAAAAGGAAACATGGGGCAAATAAGAATAGATCAACCAGGGCTGCAGAGGTGGTCAGGGTTAAGAGCACTGGCTGCTCTTGCAGAGGACCTGGGTTCGACTCTCAGCACCCATATGGCAGCTAACAGCCGTTCGGAACTCCAGTTTCAGGGGATCTGACGCCCTCTTCTGTCCTCCACAGGCATTTCACAACATGGGTGCACTTATAGGCAATACACACACACATTAAATAAAAATAATAAAATATATTAAAAGCAGAAAAGAAAAGATCAGACCAAAGCAATACAGAAACCCAGCAAGGAAACACCAAACCCTGCATCTCCGTGTCTACCATCACAGTTCAATTTCCTGCCTTCCTAATGAACACGCATTTTCAGAACTTGGAGGCTTTGATGGATGGGTATCTTTCCTATTGTCCCAGTTCAGAGACCGAGGTTTCTCTGTAATGGTACTATACTCTTTAACAGTTATAGCTGATTTCTTCAATTTTAAACTCACTTCTTTGCTCCTCAAACTGTACATTTTTCAGACCTTCCTGATTTGCAGTCTCATCATAAACCTCATTAAGCTCAAGGACAAGAGTCATGCCACAGCCCAAATGTTATACTATCTTGAAATTTCCTCCATCAAGCAGCTTAGTCCATTAGTTTTGAATTCAGCCCCACTCACAATTTCAGAATACAATACAGTGAGATTCTTTGCCAGAAATAAAACACTAATGTTCTCTAGCCTAGTTTCCAACAGAGTCCTTGTTCACCTCTGAAACTTCACGAGCCAGGCTGCCTCTGTCCATGTTTCTCTCAGCACACTGGTTTTCTACACTCCCACAGAATGGCCCATCAGCTCTACCTACAGCACTCCAGGGCTTCTCTAGTCCTCAGTTCCAATCTCTTCTTCATTTGTCCTGCAAAGTTCCAAAGGCTGATGAACCACAGGGTCAGGTGTGTCACAGCAACAGCCCCATCTCTTTGCACCAACTTTCTGTATTAATCACCTTGCTGTGACAAAGTACATGACAAGAGCAACTGAAGTGAGAAAGTGTTCATTTTGGTCCATGGTTTGAAGGGATAGAGTCCACCATGGTAGGGAAGGGTTAGAGATGGGAGAGGGAAGTGGCTGGTCCATCGTGTCCATAGTCAGGAGACAGAAATATGTGAATTCTGTTACTTGCTTACCTTCTCCTTTGATTCAGTCTGGAATTCCAGCTCATGCGATGACGTGGCACACATTCAGAGTGGTCTACCTCCTAGGTTAAACTCTGCAAATGCCCTCAGACATGCTCAGAAGTATCTCTTCTAGGTGATTCTAAAATTCAGTCAGCTGACAGTGAAGAATAACCATCGGTTTTCATTTGGATCCTGTTCCTCTGACTCCTATCACCTTTTCCTACATTGCTGGGGGTCTGTGTACCTCTGGGACCTCTGCAGTGTACCATTCCTGCAGCACTGACCTCTGAAGCTCAGTCAGCAGGGCACCCCCGAGTGCTGGAGTGGGAAGCCCTGTAGCTGCGGCTGTGACCTCGTTGGCACTCCGCTGCCTTTAGCCCTTGCTTCTGCCAGGCCCTTCTTGGACTTTCTATGTGGCTCCCACTGGAGCTGTCCGTACTTCTCACTGTAGTGGCTCTTCAGACAGTCCCTTCTTTAAAGTCCCAGCTGAGGATTGTTTTTCTTTTCTGCCAAAGCTCTATCAAGATTTCAAATATAGGAGGCTTCTGAAGTAGAGCAAGGCGGCATTAATACCCTATGACCCAAGGACTCAGAGCAGAGGCTTCAGAATACACCCGTTTGGACAAGGATCTGGCAGCTTGCTTGATACCTGTGCCATCACTGAGGAGTTACAGAATGGCCCTAGGCCTTTGTTTCCTCATCCGTGGATGGGAAGATGGTATTAAATGAAAGCATGAAACAATATTAGGTGCAGAGTAAGCAAATACTCAGGAGATTACTTATTTTTATTCCTAAAAGATGAAAGTAGGGGCTTTCAGGAAAGATGGCTCAGCAGTTAACAGCACTGGCTGTTCTCACAGAAGATCTGGGTTCGATTCCTAGCACCCACATAACAGCTAATAATCGTCCATAAGTCCAGGTCCAGGGGATCCGATGCCCTCCTCTGCAGGCATTGCATAACACAGGTGCACTTACATGCATTCAGGCAATGCACTCACACACATAAAATAAAAACTAAACCGAATATGAAAAGCAGAGAAGGGAGGGGGAGAAGGGGAGATATTCACAAGATACTACCATTCGAGGACATTTTCCTTCCAAATCTCTACTTCAGCTCCCAGATAAATTATTCATTGTATTTCATATACTGCAGTCCATTAAAACTGAAGAATACTTCTAAGGTAGCTGTCATAATTACTCTCCCAACTTCCTAACTGTAAAACATGAGATACTAGAGTACCTCTACATGTTGCTACAGTGTTGGACTACATTGCAGCTGACCAGAGATGCACACAGAGGCCAGAAGTTCATGGCTGGCCAGACCCTTCCTCACTTGTGCCCCCTCTATATGGTGCACAAATTGTCAGAACCTTCATGGGCAACAGTGATGTAGCTGTGGGCACTAGGCATACAAAGATGCTTTTCTCTTAAACAACAAAGAGATACTTAGCCACACTGCAGTGACAGTGGGGACTTGTTCAGTGTGGAGCTGGCCTTCTGCTTTGCCTGCCCATCCGAGCACGTCAATGCGATGCTGCTTTGGAGGATGAAATGTTATCAAGCTCTGAGGCTCACAGAATAGTAAACTATTTGAAAATAACCAATGCTTATGTGAATGTCAGAGGGTATTAAAGCATCCATGAATCCAACTGACTTATTGATTTGACCTGCTCTGTTTCTGACTTGGGCTAGTTCACCCCTCCTTAGGCAACCTGGCGGTCTCCAGCTCCTGGAAGGTCACTATATTGATGCTGAATTTAGTGTGGACAACCAATCAGCAGAGCATACTACAGCCCAGAACTCCTGGACTCAAGCAATTCTCCTGATTCAGCCTCCCAAGAAGCTAGGACTACAGGTATGTGCCACCATACCCAGGAATTCATTTATTTTATTTTAATTACCTGTGTGTGTCTTGCATGTACATGTGTGTGTGTTTGTGGAGGTCAGATGTTGATGCCAGTTGTCTTCTGAAATCACTCTATACCTCACTTGCTGAGGCAGGGTTTTTAACCAAATCTGGGGCTCACTGATTTGGCTAGAACGGCTGGTCAGTGAGCTCCAGAGATCTGTCTGTCTCTGCCTCCCCACGTACCACTGCTTGGCTTTTACATGGGTCCTGGGGATGTGAACTCAAGTCCTCATGCTTGTCTACTAAGCACTTTACTAACTGAGCCATCTCCCCAGTCCTTCCCCAACCAACGAACTCAACAGAAAAATCTAGGAGATTAAACTACACTATTTAGAAGGATACGCTTTAATAAGAAAAACCAAAAACAGACCATTAAATGGGACAATCCTGAGGAGGCCTTGCTACAGTTAATGAATAGAGCAGAACTTTCTTCTGGAAGCATTATACAGTGCTAGGAAAGAATGATGTTAGGTGACTGAATGTTTACCAGTGCGTAAGCTGGACATCAGCACTGTAAGCTATACTACAAGAACCATAACCAAAAGGAGCAGGAATAGCTGAGCACCAGCACCACAAACTGTACCACAGGAGCCAAAAGGATAGACTGTGGTATGTTTATTAAAGTTTATTCTAAGAGAAATTTTCCTCCTGGGAAGAGCAGCAAGGCGTTTTCAGTGAAAAGGTGAATTGCGTATTCTATGTCTGCCTTGAGGTTTTTTTGGTGGGGGGCTTTTTGAGACAGGGTCTCCCTGTGGCCCCAGCTGGTCTGGAACTCACTATGTAGACCAGGCTGGCCTTGAGCTCACAGAGACCCGTCTGCCTCTGCCTCCCGAGTGCTGGGACTACGGGCATGTGCCACCACACTTGGCTAGTCTGTCTTGAGTTTTGCCCATTGTTGTAGCAGGCAATTTATTTTGGGAACAGGGTCTTGCTATGGAGTCTAGGCTGGCCTTGAAATTGCAATCTTCCTGTCTCAGCTTTGAGAGCGCTAGGATCACAGAGATATGACAGCACACTTAGCTTTTATTAAGTATTTTATAATTTAAGGTTCTTTTCTTGGGTACATTCAAATTGAATACTGTACCTTCCTGAGGAATCAATCTTTTTTAAAAAATATTTTTATTTATTATTATTATTATTATTATTTTGTCTTTTTGAGACAGGGTCTCCTTGTAGTACCAGCTGTCCTGGAACTCACTATGTAGACCATGCTGGCCTCGAACTCACAAAGATCCGCCTGCCTCTGCCTCCCAAGTGCTAGGATTAAAGGCGTGTGCCACCATGCCCGGCTGTTTATTTATTAATATTTTAATTTTATGTGTATGTGTGTATTTTCTGCATGTAGGTAAGTGCACCTGTGTTATGCCATGCCCACAGAGGACAGAAGAGACTGTCAGATCCCCTGGAACTGGAGTTATGGACAGTTGTTAGCTGCCATGTGGGTGCTGGGATTCGAACAGGGATCTTCTGCAAGAACAGTCAGTGTTCTTAACTGCTGAGCCATCTCTCCAGCCCCAGGAATCATCTTTTTATCATAATGAAACATCCTGTTTTGTCATAGGCAACTTTTTGTTTTGAATGGTGCCTTAGCTTTCTTATACTTAGCATTTACTTTCAAACTGTGCATTGTCTTGTAATGAGTGTTATAATTAGATATTGTCTTTTTTTTGTTTGTTTGTCTTTTTGAGACAAGATCTCCCTGTAGTCCAAACTGTCCTGGAACTCACTGGCCAGGCTGGCCTCGATCTCACAAAGATTTACCTGCCTCTGCTTCCCAAGTGCTGGGATTAAAGGTGTGTGCCACCACACCTTGCTGGGTATTGTCTTTTAATCTAACCTGACAACTTCCATTTGTTTCACATTTAAAAATTGTTAAATAAAAATATATGAAAAGTCTGGCTAGTTCTCTTTTTAAAATTAATTTATTTTTATGTGTATGAGTATTTTGCCTGCATATATGTAAGTGCACCCGTGTCATGCAGTGGCATTGGAGCCCATGAAACTGTAGTTTTGGGGACAGTTGTTATTCACCATGTGGGTACCAGAAATCTGGGTCCTCCTGAAGAGCAGACATTGCTCTTAACCGCTGAGCCACTCTTAACCTCTCCAGCTCCTCATAGATACTTTTAAACTGAGTTTTCAGCTCATTTATATTTAAAATGTATTGATATTAAGCTTTCTATCTTAGTATTTGGATTTTATTTATCCTATCTGTATTTTGTTCTCTGTTCTTGAATTATTTTGGGTGAAGTAGTTTTTTAATATCTCATTTTACTTCTTCCATTAATATCTTAGCTAGATTTCTTTTATCATTGTTTTACCTTATAAATTACATATGCATCTTTAAGTCATTATATCACCTTTAAGAACTGTAATATTTCAAAGACAGTGTAGGGCCTTATAACACCACACCCCGCATGTTCCTTCTTCCATCCTTTTATTTTGGTGTTTTATGTCTTATTGCTACCTGTGGTCTAAACTTAAAAAATTCTTAGCAGATACTAAAGAACTCAAAACTACAGATAAACCACTTTAGAGCGACCTTTATGTAAGGGACAAATGAGCATGCTTTTCATCTGCTCATCCTAATACTCCACTCTGTCCTGAAGACCCAGAGCTTTATGTGGTCTTGCTTCTCTTTGATCTGAAGAACTTTCAGTTTTGCAGGAGCTCTTGGATGGATTCTTTCAGACTTTTTTTTTCCAGACAGGTCTCCCTGTAGGCCCAGCTGGCCTGGAACTCATTATGTAGAATAGGCTAGTCTTGCCCTCACAGAGATTCTCCCGCCTCTGCCTCCCATGCCTGCCTTCAGATTTTTGTATGCCTGAAAACATCTTTATTTTGCTTAAATTTTTGTAATTTTCTGGACAGAGAATTCCAGATGTCTTCTTTCAGCACTTCGAGGGCGCTGTTCCATCAACTTCTGGCCTCTGCTGTCTGCTGTAATTATGCCATTGTTCCTTTACCAATGTGTCTTCCCTTCTGCTGTTGGCTTTAAGATTTTTCTCTTTGTCTTTATTTTTTTGTAAGCTTGACGTTAACATGATCAATGTGTGACTTTCATTGCACAAAACATTTGGAAGTTTTTGGATATGCAGAGTGATTATCTTTAATCAATACTGGAAACTTTTCAACCACATTTCTTATCCCTTGCCAGTTTCTCCTCTCGTGAAAGGCTAAAGTTGATGTACTGTACTTTGTCTTGTGCTGAATGTGAAGGAGTCCATGCTGTTTTCCTCTCTGGACCTCATTTTGGTCACTTTATCTTGGCATGTCTTCAAGTTCATGATCCTTTCCTAAGTTACATTTCAGTTCTTTTTTTAATTTTTACAAAACTTTATTGAGAATTTCATACATATGTATAAGGTGTTTTGATCAAATCCATGCCTACTCCCTCCCCTCCAACATTCCTCCCTCTGAAGAGGTAACTCTAAAATCTTTTAGCAATTAGATACAAGCTCCCAAATACTTTTGACATTTTTGGCCTTGGAACAGAGTATATCGCTCACAGGCCCAAGGATATTTTGACTTTTAGCCAAGAAACTGGCTACTTTTCTTTGGAGTCTTTTTACCCTAACTGCCTAACCAATTCCTACCTCCTATTCTGATCATGCCATCCTCTGAAGGGGTTACCCAAATTGCCAATAGGGAATAGGGATGCCAACTGCTCTGGCTTTTTCCATGCTGAACAGGGACACAGTGTGTGAGGCAATTGGAGTACCCCTTCAGTAGGCCTATCTAAAAGACTCCCAAATTTGGACTAGCTGGCAGGGAAGAGTGGCTGTATATTCAGGTGAGGGTCCAGTGACCCTGCTTGGCACTCCTTTAATGAATGAGCACAACTGTCAACAAGTCAAATTGTGACTATGTTTAGCGATCACGCTCAGCCAAAGTTGTGATGATGGTAGTTATTTCATGCAAAAGGGACTGCTGTATATCATCATCTTATTAAAAGGACCTGGAATTTAAAAGGATTTGGTGCTAGGAGCCACATATGAGGGAGAACATACGTCGTTTATTTTTCTGAGTCTGTGTTACTTCACTTAGTATAACAGTTTCTAGATCCATCCATTTACCTGCAAATTTCATTATTTCATATTTCTTTACTGCTGAATAGAACTCCACTGTGAAAATATACCACATTTTTGTTAACCACTCATCAGTTGAGGGACACGAAGATTGCTTCCATCTCTTAGCTATTGTTAAAAAGGGAGCAGCAGCTCACCTCCCTCTGCTTCCCTGGGTCTGCACGACCTGCAGGCCTCTCTCCGACCCCCAGGTCTCTCTCTGGGACCAACCCAGCTCCTCAGTGCAGTCCCCAGGAGCCCTTGGGGCCTCTTCCCGCCCCCATCTTCCTTTGTATCTCTGGGTGGCATGGCCACCAGCTGCCCTAGACCAGCATCTTTCCTGGGTCCAGATCCCAGGCCAATCCAACCCCTAAATTCCTGAGGCCAAAATCTTTCCTGGAGGGATCCAGGCATTAGGAGAAAGCCTGACAGCATCTGATCCTCATCTGACTTGGGCCTCTGTGGGAACTCCCGAAGACAAAATCAATCCCACCACTCCAATATAAAATCAAAAGAGAGAACTGGAAGCTTAGAGGAACCAG
>NW_008345700.1:1216586-1217157 GCF_000622305.1 Nannospalax galili
GATTACTATACCCAGCCAAAATGTCTATTATAGTCAAAGGGGAAAGAAAAATCTTCCATGACATGAACAGGCTGAAGGAATTCATGTCCACAAAACCAGCCCTTGAGAAAGTTCTAGAAGCAATAAAAAGAGCTGAAGAAAGGAATGACTATACCCAAGGAGTTGAGGAAAGAAATTCAATGAGGGTATAACTGTGGAAAAGTACAGCTATATCACGAATGTAAACAGAAATAAAAATGAAAGAATTCAATACACATCTTTCATTAATTACTTTAAATATTAATGGACTGAATTTCCCAGTCAAAAGACACAGACTTTGTGAATGGATTAAGAAACAAAACCCATCTTTTTGTTTTCTGCAAGAAAGTCATCTCACATTCAGACACTATCTCAAAGTGGAAGGATGGAAAAAAATATCCCAAGCAAATGGTATTAAGAAACAAGCAGGCATAGCAATTCTAGTAACTGACCAGATAGACTTTAAACTAAAACTAATTAGAAGAGATAAAGAGGGCCACTTCATTCTGATCAAAGGAACAATGAATCAAGAAGATATTACAATCATGAACAT
>NW_008345700.1:1219574-1222050 GCF_000622305.1 Nannospalax galili
TAAAAAAAAAAATTTAAACCCTAAGTGAAGTAATACAGACTAAGAAAAAAAAAATTGACATATGTTCTCCCTCATATTGGATCCTAGAACCAAACTCTGAGAAGGGAGTATGTATCCAGACATAACTACAGGAGCCACGATAATGGAAAAGAAACAAGGAGGTAAAGGAAAAGAAAGAACCTGAAAGAGAACAATAGGAAACAGGCCTTAATAAGGGAGATATAGATAAAAATTGGGTTAGTTTAATGGAGGGGTAAGGGAAGGGTATACAACTAACCTAGGAGATAAAGGAAAGGAGGAGCTCAAGAGAGGTAGGACCGTAGGAGAAGAGTATTATTAAGGGAGAAAGGGGGGAAATGGGGGCACCTTAAGTGGGAACACCATGATGGAGGGGTAAGACAATGTGAGAGATAAACGATGCCTAGCTAGTTTTCAAAACCAGAGGGAACCATATTAGTCCAACAACCTACTGACAAATTATACATACCAGATCAAGAAACATATGTCTAGGTAAGGTTTATCTGAGAACAATTGGTCTTTGCCCAAGATTCATCTACATGACACACAGTCATTAAAAGTACCAGACTGGTGGAACTAACCTTCTTGGATGTTTAACAGACATAAAGGACAGAGGGACATAAAGGACAGTTTTTGCTCCTTGCCCTCCTAGGTCGACTAATTCATGGGGACTATGAGCATCTCTCAAAATGTCCTGTAATTGTGGTGGGTCACTTGTCCTCTTGATCAAGGAGGCTGAGGAGACCCCATTAGATGGACTTGAACCTGTGTCCAGTCTACAAAGAAGAGGGTCACCACAGAGGAATCATTACCTCCATGCTTCCAATCGAAGCCAGCCATGGTGAAGTACGACCTTTGACTTATCTTCACATAGTCAGAATTCGTAAAAGAAAGGAGCCAGGGGCTCCTTCCAAGCCCTTGTGACCTCTGAGGAACAGATCCTCAAACGACCTTAAGAGTAAAAATAAATTGGTTTATCTGGGCCAACTGTATGGCCTTAAACACCCCAAAGGAAAGTATAACCAAAGATTAAAGGGGCCAATATAATTTCATAAGAGTCCATATGTATAGCTAAAGCTACATAACAAGCAACAATGCCAGATAGGAGATACCTTCTTTTGAGTTGTTGGCCAGGGTGGCCCAAGGGACTCCAAGATAGTAACCCAGCATAGAACTGGGAAAATGAACAGCAGACCCCAATCTTCTCTAAAGGAATATTGACAACTGATTGCTGATAGATGAAGAACAACTGATCTTCCTAAAACAAGGCTCTCTAGATAGGCTGACTAGATTGTAGTGGGGAATGGCTGAGGGTGCCGACAACACAGCAGACAGTAGCAGGGATATCAGAGTATAACGACTCTAGTCGGGGGAGGGAGGCTATGGGAGGTGCCATCTGGGAAGTGGGTGTATAGTTGAATAAGATGATTCGGGATGTTCTGTGTGATATACACCCACACACTCAAAATCAACAAGTTTTTAAAAAGTATTATACTTGAGGAGGAAGCATGGAAATTTATTTCATGTTTATTGGAAGAGGTGGTAAACCTTACCATTGAAATGTACCCAATGACTTTATAGACGTACACAGGAGCCAAGGATCCAAGAGCAAGTGATTATGACTAGCAATAATCAGATACATACAGATTAGAGATGCATGTGCCAACATCTCAGTGTTAGTAGCAAAAACAATGAGTCTTTCTGCAAGGAACAATATATTCTAAAACAAAATGGAGATCTTTTTTAAAGGTTAAAAACTCATTCAATTTTATGTCTTACAGGGCTTATACTGAATACTGAGTTAAATATTGTATAACTGTATTAATTCAACTGAGAACCTAGAAACTTACAGGCACTTTTGAAAGAGATATATCATTGCCCTGTAAATTGTTACTGAATATGTTAAAGCTGTAGTGAAATGCTTCTTCTAATCATGTTGTTATTAGAAAAAAAAAATAAAATAAAAAGAGAAAAGAGCAGCAACAAACATGGTTGTCCAAGTGTCTCTATAATAGGATAGGTCCTTTGGGTATATGCCAAGGCGTGGCATAACTGGGTCACATGGTTCATTTTTAGTTTTTTAAGAGTTCTCCACACTGTTTTCCATAGAGGTTGCATGAGTTTGCAATCCCACCAGCAGTGAACGAGCATTTCCCTTTCTCCATATCCTCACCAGCATTTGGTATCATTTGTTCTCTTGACACTAGCCAGTCTGACTGGGGTAAGATGATACCTTAGGGTGGTTTTAATTTGCATTTCCCTAATTACTAACAATGTTTAACACTTTTTAAGCTGTTTCTTAGCCATCTTTATTTCTTCCTTTGAGAACTCTCTGTTTAGACCTTTAGCCCATCTTTTAATTGGGTCATTTGTTTTCTTGCTTCTTTGGTTTTTGAGTTCTTTATATATTCTGAATGTGAAACCTGTCAGATGTGTCACTGGTGAAGATTTTTTTTCC
>NW_008345700.1:1222994-1224711 GCF_000622305.1 Nannospalax galili
TTGCTTGTTATTGGTATATAGAAAGGCTACTGATTTTTATAGAATGATTTTATAACCTGCCACTATACTGAAAGTGTTCCTTAGTTCTAGGTGTTTTCTGGTGGAACTTTTGGGATCTCTTAGGTATAGTATCATATCATCTGCAAAAAGGGATAGTTTGACCTCTTCTTTTCCAATTAGTACTCCTTTGATTTCCTTCTCCTGTCTTATTTATGTAGCAAGAGCTTCAAGCACTATGTTGAAAAGGACATCCTTGTTGATAGTGGACATCCTTGTCTGGTTCCTGATTTCAATGGGAATGCTTCCAGTTTTTCTCCATTTAGAATGATGTTGGCTGTGGGTTTGTTGTATATGGCTTTAATTATGTTGAGGTATGTTCCCTCCAGTCCAATTACCTCTAGGACTTTGAACATGAGGGCATGCTGAATTTTGTCAAAAGCCTTTTCTGCATCTATTGAGATGACATGTGTTTTTTGTCCTTAAGTTCATTTACATGATTAATGACTTTTATTGACTTGCGTATGTTGAACCATCCCTGCATCTATGGGATAAAGCCTACGTGATCATGGTGTATGATCTTTCTGATGTGTGTGTGTATGCAGTTTGCAAGTATTTTGTTGAGAGTCTTTGCATCTATGTTCATTAAGGATATGGGTCTATAGTTTTCTGTTTTGGTTGTGTCTTTACCCAGTTTGGGTATTACAGTGATGCTGGCTTCATAGAAGGAATTTGGGAATTCTCCCTCTGTTTCTATTGTTTTGAATAATTTAAGTAGTATTGGTTGGAGGTCTTCTTTAAATGCCTGGTAGAATTCTGCTGTAAATCTATCTGGGCCTGGGCTTTTTTTAGTTTTGGGAAGTTTTGTATTACTGTTTCAATTTCCTTATATGTTATGGGTCTGTTTAAGCTGTTGATCTCTTCTTGGTTTAGTTTTGGGTGGTTCTAATTTAGTAATTCACCCATTTCTTTTAGGTTTTCAAATTTAACAGAGTATGTGATTTTTGGTTTTGGGGGCTTTTTGTTGTTTGTTTTGTTTTGTTTTTTGTCTTTTTGAGACAGGGTCTCCTTGTAGCCCCAGCTGTCCTGGAACTCACTATGTAGACCAGACTGGCTTTGAACTCAAAAAGATCTGCCTGCCTCTGCCTCCCAAGGGCTGGGATTAAAGGTGTGCACCACCAGGCCCAGCTGAGTATGTGTTTTTAAAGTATTCCATTATAAGGTCCGGGATCTTTTCAGTGTCTGTTGTGATGCTTTCCCTTTTATCTCTGATTTTGTTATTTGGATTCTCTCTTTCTTTGTTTTGGTTAGCTGGGTTAAGGGTATGTCTATCTTGTTTAGCTTTTCAAAGAACCAACCCATATGTTCATTGTTCTTTGTGTTGTTTTCTCTTTTCTAGTTCATGACTTTCTATTCTGATTTTTGTTTCTTCTTATCTGTTGGGTTTGGGTTTGGGTTAGGTTTTTTTCTTGTCTTTCCAGAGTCTTGAGCTGTACTAGTAAGTCATTTTTATGTGCTCTTTCTGACATTTTTAATGTAGGCACTTAGAGCTGCAAACTTCCCTCTTAAGGCTGCTTTTAAAGTACACCAGATGTTTTGTTGTATTCTCATTTTCATTTATTTCTAGGAATACTTTTATTGCTTTATTAATTATTTTTACCCGTTCATCATCAGGAGTGTGTAGTTTAACCTCTATGTGTTTGTGTAGTCCCTAGAGCTT
>NW_008345700.1:1225565-1239892 GCF_000622305.1 Nannospalax galili
TTCAGGGACATTTTCTTCCGTAACTCTGTTGACAATCTGGTCAATACCATTGGCCTTGAATTCTTCTCCTTCTTTTATGCCTATGATGCACAAATTTGGTCTTTTCAAGGTGTCCCACATTTCCTGCACATTCACTTCCTGTGATTTTAAACATTTTTCACATTCTTTGCTTAAGCAGTCCAATTCTTCAACTTTATCCTCCAGTCTTGATATTCTGTTTTCCATTTCATTCATTGTATCTGTGAGGCTTTCCCCTGTTGTTTAAAGTTGACTTACTGAGTTTTGCATTTCCTTCTTCATTTCTGCCTGAGTTTTCTTCAATGTTTCTATCTCTTTTGTGAATTCATTCAGAAGGTTATCCCTATCTTCTTTTAGCTCTTTGTTTGTTTTTGTGTTCTTTAAATTTGTTGAATTCCTTGATCATGTTTATGACTGTTCTTTTAAATTT
Organism: Nannospalax galili; assembly: GCF_000622305.1. Classification (NCBI taxonomy): domain Eukaryota; kingdom Metazoa; phylum Chordata; class Mammalia; order Rodentia; family Spalacidae; genus Nannospalax; species Nannospalax galili. The sequence goes on from NW_008345700.1 coordinate 1,226,014, forward strand.
ATTGTCCTGGGTTATCTCTAGGGGGTTCTCCCTATAGAACTCTTCTACAGGATTGGTGGAGTTCAGTGGGGACACAGTGTTTGTCTTTCCATTTTATTATTCTTTTGTTGTGATTTTGGCATGTGAATTTCTTTTGTTGTTTATGATTCTGACATGAGAATTAAGTTGAAATATGCTTCTGTTTGTATTATCTGGGTGCCTAGATTCTTTCTTTATTGGTTATATAAAGCTGGTTGGTACAGGGTTCAGGTTCTTTCAGGTTTATTTTGGAGGGAACTGATGGCTTCAGATCAACTATTCAGGGGTACTCACAGAAGCCCAGTTCAGGTTCCAGTCAGGTACACCCAGGCTTCCTTCACCACATGGAGGCAGGATCCAGGGTTTCTCAGGCAGTCCTGTGGGTTGTCAACCCTATGCCAGAGGGACGCCAGAGAGGGGCCAGAACTCGGCACTCTGGTGGTCTGCTGAGTTCCCAGCCTTAGCCTACCAAAGCCATATTTCCCCGGGGGCCTTGGGAGGGGCCTCACAATATCCCAGGTGCAATTAGGGGAAGCTCACCACCATGTGGAGGCAGGATCAGGGGGCTGTCAGGCTGTCCCCTGGGTTCTCAGGCCCTCTGGTAGTTGGAGGCCAGAACCCAGAACTCTCTGGCGGTCTTCTGAGCTCCGAGAAGCTACCCTGATAGAGGAGGTCCGAACCCCACGTTTTCAGTTTTAAGATGGTAATTTTCTGTTCCTTTCTCTCTCTCTCTCTCTCTCTCTCTCTCGGTCTTTTTTGAGACAGGGTCTCCAGCCATCCTGGAACTCACTCTGTAGACCAGGCTGGCCTTGAACTCCCAGAGATTCCCCTGCATCTGCCTCCCGAGTGCTGGAATTAAAGGTGTGAGCCACCACGTCCAGCTTAAGATGATAATGTTCAATTCTAGTGATCTTATCCCATTCTGTAGTGTTCATGTAACTCTCAAAATTCATCACATTTTAGCACTTATATTTCACCCTTTAACCTACATACTTCAGCATTTTAATATATTTTATTAATTCCAGAATTTTACAATGTACTTTGATCATAGTCACCTCCATTCCTCCAAGATCCACTTCCTACATCCCCCTGCCAACTTCAAGTTCTTGTTTTCTTTGGCTTATAAAAAATTATTTTCTATTTTATGTGTATGAGTATATATGCCTGCATGTATGTAAGTGCACCATGTGCATCTAATGTGCACAGATGCCAGGAGAGGGCCTCAAATCCCCTGGAACTGGAGTTATAGATGAGTCCTCTGCAAGAGCAGCCAGTGCTTTTAACCGCTGAGCCATCTCTCCAGCCCCTTTTTAAGGCTTTTTTGAGATAAAATCTGACTATGTAGCATTAGCTAGGCTGGAAGTTATTATGCAGGCCAGGCTGGCCTCAAACTCACAGAGATCTACCTGCTTCTGCCTCCTGAGTGCTGGGATTAAAGGTATGTGTCGCTAGGGTTGGCTCTTTTGTTGTTGCCGTTGCTTTTGGTAACTACAAGTGCAATTGTGCTGCCCCTATGCTCCAGGGTATGGGGTCATCCACTGGAGTGTGGGTCAACCAGGAGCCACACCCTTAAAAAAAACTCACTCTCCCTCTTTCAGAAGCCCTCAAGTATCTATTGCTATACTTGAACATTTTTTCACAATTTTAAAGACGTCTCCAGAGAGTTTTAGGTACGAGCAGTTTCTTTGGTTGACTTCTGTTGAATGTTCACTCTCTTGGGCATAGGGCACATTTTCTTGTTTCCACTTACTTAAAATTATTACATGTCATAGATTTTGATTAAAAGACCAGTAGATACTGAAGCAAACATTTACTTCCTAAGAAGGACATACTGTTCCTATGCCAGGCCACTAATGTCAGGAGCAATGTCACTCTGATCTGTGAGTGAGGTCTGGACTTCACTGCAGTCACAGCTTGAGGCAAGTTATCACTGGCTTGAAGTGTTCTGTCCAGAAATTCTTCTTCTGTGGAGTTTGTAGTCTGAACTACACAAATACAGGATTTCTTGGAGTTCTCCAGCTTGGTAGCTTTATCAGAGTACAGACCCCTCTCTCTCTCTACGTTACAGCCTAATCACCAGACTTCTGGTTTCTAGAGCATTACTTTGACCTCCTGCTCTGTCCTGACCTTTGGCATCTTGACTTCAGTCCTACCAGAAGACAGGGAACGAGCAGGGCCCTCAGCTTCTCTGCACTGCTGCAGCCCTTTGGTGGCTCAGCTCCAGAATGCCTTGGGAAGATTTCCCACAGTTCTCAGTCTGCATTCAGCTTTGATGTCTGCTCCCAGAGCCTCACAGGACTTTAGGAGACCCAGTGAAGGATGTGTTCTGCAGGTGGGCTTTTTAGAACTCTACTCTGCTACAACAGCCCACACCACACGTTAATTAAAAGTTTACATGGTCTCTTCTTCCCCATCTGTGGATGAGTCCACCTCTTCCTGCCCTCCTCTAGGGATAAGAGTCACCATTGGTTCTTTTCTTTCAAGAGGTCATCACTTTCTGAAGTTCTGTTCATGTAGCTGTAGCCTCAGCAATCTGGTAAGTTCAGAGAAACTGATTTTGTCATTTTTAACTCTTGGTGGATAGCCTGGGAAAAACCAAGTCTCTTGTGACTTTTTACATATTTTTAAATTTTTATTTTTGGAACTTAGTATATAGTCTAGGCTAGCCTTGAACTAATTTCAATCCTCCTGCGTTAGCCTCCTATCAGCCTTCCAACTACTGGAATACAGGCATGTGGTTCCATACCCAGCTTGCTTTCTACATTAAAAAATTGTTATTATTTGTGTATGTCTGTGTGCATGCATATGCATGATGTGTGGTGGAGGGGGCACATGTACGCCATAGTGTGTGTGTAGGTCAGAGGACAACTTTGTGGCATTGGTTCATTTCTTCCATCTTTATGTGTGTTTCACAGATTAAACTCAGGTGTTCAGGTTTGCATAGTAGGTACCTTTACCCTCTGAGCCAGCTTACTGGTCCCATTTCTACATTTTAACCAGAAATTCAACCTTTAATTTTCTCATGACTTACAAACAAAAAAATAGCAACATTTCAGAATATTTAATCCAGTGTTGAATGGTAGGCACATAGGGGAAAGAAGGAAGTCATGCTGCCTTGCACGGGATGTGCCTTCTGAATGTGATTCCTCTAACATATATCTGTGTGACCTAGAACTATAACCATATGGCTGCAAGTGAACTTTTCAGCACCTGTCAGTGTCAATCTAAAAGAACCCCACTCCAGGGTTGTTCCTCCTCTCCCAGAAGTGGTCATTGCAAGTCAATGCAGAGCACCTGGAGCACTGTAGGATTTTCTGCACGTGAATCTGTTGACTCAGATGGTCTGAAACTCTATGAAACTAGGTATGATGTAGATAAGAAATGGTGTTTCATTTCATGTCTGATGGAGAAAAACTCCAACATTCAGAAGCAAAATTATTTTTGTAACTATTCTTTCTTACATATGTAGGATATCTTGAGACTCAGGCATGAAATGCAGCTTACATCTGAGTACTGAAGGCTAATGCGGCAGAGAAAGTAGAGACTAGAGACATTAAATGAAGATGGTTACATTTTCTACCCAGCAAGTCACACAGCCATGTCTGAGTCAGTGGGGGAAGGAAAAGCACTCTGTAGAGAGAGCCAACAATATAATACTACAGGCTACCACTGCCTGCCATTCTGATCACAAACATTTGCTTTCCTTTGCACCTTAGGAGTGCATTCATCCTTCACTGTAGGTAGCAATCCAAAGTCCATTCAATGAAAGCATGGGATTTGAAATCCAGGATTCTGTGACCATCATATGTCAATCCTGGTGTGGGAACCAATGAACTAAAGAGTTAGATCTGTGTCACTTTGCCTGTGCTGTGCAACATGAGACAGAGACAGCCACAAAAATACGCTATTTGGAAAAGGAAAGAAACGTGGCATATAGGTCCAGGGTCTCTCTGGACTGTCACCAGGTGGGTGTTGAGAGATCTTTCTCCAGAGCTGGCAAAGTCATGGGATAGGCTGGCAAAGTGTTGGGATAGGCTCTGGATCTGTCACTGTTGGGAGCTATTAATCCATTATGTACATTGAGCTGTGGCAGGCTTGCTTGTTTACTTAGAGTTTGTGTTTTGCACACCAGTACCTAATCTGCCAAGTCAGGAGGAATGTGTTTATATGGTGGAGTTCACAACAAGTATTTGAACGCTCCTTGACCCTCAGCTACAGGTCGAAAAACAGTTGTTGAAGCTAATTGAGTTACACAAACGGTGGCTATCGCTGATGTTCTACTGTATAAAAAGGCTGAACTAAAATAAACCGGGGCTGCAGTCTCTACTGACAGTCCTCCCAAGGATCTTTTCTCTGTCTCTTGTTTTTTCTTGCAATCCTCACTCCCCCTTTCAGGTACTGTCCGCCTAGGCCGGCTAACACCGGCACGTCACTTGGGAGGATAGTCTCCATGGCAGTTTTCCACTTCCTGGGACTCCTTTCCTACTCCTCCTGGGACTCTTTTCCCACTCCTCCTGGGACTCCTTTCCCACTCCTCCTGGGACTCCTTTCCTACTCCTCCTGGCTCTAGGTAGGGCAGTGAAGTTGTTATTCTTCTTGAAGGAGGAGTATGCTTCTTGCTTACAGAAGCCCAGAAGCCCAGGTGTTGCTTCAAGTTTCAAACAAATGACAGAATGTATTAGCTGAGGCTGGTGGTTGTATGGGAAGTGCAGCCCTCAGAAACGTCATTAGCTCCTTCCGCTTAATTTCATCAGCTTCATGTATCTAGAAAACACCCACGACTTACTTAGAGATGTGCCCTCTCTCTAGACAGCACTGTAGGCACTGCAAGTAATCAGGAATTTGTGGGAGAGCCACAGGCCTTTACTGTCTCTGCAGAGCTATGTCCCCCAGCTCTTTCCCCTGTTAGCAGTAGGCATCAAGACCACACCTTTTGTCAGTCTTAATTCACAGGCCTTTTAAGGCTTATCTTTTACTAGCTGGAGATGAGGATCGTTCAAGTCAGCAAGACTCAACTTTCTGGAATCTTACCTTTATCATTTCTACTTGTACACTGGCCACTTGTTTCCTGACTTTGCCTTTTTCTCAGAGTACCTTGTCGGTAGGAGACAAGCGCTGACAAAGCACTTTCTTGACTTCTGTTGCCTCATTTTGCCTGAGATCTCCAATGGACAGCCCCTCTTTGCTGGCCACCTGACCCCAAACTACACCATATTCTAGGATTTGTTACTACACCATTTAAGGAACTGATTCCCAAGATACCATGCTAGGCTAGGCCACCCTAAAGCCTCACAGTCTCATGGCAGAAAGAGTTTCTCTTTTGTCTTTTCTACAATTTAATCACTGGCTGTGGTCTCATGTGTGGTTTCCATGGTTTCTTCTAAACCACATCTTTATATATAACTACACAATCTTCAAAGATTTCCCACATTGAAAATGTTACCAAATATGTCTTATTGTCTTTCTGCTTTTTGTGTTTCAAATAATACAGCATTTAGAGGGGACAGGCATTTTAAGTATATTTGATCTGCATTTTTACCATGCACTATTCTAGTCCTCTGTTCAGAACATGAAAATCATTTCCACAGCAACCAATTATAAGTTGCAAATGCTACATGTTCTACTGTATAAAAAGGCTGAGCTACTGCTGTGGGGATCCACATCAGAATGCAAACACAAAAAGCTGCCTATTGCAAGTTCTCCCTTGAACTGTCACAAGCTAATAAAATGCAGGAATACCTGATGCAGACATGCACGGACTTTTAAAGTCAGCTTCAGGCATGATCAGCTTCACAGGACTCTGAAGAGGATGGTTTTTTTTGCCTCATACATAAAACCTTTGCTAAAATTCGGCTAAGCATATCTGGGAGGTGCTACTTCTGCACCTCTTTTCCTGGTCTGTTGAGCTACGTGTCCATCCCTCTGTAACACCACACTCTCTCGATTACTGCATATCAAATCTGTGCATCAGGTAGAGAGATGCTTGTCTTAGCTGCTCGAGGGCCTTCCCTACATGGTTTTCCATAGATTGTTTTAGCTGTTCTAGGGCCTTTCCTATGTACTTTTCCATGTACATTTTGGAATAAACTCCTCTGTGTGTAGAAATACCCTACCTGGGGCTTCATAGGAATTGCATTATAAACATATGGATCAATTTAGGGATACTGACATGTATATACTGAGCTGTCCATACCACAAACCCAGTATGTCTCCTCTCTTATTAGATCTTTGATTCTCTTCATTGGCATTTTCCAATTTTAGGCATACAGGTTTGTTAACTGAATATTTAAATACAGATACTTCTTGACTTATGAATGAGTTACATTCTGGCAAACTTATTTTAAATAGAAAACATTTTTTATTTGAAATTTAACTTAGTAGCCACATGTGGAGAGGCAGGCAGATCTCTGTGAGTTCAAGGCCAGCTTGGTCTACATAGTGAGTTTCAGGCCAGCTGGGGCTATAGAGAGACCCTGTCTCAAAAAGACCAAAAAAATTTAGTATATCTAACCTGCTCAACACCCTATCTTAGCAGCATAGCACACTGTAGAATGCCTGTTTCTCCATGTGTGAGAGCTGTGCCTCACCACCCCTGCCCAGTGTGGAAACAGACAACCATACTGTTTATCACTAGACTGGAAAATGATCAAAATTCAAAATCTGAAGTCTGATTTCAACTGTAAATATGTGATTTTCCTATCATGGTAAAGCAAAAACATTCTGAGAGTGAACTATGCTGTGGGGAGACTTGTGCACATGTCAGTGTGTTTGAAGCAGCTATAAATAATGGATTTTAAAATTTCACTTTCTACATGTTTGCTGTCAGTCTATAGGAATGTGATTTTTGTGCACTGATCTTGGGTCTTGTGACTTTGCTGAGCTCATACATTAGCTCTAGGAATACGAAGCTGTTCTGGTGTGTTCTTTGGGATTTTATATAGACAATCATGTCACCCTTTTTATCTACTTGCCGTTTCTTTTTCTCATCTTTTCTAGTGGCTTGAACTTCAGTGTTTAGTACTGCGTGTTCCTCATTCAAGGAAAAACATTCTGCCTGTTGAGACACCAGCTCATCCCTGGAGTAAATCTCACTTTCATGGCCTATAATTTTTATACATGGTTGGATTTGGTTTTCTAGTATTTTTTGAGGATTTTTTTTGTCTAAATTCATGAGTGACATTGGTCTGTACTTTGTTTTTTTATTCTCTTTGTCTGGTCTTGGCATTAGGGTTGGTACTAGCTTCACAGAAGGGATTGAGAAGGGACTCCCCCACCCACTTTTGCCCTGTATAAATTGATGCCCATTCTCCTTTGGAGGCCTGGTAAAAATTTCAGCAATGTCATCTAGGTCTGGAAATTTATTTTTCAGGAGATTTCAAGTTATGAATATTTGAAGTTGAGTTAAGTAATGTTTCAAGTTAAGAGTTAAGGAATATTCAGGAACCAAATTCATTTTTGTTAGTTTTCGCAGTTTGTAGTGGTCAAATGATTGGTTTCTTGAGAATGAAGCTGCTTCTAGCTGGGGAGGGGGGTTGGGAGAACACAGAGTAGCTTTTCAGAGGGCAGAATAGCTTTTCAGAGGCCTAGCCTCACTTAGATAAGCAGGTTCAGTTTTAAAACAGAGGCGCAGATATTCCTGGGACATAAGAAGTCTTTGGAGTGGCTCATGACCAGGTGTCATTGACCAGATGTCAAGAATATCTAGGTAAGATGACTAGGGTTTGAAATGGACTCAGTCATCACCCCTACTGTATGATTTTCTCTAGTGCCTAGGCTATGAGATGAAAAGTGGCCATGGGGTCACTTGGGGCTCAAAACCAGCAACCAGAGAGGCGAGGGCAAAGGCATCTTCAACCCAGAAAGGACAGCCACTGGTGAGCAGAGAGGTGAGAGGTCTATGTGTTCTTTCACCTATATTGCCAACCTAACTGACAGCTTAGGCCTTGAAGCTCAGTGTGATGAAGACAAGAAACAAATGACATCACCACACGAGTGACGGGCACAAAGAAGTATGGGGGGAGGGGGGACAGCTGAGCATGGGCCCAGGTCTGAGAGGACCAAGAAAGCATGCAGTAGTGCTGAAACCCAGGAAGGTAACATCTTTTTAAAAAGGCCCTGAACAGGTTAGAGGCCAGAGCATTGCAGAGGGTCAGGGCAAAGCTAAGGAGGAGTACCGAGGACGGGGACAGAAGGAGACAGTCCCTGCAGAGGGCAGGTGGTGTCTTATAAGTCAGACCCAGCTCCTGATTATGTCCTCCACAGAGTAACAACCTTCATTTCCAGCCAGGACCTCTCTTCTTGTGTTTCGTAAAGGATTCTGTTATTTCTTGTATCTGCCAGTTTCCCTGTTCTCCCAACAAACGGTTTCCACAATTACTCACTTGTAAACACAGCTTAGAGTATAGCACTAGTAACTTTCTCACCCCGTCTCCTTTACACGCTGTATTTCCTGACCATTATTACTCTGATAAGAGTCTGGGGTGCTGAAGTTTTGGTAAGTGCACAGGGATGTCTCCACTCATTTATTTGACAGGTACTCTTTGAGCCTGGGGCTTAGTGGGACACAGCAGGGAACAGAGCTAGTTCTATGGACGATGTGCACTGGATAGGGAGCAACTGAGCTGGGCAAGGTCAGGTTGGGGTATCAACAAAAGCTCTGGAGGTGCAGGGCATGCTTGGGTGGGGTTGGGGAAGGACCATCCTGAGCACAAAAGAGAGGCTTGGGTGAGGTGGACACCGGTGTGCTTGGGACTAGCCAGAGAGGACTAGGGAGTGGACCAAAGGAGTCAGCACCTGCTCGGAGCGATGCGGCTCTGCTCTTGTGATAGTCACATGCCTCATGGAAGATGAGCACTTGAGAAGTACATGAGGGCCCTGTGTGGGGGCCAGAGAAAGCTTTCCTGGAGGCTCCTAAGGGAAGCAGGTGACAGAAGGCGAGGGGAGGAGGTGGCTATGGAGAGGGGACGTGACTACAGGGATGTCCACCAGCAGCTACCCTGCTCCTCTCCCTGCAGCAGGATCAGACTGTGCTAGCAGGGACTGTATTTGTCTAGGCGAGCATCCCCATGGTCCAAGCTAGTTCCAGTCCTGAGCTCTTCCTCATCAGAGCAGAGCCAGGTAGCCTCCCTGTAGCAGGGGCAGCACAACTCAGCAGGAAAGTGGGGGTAGCAGATGACTGCAGTGGGTTCTGGGGAGCACCCTAGTCCTCCAGATCAGAGGACTGTGAGATCAGCACCCTGCACTTGCTCTTCCCACCAGCCTAGGAGACTGGTGGCCAGTTCTCCACTGGAAGAAAAGCCAGTGCCCAAGAACGACAACTCAGAAAAGAGGCCTCTGATGGCAGAGCAGCAAAACCGGAGGCCTGTGGCTGCTGGCATTCTACAGAGTGAGCCCCAGGGTTGGGGGCTGCCACCTGAGGCCCACATGTTCCTGCCCTCCAACAGTGGCAGGGGTGAGGTGGGAACCCTAACTGGTTACTTTCTTTCCCAAAACTATTAACTACTAGAGAAAGAAGCAACTTCTTTCTCATGAAAACAGCCTTGGAATAACTTCAGACTTCTAAAATCACATCAACATTCTTGCAGATCAGATAATATTATGCCTTGTTAGCTTACCACTGTGAAGTCAGGATAGAAAATACATCATCTCTCTCAGATTCCTTGAATAACTTCAAAAGCTCTGGATCTCCAGATAAATGTGCAAGAATGCGCAATTCAATCTGTGAAAAGTCTGTAGGACAGAGCTCTGGGTTAATTCCGAATTCACCACGTTGCTGGGCCTCCAGCCACCCTCAGAAGGCCTTCTTGCAGGCTCAAGGTCAATACCCCTCCTCCCATCTGCCGGACTCCTCTGGCCTGAGGACTATTGGCCTTTCTCTGTGTCAGCAATTCTGAAGACCTGTTCTGCCTCCTGTGAGGTCAGCAAAACCCCAGGATGGACAATGTTCATTCGTTCATTCATTCATTCAATTTTAGGAAGGGCCTTGTATGTGCCAGGTTCCTGTTGGGATGCGTCAGTGAACAATACAAGCAGAGCACCTTCTTCCATGGAACTTGCATCCTCAGAGACAGTCCGAGCACATCATTTGGCATGGCAGAAGGAAGAAATGAAGTGGAAATGATGGATGCAGGTAAGGTGAGGGTGTGGGGAGGGCTGTACAGGAAGCTGTCATGGTGGAGTAGTCAGTTCCCTGCATCAAGACCTCAAGAAGGTGACACTGAACAAAGACAGAGGTGGGATCCAGAATGGCATTTGGGAAGAGAAAGGGTTATGGGCTTGCCGTTCAGGGCACAGTGGCCAGCAGGGTTGCTTTGAGTCCACAAGGGGAGGGAATGGGAGGACCAAGGAGAAGGGGGAGTACTGAATGAGCTGTGCAGGGTTCTCCCAGATCAAAATACAGCTAGGAAAGGGACCCCAATATGATTTAATGTGCATCAGAAATCTTTGCTTCACAGACATATTTGCCTTAGAATTTATTTGCAAGAATGAGTTCTGTACACCTCTGGGCAGGATTCCATTGGTAAATGTCTGAATGCATGAAAAGGCATAAAGGGAGCTAGAGACCATGGCATCCCCTGATCCCGTGCATGTACCTGCTGCCAGGAAGGTGTGGCCTTTGGAGGAAACAAACAGGGCTCTTGGGGAGATCGTGACAGTCTCTTCTTCTTTACCTGGATTGTCATTTCAAGAGCATGTGGTGAGTTTGTGTCAGCTGACTTGCAGTCATTCTTCCTACAGTTACTTTAGTATCAGCTAAAAAAAGTCTAGATTTTTAATTTTTGTGACTTTCTATTAATATAATTTTAAATACCAATACTACTGTAAGCAAACAAAAATCTCTATTATCAAAAATTTCTATTCTTCTTAGAATTATCAGGAAGAAAGGAAAAAGCCAGATATTGATACCCAAACTCATTCAGAAAAAGCAGTGGAGACAGAATCTCACTGGCTGGAGATTGAAGGAGAGGCACACAGCATGGCTACCACTGCAGAGGGCAGCTAAGACACAGGTGCTGTGGCCCATGCCCACAGTGAAAGGGCAGATTCACCTGGTCACAGGCTACTGGGAGTGGGCATCCCAGCATCTTCCGCCAGGTTAAAACTTCCATTTTTAGAAATGTGACCACCAGTGTTACAGTGGAATCACTTAAAAGAAATAAGAATTTTCATATGCTTTCCAGAAGTTTTTAGACTTAATAAAAGCCAGTGCAATTGTGTGCATTTGTTTGTTCTTTATTAGGAAGTTGGTGGGGGAGGGATGGTGGGAGGGGAGATGCTTCCCTGGTATAATTACCATCTATTTTAACAGATAAACTGCTAAAGGGAGGGAACATATTGCTTCAGCTGCTTTTTAGTTTTTCAATGCATGTTTAAATCCTGGTCATGCAAATACAGAGGAAAACTTCAGGAAAGTAAACCTGTTAGTTTTATAAGAAAGTAATTATAAACATTTCTGGATTTTTAAGAAATATTCCCAAGATTTTAACAAAGAGTAAAATGTTACCTTTAAAATTCTGAGGCTTAGAAATCTGAATTGGGTGCTTGGAGATACCTTGGATATTCTGTTAATGATAAGGGAACAGCTTTAGTTTCAATGTCTACTCTTAAATTAATCTGTACTATTTAAGGGTGTTTAAAATACATAGTATTTTATTAGGCATACGAAGTCAATATATTGTGACTTAGCATATACAATATAACTGCCTAATATTGAAACAGTACTGATAGGGACACCACTAACTACAATCACTAAGCAAAGTGTAAGGACAGCCTTGACTCTGGCCTGCGTCCTCCGTGCTGTGATACACACGGTGACTCACAGCATCCCAAACCACGAACTCCCACGCAACATGCTAAAGGTAGATTTCTATGAAACATGTACCTTGTACTTTAATTTAAAAACACTCTTTAGGCTGGGGATGTAGCTCTGTGGCAGAGTAGGTGAGGATCATGTACAAGGCTTGGGGTTTGATCACCTGGCACTGCCTAAAAGCATACAATGAAAATTCTGGTCTCCGAATCTCAGCGACAGCGGCTGTATCACCCACCTACAGACCCTCGAGGGACTTTACTAAACTCCCTTTTCCACCTTTGTAACTAGGGTAATGAGGAACAGATTACAGCCATGATGCCACCGTTTCCACCGTTCAAATCAGTTAACTTTGCCACTTTGTCTGGCAATGGAATTCCTTAGGTACTAGTTGGTCTTAACCCACTGACTATGAATTCCACTATGCCAGCTGCTGCACATCGAAGTCCTGCCATTTTGCAGGTGACCCCCTTTAGGTCCTCCAGAAACCCTAGCTGTTAAGGCATGCATCTCATCCTCATTTTCCAAGGTGGGGATACTGAGGTGTGGAAGTGCTAAGTCAGCCTCTCTCAAGTGCCCTGGACATTAGAAACACACAGTACTTTAAAAAAGCAAACAAGGCAAAATGGTAATAAGATAAACTCAATACAGATGATAGGAAAAGGCAGTAAACTTGTGGCAACTCAATACGGACTGTCCACTCTAAAGGAAGGAAGAAGCCGGGCGCGATGGTGCATGCCTTTGGTCCCAGCACTCGGGAGGCACAGGCAGGTGGATCACTGAGTTCAAGGCCAGCCTGGTCTACATAGTGAGTTCCGGGCCAGCTGGGGCTACAGGGAGACCCTCTCTCAAAGTGTTGAGACCAAAAAAAAAAAAAAAAAAAAAAGGAAGAAAAACACTTAAAAATTAATAGGACCAGCTCACCTCCCTCTGCTTCCCTAGGCCTGCACCACCCTCTGCAGGCCTCTCCCCCACCCGCAGGCCTCTCTCAGGAGAAAGTCCATAGCGCCCTCCGTGCCTTGACTCCCCCAGCCTCATTCACCCTCCCATCTCCCCTGCTGTTCTCCTAGTTTGGGCCCTGCCCCATTCCTTGTCTTGGGGCCCCAGACACCTGGGGAACCAATACTGCTTCCTGATCCTTTTCATCCAGACCAACTTAGTGCCTTCTCTGGGCCCCAGGAGCACTGCTTCTGGGCCTAGCTCCGCCCTCACCTCCCTCTGCTTCCCTGGGCCTGCACCATTCACCAGCCTCTTTCTGGGACATGGGGAGGGGGCCAACCTTTCCTCTTCCTGATCCTTTGCATCCAGACCAACCGAGTTCCTTCTCTGGTCCCCAGGAGCCCTCTGGGCCTGGCCCCGCCCTCACCTCTCTGTGCTTCCCTGGGCTGCACAACCCACCAGCCTCTTTCCTGGACTCCAGGGCTGACCTTTCCTCTTCCTGATCCTTTGCATCCAGACCAACCCAGTTCCTTCTCTGGTCCCCAGGAGCCCTCTGGGCCTGGCCCTGCCCTCACCTCCCTGTGCTTCCCTGAGCTGCACAACCCACCAGCCTCTTGCCTGGACTCCAGGGCTGACCTTTCCTCTTCCTGATCCTTTGCATCCAGAACAACCCAGCTCCTCAGTGCAGTTCCCAGGAGCCCTTGGGGCCTCTTCCTGCCCCATCTGCCTTTGTATCTCTGGGTGGCACGGCCACCAGCTGCCCTAGATCAGCATGTTTTCTGGGCCAGGCTCCAAGGCCAGTCCAACCCCCAAATTCCTGAGGCCAAAATCATTCCTGGAGAAATCCAGACCTTATGAGAAAGCCTGAAATCATCTGACCCTCATCTGAATTGGGCTTCTGTGGGAACTCCTGAAGACAAAATCAATCCCACCACTCCAATATAAAATATAAAGAGAGAACTGGAAGCTTAGAGGAACCAGCTTTTCATACCCAAAAAGTAAACCACAAAGATACATAAACTTCACAAAAAGGAGCAGACCTAAATTTGAAGGCTTGAGTCTCACACAAGAATCAGAAACTACAAAAGAAATCCACATGTCAAAATCACAGAG
>NW_008345700.1:1243512-1243840 GCF_000622305.1 Nannospalax galili
AGAGAAGAGAAGAACAGTAGGAAACAGGCCTTAATAAGGGAGATATGGATAAAAATTGGGCTAGTTTAAGGGAGCGGGAGGGAAGGGTATACAAGGAATTTAGAGGATAAATGGAAAGAAGGAACTCAAGAGAGGTAGGACCATAGGAGAAGGGTATTATTAAGGGAGAAAGGGGGGAAATGGGGGCACCTTAAGTGGGAAAACTATGGTGGAGGGTAAGAAAATGCAAGAGATAAACAATTCCTAGCTAGTTTTGAAAACCAGAGGGAACCATATTACTCCTACAACCTACTGACAAATTATACATAGCAGATCAAGAAATATATGT
>NW_008345700.1:1244046-1251068 GCF_000622305.1 Nannospalax galili
GTCAACTAGTTCCAGGGGACTATGAGCATCTCTCAAAATGTCCTGTAACTGTGGTAGGTCACTTGTCCTCTTGATCAAGGAGGCCAAGGAAACTCCATGAGATGGATTTGAACCAGTGTCCAGTCTACAAAGAGGAGGGTCAACACAAAGGGAACATTTTCTCCATGCTTCCAACTGAAGCTAGGCATGGTCAAGCAGGACCTTTGACTCATCTTTACATATATGGAACTAGTACAAGAAAGGAGCCAGGGCTCCTCCCAAGCCCATGTGACTCCTGAGGAACAGATCCTTAAATGACTTTAAGAGTAAAAATAAATCAGTTTATCTAGACCAACTGTGTGGCCTTAAACACCCAAAAGGAAAGTATAACCAAAGATTAAAGGGGCCAATATAATTTCTTTAAGAGTCCATATGTATAGCTAAAGGCTATATAACAAGCAACAATGCCAGACAGGTGATACCTTCTTTTGAGTTGTTGGACAGGGTGGCCAAAGGGACTCCCAGATAGTAACCCAGCATAGAACTGGGAAATTGAACCGCAAATTCCAACGTTTTCCAAAGGAATATTGACAACTGATTACCACTAGATGGGGAACAGCTGACCCTCCTAAAACAAAGGCCTCTAGATAGGCTGATTAGATTCACTAGAAGGGCAAGTAGTGGGGAATGGCTGGGGGTGCCAACAACACAGCAGACAGTAGCAGGGATATCAGAATATACGGACTCTAGTTGGGGGAGGGAGCTATGGGAAGGTGCTACATGGGAAGTGGGTGTATAAAAAAATTCTTCAAAGCATAAAAATTTACTCCTTAATAATTAGTAGATGTGAAAAACATTACCATTGAAATCTACCTGACGACTTTATATCCATGCTCAGATACCAAGGAGCTCAGAAAGTAACCGACTGTGACTAGTAATAATCAGATATATAGACATTAGAAACGCATATGCATCTTAGTGTCAATTGTATTTAAAATGAAATTTTCTGTATTTTAATAGAGAAAAAAATGAATTTCTCTGTGTATTTTAATAATGAAATGGAGATCTTTTTCAAAGTTTAAAACCTCATTTAATTTTATGTGTTACAGGGTTTATATGGAATACAATATTATATAACTGTATTAATTCAACTGTAAACCTAAAAATTTATAGCAAATTTTGAAAGAGACGCATCTTAGCTCTGGAAATTATTATTGAATATGTCAATGCTGTTATAATGAAATGCCTCTTCTAATTATATGGTTATTAAATAAATAATTTTAAAAAATTAATAGGACCAGGGCTGTGCATAGTGGTGCATGCCTCTAATCTCAGCACTCAGGAGGCAGAGGCAAGTGGATATCTGTGAGTTCTAGGCCAGCGGGTGCTACAGAGAGACCCTGTCTCAAAAAGACCAAAGAAAAAAAAATTAATAGGACCTCAGGAACCTGTGAGATAAAAGTATGACATCAAATTATGTTATTTTAGTGGCTGGAGAGATGGCTCAGCAGTTGAGAACACTGGTTGTTCTTGCAGAAGACCCAGGTTTGAATCCCAATGCCCACATGGCAGCTAACAACTGTCCATAACTCCAGTTCCAGGGGATCCAACAGCCTCTTCTGACCTCCTCCGGCACTGTATGACATGGATGCACTTACCTACTTGCAGGCAATACACGTATACACATAAAATAAAGATAATAAATACATTTTTTTTGGTCTCTTTGAGACAGGGTCTCCCTGTAGCCCCAGCTGTCCTGCAACTCACTATGTAGACCAGGCTGGTCTTGAACTCACAGATATCTGCCTGCCTCTGCCTTCTGAGTGCTGGGATTAAAGGCCTGTGTCACCACAGGCCTTTTCTAATTAAAGGAGCTAAATACTCCTAAATATGACAAATTAAAAGAACACCAGGCCCAGAAACATCATAACCAAACACTGAAAAATGAAGATAAACACTGTTGAAAGCAGGGAGAGTAGAGCAAAGCACTGCCTTCCACACAGGGAGAGCTACACACAGGGAGAGCATGTGGCCACTGCGGATCATCCATCAGGAGCCGTGCACCCAGGGACTTAGTGGAACAGCAGTCTGAAAATGCTGGAGAAAAGGAACTTGGCCGATCGTGGTGGTGCACGCCTGTAGTCCCAGGACTCGGGAGGGAGGCAGAGGCAGGCGGATCCCTGTGAGTTCAAGGCCAGCCTGGTCTACATAGTGAGTTCCAGGACAGCTGGGGCTACAGGGAGACCCTGTCTCAAAAAGACCAAAAAAAGAAAAAGAAAAAAGAAAGAAGCTGTCAGCTCAGAGCTCTTGGTAAACACATCCTCCAGGAGGAAGAAAATGGAAGACATCTCAGATGAATACAAATGAAGAGGACCTGTCCTCAGCAGCCCTTCTCCTGGATTTGCTACAGGAAGTTCTTTAGGCCAAAAGGCAGGGAAACCTGGACGTTCAGAGATGAAGGACAAACGAGAAGGCTCAGTATCTGGGTAAATATAATGGGCTTTGTGAAAGTTTCACAGGCCAGTCGTGGTAGCACATACTTATGATCTTAGCGTTCGGCGGGGGGGGAGAAGAGGCAGAGTCAGGAGGGTTGTAAGTTTGAGGCCAGTCTGGGCTACATAGTGAGACCCTGTCTCCAAATAATTTAAAAACAGAAACAAAAAGAGAAAAACATGGGGCTGGAGAGATAGCTGCTCATCAGTTAAGAGCACTGGCTGCTCTTGCAGAGGACCCTGGTTTGATTCCCAGCACCCACATGGCAGCTAACAGCCTTTAATAACTCCAGTTCCAGGAGACTGGACACCCTCTTGTGACCTCCACAGGCATTACATGACAAGAGTGCACCTACGTATACGCAGACAGTACACTCATATACATCAAATAAAAATAAATAAATAAATAAAAATAAAATGAAAAACACATTTAAACCCAAATCTCTCTGAAATGTGTGACTGTTGAGAACAAAAATTACAACTTTCTGGGGGTGTTTCCAACGTACGTGGATATAATGCATCTGACAACTGTGACAGAAAGTGGGGGAGGAAAAGGAAGGTGAGCCTTCTGGATCTTACTTGAACTGATAAAATATGCAATTAGAATGTCCAAGAAAATTAGATGTGTGAACTACAATTTCTAGAGCAATCAGTGAAAATACTATACAAAAATACAGCCCTAAATCCATTACAAAGTTGGAAAATAATTCCTGAAAATTATTCCACAATTCAAAGGAAGGCAGGAAAGAGAAGACAGAGGAACAGAAACAGAAGAGACAAACAGAAAAATAAAATGGTAGACTCTAATACAACCATATCAGTAATAACATTAAACTAAAATACTTTAGACATGCTAATTTAAAAGACAGCCCACCAGACTGTACTAAAGAAGACTCAACTATGTATTGTCCACAAGAAAACCACTTTAATAAAGAGTGAATGGCTAAGAAAAGG
This sequence comes from Nannospalax galili, assembly GCF_000622305.1. Lineage (NCBI taxonomy): Eukaryota > Metazoa > Chordata > Mammalia > Rodentia > Spalacidae > Nannospalax > Nannospalax galili. The sequence continues at coordinate 1,247,472 of NW_008345700.1, forward strand.
AATTCATGCAAACACTAATTAAAGGAACCTGGAGTGGCTATGTAAACATAAGACAAGTCACACATCACAAGAAACGAACCTATCAGATATAAATAGAACATTGTATAATAAGATAAGGTAAATTTATAAAGAAGACACAGTAAACCAAAATGTGTATGCATCCAAGGACTTCAAAACTCAGAATGCAAACACTGGTAACTGTAACACGAAGCAGTGACATGCAGATGTGTTAAATCAGTGAGGGTAGATCTGAACAACACTCTCAAGTAATTTGACCAAACTGACACCCAACAGCATACACATGCATTTCAAGTACAAAAGAAACATTCATCAAGACAGATCAGACTATAGTGCCCACCTGTAGCTAAGGGAGACAACCAGCTACTGTTCTAAAATGATGATACAGCAGTCCTTTCTGAATGAAATAACTACCATCATCAGGACTTCAGCTGAGCCTGATTGCTAAATATAGTCACAACTGGGCTTGTTGACAGTTGTGCTCATTCATTAAAGGAGTGCCAAGCAGGGTCAATGGACCCACACCTGAGTATCCAGCCACTCTTACCAGCCACTCTTCCAAGACAACTAGTCCAGCCATGGAAGACAAAAGAAAAATGAGGAAGAACCCAATAGAGGGATGCTTTTGGGAGCCCTTGTCAAGAAACTCCAGTGGACTCTCATATGAACATTTGAAAATTGTCCCATTCTGACTTTTCTAGTTCCCTGTCTAGAATTTGCAATGCTAATTACTCCTGCCTTTACTTCTCCTTCACATCTCCTATTCACGATTCAAGGACTTTCTTCCTTCTCCCCTTAGAAACAGAAGTTATGCAATTTGGGAGTCTTTTAGATAGACCCACTGAAGGGATACTCTGATTACCTCAGCCTGCATCCCTGTTCAGCATGGAAGAAGCCAGAGCAGTCGGTGTCCCTATTCCCTATTGGCAATCTGGGTAACCCCTTCAGAGGATGGTGTGATAAAAATTGGAGGTAGGAATTGGCTAGGCAGTTAGGGTAAAAAGACCCCAAAGAAATGTAGCCAGTTTCTGGGCTAAAAGCTCACAATGTCCTTGGGCCTCTAACAACATACTCTGTTCCAAAGGCCAAAACTGTCAAAAGTATTTGGGAGCTTAAAAGGTTTGAGGGTTACCCCTTCAGAGGGGGTAATGTTAGAGTAGCAAAAAGCCCTGCCTCATAAAAAATAAAAGAAGAAGAAAGAGTGCATGAAGTTATAAGAAAAAAGTGATGGGGAGATATGGAAGGAGTTGGAAGGGAGGGAGTGGGCATGATTTGATCAAAACACCTTATATGCATGTATGAAATTCCCAATAAATTATTTTTTAAAAAAGATCAGGGCTGGGGAGATGGCTCAGAGGCAAAGTGCTAGCTATACATGCATGGGGACCTGTGTTTAGATCCCTAGGACCTATGTAAAAGGCCAGGCACAGTGACAGGCCTATAATTCCAGTACTGGGGAGGTAGGGACAAGAGATTCTCTGGGGCTTGCTGGCCAGCTAGTCTTGCAGGATAAGTGACAGGTTCAATGAGAGACCCTGATTTAAAACATAAGAGAGACCGAAAGGCACCTGACATCAACCTCTGTCCTCCACATATATTTGTGTGTGTACATGTGTAGGTGGTGCATGCACATGACTATTCATAGATCATATGTTCATAGATCATATGTTGGAAACCACATTTTTTAAAGATTTTATTTTGTGTATTTATGTGTATGAGTGTTTTGTCTGCATGTATATAAGTACACTAAATGCATGCAGTGCCTGTGGAGGCCAGAAGAGGGCATCAGATCTCCTGGAACTGGACTTAAATATAGGTGTTAGCCATCATGTGGGTGCTGGGAACTGAACCTGGGTCCTCTCAAAGACCAGTAAGTACTCTTAACCACTGAGCCATGTCTTCAGCCCCAGAAAAAAAAATCTTAAAGAAGTAAATTTAAAATAATTAAATTTATTCCAAGTATGTTATCTGACCATAGCAGAAATAACTAGAAACTAGTGTCAGAAAGATATCCAGTCTTTAATCCCAGCACTTGGAGGCAGAGGCAGGAGGATCTCTGTGAGTTTGAGTCTAGCTTAATCTATACAGCGTTCCAAGCTAGTCAGGGCTATGTAGTGAGACTCTGTCTCAAAAAAAACAAAACAGAAACATATCCAGAAAATTCTGAAATGATGAACAATACCCTTTTTTGTTGCTGTTTTTTGAGACAGGGTCTCCCTGTAGCCCTAGCTGACCTGGAACTCGCAATGTAGACCAGGCTGGCCTCCATCTCACAAAGATCCTCCTGCCTCTGCCTCTGAGTGCTGGGACTAAAGGCGTGCGCCACCACGCCTGGCTGGAATAAAATGCTTTCTAATAAACCAAGGATTAACTTGGCATATTAACCAAGGGAACTTGGAAAATATGCTGGTACCAACATGTGTGGGATGTGGCCAAAGTAGTACTGACAGTGTAGTTTACAGTAATAAATGTGAAGATTGGAAAGGAAGAAAAATCTCCAACCAGTACTGTAAGATTCTATCTTGTGATGTTAGGAAAAGAAGATTAAATCAATCTCAATATATGTATAAGAAAAATAATGAAGAGCTGAAATTAATGAAATTGAAGACAAACAATAGAAAAACAATCAATGAAACCCAAAGCTGATTCTTGTAAGAGACAAAAAAGATTACAAACTTCCAGTCAAACTGTTGGAAGGAAAAAGGCAAAAATAATCAATTTCAAGAATAAAAGACAATATCATATCTCTCATGGAGATTAAGCACAGTTAAGGAATACCAAACCATGATGTGTACAAAATTTGTAAACTTAGAAACGGGCCAATTACCTGAAAGATGTAAACTACCACAATTCGCTCAAGAAAATAGAAAGCCTAAATAAACTGTATCTATTACGAAAATTGAATTTATTGTCAAAAAGCCTCCTTCTTACAAGGAAAACTGAGTTTTGGTGGGAACAGGTGATACAAGTCTACACAACCTAGAGGAGGAAACAGAGAGGGAAGAGTGCTTCCTGACTCCTTATGAGGCCAGCATGGTCCTGACAGTACAACTGCAAAAATACATGACGGAGAAGCTGACACCATACACATCCTCATAAATAGGATAAAACATCTTAATCGGGGCTGGAGAGATGGCCCAGTGGTTAAGAACACTGGCTGTTCTTGCAGAAGACCCGGGTTCAAATCCCAGCACCCACATGGTAGCTAATAGCTGTCTGTAACTCCAGTTCCAGGGGATCCGACAGCCTCTTCTGTCCTCAGAGGGCATTGCACGACACGGGTGCACTTACTACATGAATGAGATACTTGACTAGGTTTCTATTATCCTGTTATTTGGTATATTGTAAAAACATAAAAATGGAAATTTAATAATCAACATGCCCTGTTGACCTATCTAATGGAGACAGTGGGCATATTGAAGTCCCCTACTATTAATGAGTTGGGATTAATCTGGGTCTTAAAGACCTAAGACCTAGTTTTTATGAAGTTGGGTGCACCACAGTTTGGTGAATATATGTTCATGATTGTAATATCTTCTTGATTTATTGTTCCTGTGATCAGAATCAAGTGGCCCTCTT